>NC_039358.1:19027188-19340684 GCF_003573695.1 Papaver somniferum
GCTAAAATAAACATTAAAGAGTCATTAACGAAAACATTAACGACTCTTTAGAGTCGTCATTAAAACAGTAATGACATTTAGAGTCGTTATTGGAAACATTAACGACTGTTTAGAGTCGTCATTGTTTTAAAAATAATATGAAAAATAACATGACGACTTTTCGTACAAATTTGTGAGGAAAAAAGAAGAAGAGGAAACTGCAAACGAAAATCTTGAAAAAGAAAAACAAAAAAAAAATGGTTAAACTCTAATTAAATAAGATTAACACTAATTAAATGAAATTGTCACTAATTAGATAAGAGGTAGATTAGTCATTATAAAAATATTTGTATAAGGGGTGACCCAAATTAGGATTGGGTAATCTTTTTTGTCTTCCAATGCAGGCCCCCAGATTAGAATTCATGACCCCCAATCAAGCTAGGAAAATAAAGTGGATATAATAATTGCACATGGTTGGGAAGTTGAAAGCTCTAGACTCCTTGATAAAATAACTTCATTTACCGAGAGGTGAGGCATAGATTAACCGCAAACTGCCCATCTATTGTATGGACTGTTGTCCAAACATTATTTGCGGTATACACCACCTACAGGGTAGTCGATTCCCCAAAAATGCTTGTCAACAGGGTAGTTGATACCCCAAAAATGGTTGTCACTGAACTGGGGAAGAAGAGTAGATAATAAGCAGTAGCTGTCAACATGGTAGTTGATTCCCCTGAAATACACTGTACCTAATTCTTTTGTCTGGATGCGGGTCCAAAGTAACTTAGATCTTATTTACTGTTTTATGTTCAGCCCTTTGTATGTGTTGTTAATTATTACGATTAGACCACAGAGATATAAACATATATATTCTCAATTTCCCATGGAGCAACCATCTCAGATAAAAGTGTTAAAATTATAGAATGGCAGTGTATTATTTGCAAATAATCTACCACTCCATGAATCAACCATCGATTCTGAAGTTAAAAAATATTTATTACGAAAAAAAGGAAGGACTTGATTGTACTTTGTGCCGATGCTTCAACTGTGAGATGCTCTGAATGACCTCATGTGTAAATTACAGAAAGTCGTATGAGAAGCAGCTGTGGGAAGGATGACAAACGGGTGGCTGCTGCTGCCAAAGCTGGAAAATTGGCCGATACGGTAAGATCTACTACCACATGAATCGGGCACCTACTCCAAAAATTACAGACCTGACTGTCAAATTATTCGTAAGCTAATATTTCAATACAAATGGCGGGGAAGCAATAAATGAAGCTCTGCCTGATCAACTAAGCCACATAAAAATTAAAAAACATTAAAACTGGAGCAGAAAAGGCATTAAAGCTTAAAATGAACTAAGCTTTGAGTCAAACTCCTGCATTCCATCTATCTAGCTGAAGAAGCAAAAGGAAAATCTTTGAGTCAAACTTCTTCGAGTCAAAGAAGCTACAGGTTGCTAGCTGAAGAAGCAAAAGGAAAATCTGATTATACACAACAGAAAAAATGCAGAACATTTGTAGAATACAGCTTCAACAGAAAGTTGTACCATGTAAGACGGGAATCAAATCCATAAGTCCTTTTATAATTCTAGATCTGTCATTCATAATCTTTGGAGAAGGAGCAAGACAGTATGCGGTGCAATTGGCATTAGACAGATAACTTAAAAGAAAAAACTTCGCCTTAGATGCTTATCTTAGTATAAAAAAGAAAATATGAATCAAATGACCTTAATGTTACAAGGCAAAAATTGGTTTACAAACCTGCAGCCATGTACATTGAGATAGTATACAAAAAAAAAAGACATATATAAATAACACAAAAGGGTTCTTCTAGAAATAGGAGTTTACACCCTGAAACAGACCTGAGACCAACTTCTCTAGTCAAACTGGTTTAATCAATGTCACAATTTAAATGTGATATAATCTGGACAATAATCTTTTTATAAAAAAGTTAAATATTGTTACTTGTTAGCGCTATTATCAACCTGGTTTTAATTAAGGTTAAATATTATTAGCGGTATTGTCAACATGGTTTTAACGACATAAAGTTTTAGCTCGTGATACGGCTACAATAAGCTACTGGTTCCTAAGTTAGATATCCTTACCGAGTTACTCCCATGGAAAATGAATGTCATTCTCTGCCATTTTCCTAGATGCCTACAATTTTATGAAGAACGTTGTTGATGTTACGATCAAATTTTCAAGGAAGTTCATTTAAATGGTTGAACTTAAATTTATTAAGGTAGCGCAAATTCTAGAGGTTAGTGTCCACCACTGATGTCAACTTTAAATCTAACCTTGAATAAGACACTTGTGTCATTCAAGTTGACTATAAAGCAGAAATATCCACTTGTTTGAAGCCTTTGGTCCAACAAAGACACAACTTCTTAATTGAAAATATACTCTTTTAATCTATTTCCGTGACACAAAAGAACTACCTTGAAAGAAAAAAATCAGCATCACTTCTAATAAGTGTAAAATCAGTAAAGTCCATCATATTATTGGTGCCGGAAATGAAGAGTAGATACAAATTTAGAATTTTGATGCAAGTACCTGCTGAACTTGCTCGGAAACCTTTGAGCTAGTTGACTAAGGGACTCTTACAAAAGCCTGGTTCCAACACGTGAATTTTACTTCCCCATTTCAGAAGCTGTGAACATGGAAACCGTGTTTTCAGCCTTTATGGCAAGACCATCCATAACAGTGTCCATTGGCTAGGGACATAACAGAAATCCATGGAACTTGTCCCTAAAAATACTCCCCAAGTACGGGTCTCTGTTACGCATTACAGTTCAAATTTCAAGTTAGTATATTGATTAAATTCATGATACTAAACAAAAATTCTGAGAAGACAACAAAAGAAACGAATAGCTCCAAAACATATACATGGAGTTTAAATTAATAGGTGAGTTTAGAAAGAATTACATACCATAGCATCAAGTTAGCATAGGCGGGATAACATACAAACTCATAACTCTTAAGGGAGGAAGATATAACAATATGGGATAACTTTCTTCTACTACAGATCAGAGGAGATCCATTGTTAGTGACAGCCGTAATCTGCAGACATCTTTTTAAGCCACTTCACTGGACAATAAATATTGGACGGAGGTACACATGACAAAATGTAGTTCAAACAGAGATGGTAATTGCAATACAGTGAACAATCATTCATCTTGCAAACATCCACACTATCCATAATGGTACTACTAATGTGCACTTAACCATGTAGTCCACAAAGTTAGGTCAAACACATAGAAATTTGAGATGCTTTTAAGGGAAACATGGATACGATCTGAGTCGAAAAAGGAACAACAATGTAAGTAGGAATGGCCTAAGAAAGAGATTAATGAGTATTAATATGGTAATGTATAATGTCAAATTATTATTTAATTTTTTCGCAGTTACATTCTAATATAATCTGTAAACACTAATATGATTCCAATAATGTGTGGGACTATCAATTCAATTACAATCTAATATAATGGCGATTAAACACCATTGTACGTAAGATCTTTTATGATTTAAAAATGATGGCTATTGAGATATATTCACTATCTATCACATCTAGTTTCATCATAAAGGTCATTCTGTGCATACCCGCCAATCATGGTGTTCCAAATCTCAATAGTCATATGTCTAGACCAATTGAAAACTTGTCTAGCTGCATAAAAGTCAGCTAGCCCAGAAAACACCAAATCGCCAGATCACTGACATAATCAGCACTCAATTTAAGAAGCAACCTCCAGAGAATAACAAAACTCTTCCAATCCTCATATCCCACAATTGCCGCAAAGGCATTAGTAAAACTCACAATAGTGGGTTGAGTACCCATATTCGTCATAATTTTGAACATCTTTAACTTCCAAATATCTACCCGTTTTTGTATACCATGATATCATGGTGTTCCAAGCATGAACATTTTCCAGCGCATATTACACATCACTCTCTTTACTAAAAGTAAGGAAATAGGGAACTTGTACTTCTGTCGGTATAGTTCTAATTTAAAAGTAGTAAGAAGGACGACAGTGGCTTTGAGAATTATGAAAGATAATCTACCTAGTAAAGAAAACCATGCTCTATCTGAAACTGAGATGGATGGCACCTCTTTTCCGAAGACAACAATAGAAACCTGCAAACAATGAACTTAGAAACTTAAATTAAGAAATTCAAACAAAAATTTAAAAGAATTTTTGAAAAACAAAATGGGCAAAATCAAACTAAAATTGAAAAGCATTAAACAATTACCTAAGATGGATGGCATCTTTTTTCCGAAAACAACTGTCGAAGCCTGCAAAAGAACTTAAAAACCTAAATTTAAAAATTGAAAACAAATTAAGAAAAAGAAATGGGCAAAATCAAAGTAAAATTGAAGGGAAAAATTGCCATTACCTAGCAGTGTTGATAGAGTACGCGCCTGAAACATGGCAAGATGATGACCTATGTTGGTGTTTATGCAGGGGAACATCTGTAATGTATGAGAAACTTGATTTACGGGTCTTCAATGTCCCAATACTTTGAATATTTTGCCCTAATTTCAGAGCAGATGAAGGAGAGAATGAGAAGAGAAGATAATGGGATAAAAGTGTAACGGAAGAGGATAAGTAGGGGAAGAGATCTTCTCTGATCTGTAGTAGAAGAGATCTCCTCTAATAATTTCAGTTTGATAATGTATTACGGAAGAATAATGGCGACATTGAACGGTTTGATAAAGGAGTAACGTTTGATAATGCGTAACGGAAGTATGGGATATTAATGGAGAAACCAATCTGTAGGGTAGATAGTCATCGGAATTGTTCCGTCCATAAAAGTGGTAGCAATACAACACATATAGTAATATATAGTAGAGCAGATAATCAATATCATGCGCCGAAATCACAGCAATAAAGCCCCCACCAATACATGTCGAAACAACGTATGTGTTATCCCATGACATCAATCGATCAAGATAAGAAGATCAGCAGACTTCAGAGAATTCATGTTAATCCAAACATGATCCTTGGACCTCCTAAGAAGATCTCCAACAAAAGGTGCAAAAAAATCCTACGTGACTTTTTAATTTAATCATTTTATTTATGGGGTATACACGTAGAGTAAATATAGGACCTCATATCTAAAAAACCATCTCCAACAGTAGAGATATTTTTTAAAAAAAATAGTGAAAAATATGACGTGAAGGTGGAGCCGGAGGCGTTGAAAACATTTTCTTAAACACCTTCATATTTAGTAATTGGTCTCTCCTAACTTGTAGGACCCTATTATTAGATATGGATTTATGCTAAATGGGGGTCTAAAATCCTACATGTCACTAAGAAAAATGAGACTTACCCTCTATTGAAGATGCTCTTAGAGGCCTATGTGACAGAGAGTTTAAGCGGTCGAGGATCGAACTAGTCTTCTCAGCTGAAAGTTGGTAAATTTGTAAAGTTTTTAAATCACAAAATCAAATAATAAAAAAATAAAATGGCAAAGGTCTAAAGACCCAAACAAAACAAGGATAGCAATAATAAAAAAGTTCATTTCAACAAGATATAATCTCAGAATATGTGCTAAGTAGGAAGGTAATAAGTCCTAATCCTTCTCAATCTTTTACCTTTCCATCGGAAATAGATGATACGCTAATAAAGACCTTGTACCTACCGAGAATCGTTATCAAGCTCAAATTTGTTGATAATTAAACATACCACTACTACAAAACTTATTATAAACATAATATAAATATACACAAAATTAGTTAAAAAGACCAAAATCAACAATTTCTGGGTGAAATGGACAGTTAGATTTTGATACTGTTTAAATGGACAAAAATGTAAAAATAGGCAGGATGTAACCAGTTTCATCGTACCCATTTTCAATATTTTTTCTTATTTTTAATTTACAAAGGATGTATCCAGTTTCATCCTTGCTATTTTTTAAATTTAAGCCATCCTTACTATTTTTTTTTGGCCATTTCACCCAAACTATTTTTTACTCGTCCATTTGAACCGTGATTTAAAAATATTTGGACAAATGACCCATTTTCCGATAAATATAAATAAAGCTTACAGTACCATATAGAGATTCATAATATCTTGGAGTTCATGTAGAAAAACCATCCATCTGACTATCAGTCGATCATGTTCCTCCCGAGCTTTTGTGATATTACTTCATCTATCCATTATAAAGAGATAAAAGCCCCATCGGATCTGATGGCCTAAGAACAAGCATACTCCTCATAGACATATTTTTGAGAATATCGAAAAAAATGCTTATAAAAAGAAGCATCTATTTTATAAGATTCCACTTCAAAAGGCCAATTGACTCCTGAATATTCCAATAAAGAAGAATTACCTGCTCCTTTTGTGCTTAAAGAAATTAGATTATGTTTCTCTGCGTATCAATCTTGAGAAATCAGGTAATAAGTGCAAGGGACTATAGATGTCGGAGAACTGATTAGATCTTCATCGGCAATCCTGGGCCGATCAAAGAATGAACAAAGATTTTTCACATCTGTCATATCATGAGCTCCTCCATAATCATTGCTCAATAATTTCAGACGGCCAAGTAATTCTTCCTCTTCAGATAAACCACGAGTATCATCAGAGATAAATAATAGATCAAAAAATTTGCACAAATTATCAATTTCCATGATCACATTGTGGAAACACCTAGACCCACAATAAGAACAAAAGAAATTAAACTTGTATGCAAACAATTGAGAGATATGACCTTTATAATCCAATCATAGATAAATTAGTTTCAGTGTCTGATCTTCTATATTTTACTTATTTCACTTATATGGGAAGATCCATGTAAATGAGAGTAGTTAAAGGGTAGTAACCTCTATAACCTAACAAAGCTAAGAAATATTATGTGGTAGATCTTCTTGATTTTATTGAGCAAACACAGTCCTTATCGATTAAGCTGATTAATATTGAAGAAAGATTACAAGCCTTCAGATTCCCAACCTCAAAAGTATGAACCCTTTTGGGGGAAAAGCCTTTAATCAACTACAGAAGAAATGTTTATCTTATATTGTTCGACCAATCGATCCAGCAGAAACCCAAAAGTAACTTTAACCCAATAGAAAATTCAAGCAATTGATTTTATCTTCAACCTTTCAATAACACGGGGGAGGATCCATGCTTCCTTAACCTAAAGCACCTGATACCATACTAACAACCTCCAAAAGATGAATCCCTTTGGGGGATAAAACCTATTGATCAAAGTAATTGATCAAATCCTGATAAAAATAAAGAACAGAGAAAACTATAATATTTGAATGCTTTGGGAATACATCACTGTCATCAATCTCTCAATTTTGAATTTCCAATTGATCAATATGAAACAAGTTGAGTCCAAAAATAAAAATTATAAAAATAATTAAAAAAAAATGTAACGCATAGCTAGTTGGGTCAGTCAGTTTCACTGGTTGAACCACCCGGTTCACCCGTTTTAGAAATTTTGAAGCGTTTTTTTACCAGCAGTGTTGAATCGGTTTTTCTTATTGGTCCACCGTTTACCGGCCCGGTCGGCCGGTCTGGTGTGGATCTTAAAACATTGATCAAGATGTTATAAATTGGTATTGAAAAGTTTTAATATATAACAGGTGGTTAACTGGTCTTGAAAGGTATTAAAAATCCACCTAAATCTTAAGCACTCACTAGATGTCCGTCAACAATCAAACAACTTGAGAATTAAATATTTAAACAGATGAAACATTGTAAACTAGGTAATAAAAAGTTATAGTTTCAAAATGTTCAACGAAGTGGTGATTTTGATGAGAGATGGTTTTTGCATGTCGACCCTTTAATGATGAGTTTGAAGATGTTATTAGAGTACGTAAACAAGATAACTAGTACCTGATATATGTTGTTGAAATCAGTCTTTGTTGAGATCGGTTAAGAGATAGAGAGAGATCACCTTGGTATGAAACTTAATTTGATGCAACAACTTTGACCAAGAAGCAAAGAACTTTCAATCGATAATGAACAACATTGTAGCAGTCAGAAGTGATTCAGCGGAAGCACTATATATGTCGTTAGAGACATTAGTTGCACTGATCTTGTACAAAAGGTGGGTTTCAAATATGATTTTGAAGTTTCAGATCTGAATTTCTTTTAGTTTTTTTTTAGAGTAGTACTGAAAGCATTTTAATACGAAAAGTGAAATGACGAGGGTACCAAGTACACTATAATTCCAGAGCTAATGGCCTTCAAGCATACAAGTAGAGAGATGCTTTTACAATTAAATAACTTTTAATGGGAAAAGAGTAAAAGCACACAAATATAACTGTTTTGTTAACGAGGAAACCACAAATGCAGAAAAACCCGGGACCTAGTCCAATTTAAATACTCTCAGAATTAATCCACTATACAAAGACACTACCAACTTCGCATTGTTGAGACCAAGTAAACTACCCCTAGTTACCTAGTTTACTTAGTATCCCTGCGCCTACACCAATCTGTCCAGCGCACGTGAATCTTAAGATAGAGTCCACTATTTTAAGTTGTTTCAGTCTATGTGAAGACTTAAGCACTAAACCTTTTGGATAATCTTTCAAACAATAAAGTACTAATTTGTTTGGTAACCACTCTTCTATCTCAAGAAGTTAATCAGAGACATATCTTGTTGAGTGTGATAAAGGCTTTTCTATTTAAAATGGATTAAATCCTTTGTCAGGTTTTAGATCTTCTAAGATCTGGATTAAACAAGTTAATTAGATCTAGAACTACCAGATTCGGATACTGAACTATCAAAGATAAACCAGATCTAGTCGGATCCCAGCCGTTCAAGTTTGTGCACAAAGATACAAAACCAATAAGAAAAATCTTCTTGTATTCAATCTTCAATAGTCTTCTGTACCTTAACAATAACAAAATTAATTCCTGACTTATAATCGATCACGCAAAGAACGGAGTCTGTTAACAATGGATGATCAAAAGTCAACGTTAAACTCTTGATCTAGTTTAAGTGACCTTATGTCAGAAGAGAAGTCTCTCAAGAATAATCAAACTGGGTGCAAATCAAGAGATAACTATCATTAGTTAATCAAATCAATAATTGAAAACTAAAATAACAATACGATTCTAGTTTCCCACCAACGAAACTAGTAGAAACTTCTTGATCCCAAAGAAGTCTTTAAACTAGCGGTCATAGGATATTTTTGCTTAATTAGGTTACTCTCCTCTCCAAGATACTATTACGAGAATACTATTAGTTGGATACACCAGAAACAACAAAGATGAAGTTTTCCTAGTTCAAGATAAGATTGTAAGAAGAACAAACTTCAGTATTTATAGACCAAGGTAGTTTGGACACCAAGGAATTTCGATAACCGAAGATATTCAAAAGATATGTAATAAAGCACCTAAATTCGGTTTTATGAATTCCAACCAATATCCAACTGTATAACTGAAATCTCAATGGACAACTCAATATTAGCTAGCAATTAACTAATATATATTTCCGGAGATATGTTTTGATTGCTAGTAAAACAAAACATATTAATTTCGAAAATCTCAAAAATATTATCCATTATTTTCGGTTTGGGATCTCAAATTGAGTATCAAGGAATATCTTTGAACAATTAGGAAATAAGATTTCAGCACATGTTCAATTACTCACTATGTCGACATCTTGAACTTTCCTGTATTGTAAACCCAATTACCGAATCACACAAACCCTAAAGTGTACGTGGCTTATAGAAATCTATTTTTCCTATTGGGACCGGTTCTACCATGATACCTAAATCAAGTTAGGATCGTATCTACCTTGACTCCCAGTATAGGTAGCGATTTGTTCTACCTTGATTCCCATCATAATCTAGGATTGGTTCTTCCTTGATTCCCTATATAGGTTTAGATCGGTCCATACTTAAGATCTCCATTGAAAACCGAGACCATAATCCTTTTGATTTCCTTTCGATTATGAAACAAGTTCATACGTCTACGTCCTTAAACTTATGTAGTTAAACATAGTTTTCTAAGTATGAAATCAAACCTATGTTGACTCCACAATCTAGTAATGAGTTACAAAGGTTATGTCGATGTCGCAATTACTAAGTCCAAAAGACAAGCATTATACTTCATAATTCAATATACCAATATAAAGCGCTTATCACTTATTGATATATTTTTCCTTGAAACTTTGATCACAATATGATGATCAAGTTTATTATACTAGAGTTTCACATTTATAACTTCGCATGTTATGTTTTCAATCAGAAACGACTTGAAAGCTAACGATATATAAATGGAAACAATTAAAGTCATGTATTACTAACCTCAAGTGCAAGTATGATATTATCGCCGTTGTCGATACGTCTTCAGAATCTCCAAATCTTCAGAGTAGTACTTGTATCTCTCAACATTTCTAGACTTCCGAGTCTAACATAACAAAGTTGACTTTAGTAATATAATCAAGCGATTTATGATTTTTGATACTAAAATATGGCAACCAACCTTGACAAACCAACGCTTGGTGGGTTCAACCGAACAATGCTCTAATAAAAAGTAATTGGGGGTTTGCTGGTGATGATGTGAGAGTGAAAGGATACAATAATAGAAATGAAGTTGCAGCAATTAGTGATGGAGATGTTGAAGAAAGGTATTAGTACTGGTTTAGATGGAGATGTTGAAGAAAGGTATTAATACTGGTTTAAATGGAGACACATTTGGAGATGCTACTGGTAATTTTTGATCGTGATTGTTTTGATCTAGGTTTAGAAATAGGGTTTTCAATAGGACTGAACAAAGTGTATAAATAGTGATTTTAATTAATGTTGGTGAAACTTACCAGCGAAAGACAAAGTTCGATCAAATTTAAAGGTTATTTAACGTTTGATACCCATCAAATGTCAAACACCTAGCTTTGGTACCCAACATTTGAAATATTAACGGCTAATACCTTGACCAGTCTATGACTGGTCAAGTTAAACTGTTGACTTATTTTGTTAAAAAATAATTAAAGTTAACAACAAATTATAATTATCTAATGTTTTTTAAGTTCCGTTAGCATTTATAAAAACACCATGTATGTGTTTCACCTGGTGGTGATCGACGGAATCGTTGGAGCTTCAATTGATACCTTGTACAGCTTCTTCCCCGTATTCATGAATCCATACACAACCCATCACTCAAAATACTTACAAGATTCTCAATGAAGTCTTAGATTACCAGCATATCCCATGAATTCACGGCAATTGGCATTTTCCTTTTTTCATTTGTTCTTGTTCAAGAACAAGAACACTTCCCAAATACCTCTGCCAAAGAACCATTTCTTTTTACGACAACAAAATCATACATCTGTTTTACTCTGGGCATCAAAATGTTACAAAACAAGGCAAAGTCTTTTTAGCTCATCCCTAGCAACCCAAGCAAGAATAATATCTCGAGCAACATCAGAACCCCCATATTTCTCAATATCTTTGATACAATCACATAACATATAACCCATTAATTAGAAATCTCAATTTTCCTTATAAATTCAAACAAAATGAAATAAATGCTGAAAACGGGTTAAGTAACTAGTTACTCAAATCTTAGTTTTAACACTCAATTAGAAAAAAATACCCATCTCCGAGAACACCCTAACTTCTTATTAGGGAAAATCCTACAACTCCCCCTTGAAATTTCTCATTCTTTTTACATCAAGGATTGATTTTTTGAGAAGATGCTGCTATCTCGATGTAGGTTTTTTCTTCTTTTTTTTTCTCGATTTTTTGTTTTTACTTGGAAAGATCGTGGTGCCGGTAATGAACTCGATACTATTAACTCACAGTGAAGGATTTCATAATGGGGACGACAAAGGTAGAATTTGATCATGGTCGTCGAAGATATTCTGCCACGTATATGTCTCTAATTGAGGTTGGGTCAATGTTATCTATTATTATGTAATAACACAAATACAATTGTAGAAATATTAATTTGTTGAGTCAACGGTTTGAGTTGACAGTTTGTGACTTGTCAAGGTACTAACCCTTAATATTTCAAATGTTGGGTACCAAAGCTAGGTGTTGGACATTTTCTGGGTACCAAACGTTAAATAACCCCAAATTTAATCACCAAAAAAATAATAATAGCGATCTTTGATTTGGATTCACACTTATTTTCTTGATAAAAATTAGGAAACATATTGAGGTAGGTTTGGATATCTCTGTTACATAATTGAAGAAATTAGGTAAATATTGTAAATTTGGTTGTAAACTGTAAAGATGATTTAGGATTAGGATTTAATTGTGGGTTTGGGTAGGCCCAAGGAAATGAGGAACGACTAGGTTTCTCCATGGCTTGATGCCATGACAGAATTTGTAGTGAAAGTGAAAATGCGGGGGTACAACAACCACACCCAACAAATTCGTGTGGCAATCTGAGAGGACTTACTCTAATATACTTTCATGAGAATCAACTAGACAGTCAGACTCAATCTTGAGAAAAGTATATCAAAGAGTTATATCTCTATTTCTCAATTCAATCTGCAATCAAACAAATATAAATTTACGAGCCCTATTGAATTAAGAAATAACTTGGACGGTATCAAAAACCAATATCCAAGTGTCAATCAATTTAATCAACAACCAGGTTTAGATTCCCAATTGATTGAACTTACGCACAACCTGTGATATTTCAATTATAAAGATAAACAATATAATGCGGAAAAGAAATAACACATACACAAGAAATTTTGTTAACGGGGAAACCGCAAATGCAGAAAAACCCCGGGACCTAGTCCAGAATAAACACATACTGATTATAAGTTGTTACACCAATTCCATACTACCTATTCGGACTAGATGTAATGCCTGCTTCAGCACTAATAAAACTCATAGCACAACACCGGTTGTCTTTAGGAATTCTTCTCGTAAATCTTCTAACAGAACCCAAGGCTCTCTTTAGAAGATACAACAACACGATTGATATGATTCGATTTTTGTTTGCACAAAACACCGATTTGATTTCCCTTTAGATGTAAATCAAGGTTTTGGAAATCTTGTGTTTATTTTGATAAAAACAAGTACTAGGTAAAAGTAATATCAAATAAACTTGTAGATTAGGGATTACTATACTCTTCAATAAAAGAAGAGAAACCTAATGATTCTACAACAAGAACAACTAGAATAAATCGAGAGATATCTTGTTTAAAACTTCTTAAGGTTTTTTACGAGATACCTTAATTGAAGTTTCCTTTCAGCTTCCGATTTCGACTAACAAGTGTTGGTATACGATCGGAAACTGAAATCTACCAAAACCTAGGGTTTGTGATTAACAACTCTTGGATGGTTTTATATCAGAAGAGAAAACCTTAAAATATACAAGAGGTGAAAAACCTAGATTACAAGTTGTATAATCAATCACGAAGATTAAACCCAACTTGGCTTTGTGATCCCCAATACAAAGACTTGTATCTCACTCTTGTTCACGAAGAACAGAAGACATGGAAAAAAACCTTATGAGCTTACACCAATTTTCCAAAGGGGATAAAAAACGTGTAGCACTCACGAACCCTTTATTTATAGTGAAAGTTAGCTTGAAAGCTAAGCAAAGCTATTTTCCTTTTTCAAGACTCTCCTAAATTTGGGAGTCTTTCCTAAGTTACAACTCTTGCCAAAATAATTAAATAAATAATTAATTAGCAAATATTGTATTTATGTGAATAAATCACATTTTAACTTAGGGGGGAATTAAGAGTTATCACAAACACTTTAATATGGTAATCAAATATGTTTGGATTAATAGCCATCTTGCCTAGATAAGGAAACATCATCAATTTGACTAAAAAAGACTTCTAGTCACGTAATTGGGCCCAAGTCCGTGAACCATTACAAGCAGTCGATGGATTGTTTCCTACTAACAAACTGTAACAATTACATCAATACTTATAATTGTTACTTTAATAAATCACTCATAACTTCATCGTTATAACTCGGAATTGAGTGATTCTTGGCTCGTTGAGTTCGTAAGCTCATTCACTATGACATGAGAGCCATTCCAGGGATAAAGGTTATTGTCACAAAAGTCGTGGCTCAAATAACCTCGAGTATATATACATAAATGTACATTTACCATCATAGGAATTGTCCCATAGAGTGAGCATTTGTTTGGATAGATTAGAAAGGCAGAATGGAACAAGAATCCAAATGAAATCAATTACCACATACCTTTGTTGATGAAGTCCTTGTTGATGTCTTCTTGTAATCTTCAGTCTTCATCCTTAAGAGTAGTTTTTCTTAGACCTAATCTAGTCCGAAACTATCTTTAGTATACTAAATCAAGAATGCATTTTGGAAACTAAAATTGACAACTAACTTGACATACCAATGCTAGTGGGTTCAACCGAGCAATGATGTAACAGAAAGGTAAAGTTGTATTTTATTGATCGTATTTGGATAAGAGAGGGGATTGTCCTTATATAGGTAGAGAACCCTAATATGTAAAGAAGCAAATACAGAGTAACACCCCTATTACACTTCAAACTAAAATAGTAAATAATAAAAAGACATTTACTCTAACAATATTATATGGATATTGCTCTCGTTGGGTGCTGAGACCTGCTGACCTAATGAGGTACTTTCATTACTAGCGATTTGAAACGTTCAAAATTGACATCAAGTTGTTGTTGAGATTTGAGTTTTAGCTGCTCATTGAATGTGGAGATAGATCATATTTAAGCTAGTGTATAGATATCCTAGAAGGCCAAAACATATTCGTACAGATAATCAGAAGATGTTTAAAAACTGGGGTCTTTTTATGAAAGAATTACAAGAAATATATGAAGTTCTTGTAGGCTTATTGTTTATTGCACGTTCCAGTTTACACCCTATTCAAGAAGGCTCTAGAAATTGCTCTCAATCAATATCAAACCTCAAATTGTATCAATTGTCGTATGTGATTGTACATTACCGATTGATATTCCTTATGAGAAGAAATTTCATGTTTCATGGATTTTGATTTTTGTAGATGGGGAAAAACGATTCGCTGGTTTTTCAGGGAATTGAAGAGACGAGCGTGTTGTCGAGACTCCTCAACCGAGCGAATTGTTCAACCTCACACAGATGCACTGCAAAGGGAGTGATTAGATTCGAGAGATCAGTCTGTAGGACTCCGTCCTAAACCAAGTCAATGGCCATTCCAGAGTCAATTCGGTCGCAAATAGGGAAATGGGTTGATCTGTAGGAGGGAAGCTAAGAATTGTGTGAGATCAATGATGCTCAAGGATTATGGATGTGTTGAAGGTTTCTGAAATAATGATGAACTGATGAGTTCGAATAAGTTCTGGTAGATTGATGAATTCTTGAGAGTAATTGCTCGAGAAATTCTGTGTAGACGAATGTTCGAGTATTCGAATGTTGTCCCCAATCATGAATTCAGAGACTTATTTATATTGTCAGAATAGCAAAACACCTTGTCATGTACGAGCAAATGCTTAGGTAAGGACCCTGACAGTAAGATAGAGTGTCATCTCGTGAGCACGGAGAGATGAAGCACTGCTGTTTTGAACAATCAGATGTCCAGTTTTGGTTGGTTTAACATTTGCGAATTCGAGCCCCAAAAAGAAATCCTTGTTTTAGGAACAGACGTTCGTTCGTTAGTTTAAGAAACAAACAATTATCCCTAGCATAAGAGATTTTTTTTTAATTTGTGAGATTTCACAAAATGGAATAAACTCTCATTCCAAAGGTGGATGCTCGTTACGAGAGAATTTTTTTTTAGTAGACGTGTGTCTGTTAGTAATAAATTTTTTGTCTATGAGCTTTCATGAAAACAAAATTTTAATACGTGAATATGCTTATTTTCACAAAATTGAAAGACTCTCGTTTCATAGACAGATACTCGCGAGAGGGAGCAAAAATATATACATATATTTTCAAATTTACGTGAGTTTCACGTTAAAATATATTTTTTTGTAAAATCAATGTTTTGATTTTGAACAACTGTTGAAAGTAGACAATTATACATGGCGAAATAATATCTATATGTGAGTTTTTACAATTGTAGAATGGACGTCTGTCCAATTTTTGAAAACCAGTGAATGTTCAATCAGTAAAATTCGCGTGGGTTGTTCACGATTTCATGAAAATCAATTTATGATTTTTGAATAATAAAAGTTTTGCTCGTGTTTGCAGGTTCGATGAAACGAGAAAATTTTGAAATATTAACTCTTGTATCACAATCACTACTGTTAGTGGAATCGTAAATAAGTAAGAGTTGAAAGTTACCATTTTTGTAGACGGTGATGTGAACATCTTTATTCCATGATTCATTGTTTTGTTGAATCATGCGCTTTGTATGAATGATGCATTGAATGTTATCATCTGTCATAGCCACTTTGCAAGAATGACTGACTCCCATGATGACACTTCCAAAGATGATGTTTCCAGATATGACATCTCTACGGATGCAACTTCAAGAAATGGTAATTCTGGGACCTCTGAGTGATGGTGAGAGATCCTTCATACTGAGTTGTACTCCTGGTTATTTCATTAACTTTATCACAGGATGATCGTGTAGTGAGATCTCGGATCGATGTATACTTCTCGGAAATGGAAGAAAGTCTTCGGGACGAAGAACCCAGAAGCAAGGACTACAAGATGTTAGCAAATAACGTGCAGTCCCCAACCGTTTCTTTGGTGAGTTGTTAGCGCTCCTTGTGTCATGACCTTTCCCCGCCCGTGCAATTAGGATCACGAGACCAAGGTTTGTTATTTCTTTTCAGAATTTTACTCCATCAAGCCTTGAAAGTCTTCAATTTTTTGTTGGTGAACAAACGGTTTCTGAATTGAGTGTCGAAGAAGAAGTCGATGTAAGTACCTCTTCGTATGATATTTCCAAGAGGAGATTTCCATGAATCGAGGGAGTACTGATGATGCCCATTTGTCTTCGGAGGATGGTGAAGAAGAAAACCCTGGATTTTGAAACCGAATGAAAGCAATGATGTTTCCAACGGCGATGTTGGTAATTCCGGTCCTTTGAGCACTTTAGGGACCATTCCAGTAGGTACCCATCGTATATTTTCTTCATAGAAGTATGAAATTTCTGATTCATCTCTCTGCTCGTTCATCCGATTATTATGAAATTTTGACATGTTGTAGCGAACATCCATACGAAGATAATGGTATATCACTCAACCTTATATTCCTCACCAATTTCTCCCAGTTCATCGTCTTATACAGGGCAGTGTAAAATCTTCTCAAACGAACTTGTTGCAAAACGTGTTTAATGACTTCCACGTTATTTGTTCATGTCTTGGATGCATAGTAAAGAACTTAAATAATGTTGGTTCACTTATATGTTTAATTTTATGATTGCTTCTTCAATTCCATGTTTGAAAGCTCTAACTTGTATCCTTGCTATATTAGGTGGAAAATGGTGGGATTGAGCATAATGAGACCCACAGTGATGATTCGAGCAACCTTGAGACTATTTATGATGAGACCACCACCTTTGCACCTCAATTCCATGAAACTCTTGTTGTTGAAACCGTTGAAGCGACCAGAACTCCAATTGTGGTTGTTTCAGAGATGGAAGAGACCAGGCCAAGAATGGAAGAAGTTGCTCCAGCTGTTGAGGAAACTGCTGCTATGACTGTTGAATTTGCTCCAGTGATTGAGAATCGCATAATGGTGCAAGAATACCCTAATGCGGGGATTGTTTGTGATCCTCCATTTGGTGAGTTATTCCCATATCACACATCAGTCGGTGAATTAAGCGTTCCCATTGGGTATGCTGACATGTATGAGAAGTTGTGGAAGATGTACGGTCATATTGTCGTCACCAAGGATCCAAAGCGTAGCTACTTCTTGACAATGCAAGTAGCAAACATCTTTTACCAGTCATGCTGTGGTGGAGAAAATGGCCAAGATTGATGAGTTGACTGAGAAGATGAAGTTGGAAAAGGCGGCCTTGCGATTCTTGGAGAATGCAGAGAAGCAGAAATCATCTTTTTCCTGTTTCCTTTAGTTTCCCTTTTCATAATCTCTTGAACCTTGAACTTCTGAGAGATGTGAGGCTTTAGCTTTTGGTTTTGATTTTTGATTGGTTTTTGAATACACGTTAATTGAGGATTTCCTTTTGGATTTGATAGAGATTTTATTTAAATAAAAGAACTTTGATAAATTGCTGAATTCAAATACCGGATGCAAGTATTGCAAACATTTTGGAGGAATTGTAAATACAGGTAAAAGAAAATCCTAAAATGTGTTGGGTGTCTCGAACAATCGCTCGTGTCTTGTGCGAATGACACACCAAGACGCCGAACATCTCAGGCGTCAAAGGCTTTGAGCCAATTCTCATGTATTACTAGTATGGTCCTTCCATCTGTGTTGATCAGCTTGTAATATCCTCAACCTATGGATTTAGCAACCACGAAAGGCCCTTCCCAATTGGAACTCCTAGCCGAACGGAGTTTGCACTTAGTGGCTTTGAGAACCAAATCTCCTTCATGAAATTTGTTTGGCTTGATGGTTCTCGCCCTGAAGATCTTTTGCTGATTCAGCATTCCTATGATGATGGGGTTCCATGGTAGTGCAGTCAAAGTTTCCTGACTTTGTGGCACATATGGACACTCGTGCAAGGGAGAGTATACAGGGTATTGCTTGTTGAACTCTGTCATTATTCTAGCAATAACTGTGTCAGTAGAATGCTGAATTTTGAGAGGTTCTGCATCCAACCACTTGGTGAAGTATTGCCGAGGAGAAATCAACCACTCATAGCGTTTGGTAAGTGCTGAGTTATTAGCAATATTGAGTCCCCGGACCATGGTAGCATATTTGATAGTTGACAATATGGACCCATGAGGAGGAATAAGACTTGCCTGAGTGCGGAACCTTTGGATGAAAGTATGTGCATTTTCTTTAGGTTTTTGCTTCACTTCATCAAGGCTTTGACTTTCTCCAGATACTCGAATGATGAAGTATCCTATGCTTCTTCTGAATCGGAACTTTATTCAATAGAGAAATGTGAAATTGCAGGTGTTGGAGTTACCTTTTCAGCATGAATCCATGTTCGTCCAAGGATCATATCATATCCTGGGTCTTCCCTGATTATGTGAAATTTGGTTTCTACCCAGGTTGAACCGGTTTTTATCTTGAGGATGATGAAACCATATGCATCCCTGGAAATTCCTTCATGATCTCTAACTGCAATGGGGGCATGAGTGGCTTCTTGTCGAGTAATGCCTGCAGCTCTGAGGGTTTTCAAAGGAATGATATTGACAGTGGTTCCCACATCGACCAACGTTCGCTTGAATTCATTTCCTTTGAGGTGACCTATAGTGAGAAGTCCCCAGTCGTACATCTCCATGTCTGTTGTTGGAGGCTCAAAGAGTGTCTCATGGATTACTAGACGCTTCCCTGACATGATGTGATCCAATGCTGCAAATAGATCACTTCTTTGGGCCTTTGACATGTATAGCAATTCACAGGCATGTTCAATCAGGGATTGGACTACTTCCTTGACAGGTGGTTCAGAGAGCGTGAAGGTCCCGATAGGAAGAGGATTTTTGTGCACTCCTTAAATCCCCAGTTCCCCTGAATCAGATTTCTCTTTGAATATACGTTTCAAAATTCTGCAATCACTGGTTGGATGGCTGACATATCTGTGGAAACGGCAGTAGTGTGGATTTCCCACTTCTTCTTCTGTTGGCTCTCTTCTGACGGGAGGTAGTTTGATCGCACCTCTTGAATCCATACTTCCAACAACTCGATCACCTCTTCAATGGGAAAAGGGAAATCTGGCTCTTCTTGGTCGTTCTGTTGACACTAAGCCGGTGGTTGTGCATTTCTATCCTGGTTGTCCTTCCTTGATGCTTTTGTAGGATGGGACATTGGAGGAGCATTCTTATGTTGTTGCGCCTCAGCTTTCCTTTTTCCTCCTTCAACAACACTCATGGACGGTTGAACATTGTATTGTTTATTGACTAGGCGTCTGATGTTGCTTCGAGTGTCTCGCGACTCCTCGGTTTTGACAGTTTTTGTTCTTTCCAGTAAGGTTGGAGCAGTAGTTGTTGATCGCTTAGCCGCTTCATGGAGTTCTGAGAAAGTTTGGAATCGGAGATTTTCCAGCAAGGCTCTGTAGACAGGTATCATCCCGTCGATGCACAAGTCCACCAATTTTTGTTCAGTAACATTAGGATCATGACAATCCAAGGATTGAATTCTGAACCTCTTCACATATTCGTTCGGATGTTCGGTGTTTTTCTGAGCCATTCTCCCTAAGTCAGAAAGAGTAATCTGCTCTGAAACGAAAAAAGTATTTCATGTAGAAGGCATTAACCATTTCTCTCCAATTAGCGATGCTCCTTGGTGCGATGTTGTTGTACCAAGTATATGCTCGGCCGGTCAGAGACTTTGAGAACTCCTTCAGTTGGACGGCATCATTGTGTTCATGTTCTCTTAATGCCTCCAAGAATCGAGAAACATGCTCTCGGGCATTCCCCGTTCCATTGTAAAGTGAGAACGTTGGAGAAGTATAGCCCTTCGGGAGAGAAATCCTCTGTACAACAGAGGAATAGGGAGGTTGATGACGATGGACAGATGGTGCCTTGACTTTTCCTCGATCCTCCATGAATCGCTCTAGATCTTCACGAGTGATGAAACCGGCAGGCTCCTTTGTTGGTTCTGCAGGTTTGTGGACTTCATCATCATCAACTACATGGATGGGAACAACTTCAGGGTCAACAGATGTTTCTTTGGCTTTTCCTTTCTCCTGAGTCTTCTCGGACACTTTGTCAGTGAGAGTCTTGAGATAATTGAATAATTCCTTATGAGTGGAAGCCATGTCGATTTGATTCTTGGCAAGAGTTTCCTGTACCTTCATGAGATCGCCTATGGTAGGAGGATTTTCTCTGACTTCCTAGGAATGTCGGCCGAAAAGAGGATGATTTCCAGCGTTGGGTTGAGGAGGAGTAACGTCACCACCATTGTTGGAAGCAGGAATTGTTTCTGGAATACCATTATTGTTATTGTTGCTAGTGACCCAGACCTAAGACCAGCCATTTTGTGAAAATGTGAGATTGCAACCGAGAGATTAATCTCCCACTGTGGTCGCCAATCTGTAGATGGGAAAAAGCGATTCGCTGGTTTTTCAGGGAATTAATGAGACGAGCGTGTTGTCGAGACTCCTCAACCGAGCGAATTGTTCAACCTCACACAGATGCACTGCAAAGGGAGTCCTTAGATTCGAGAGATCAATCTGTAGGACTCCGGCCTAAACCAAGTCAATGGCAGTTCCAAAGTCAATTCGTCGCAAAGAGGGAAATAGGTTGATCTGTAGGAGGGAAGCTGAGAATTGTGTGGGATCAATGATGATCAAGGATTGTGGATGTGTTGAAGGTTTCTGCAATAATGATGGAATGATGAATTCGAATAAGTTCTGGTAGATTGATGAATTCTTGAGAGTAATTGCTCGAGAAATTCTGTATAGACAAATGTTCAAGTGTTCGAATGTTGTCCTCAATCATGGATTCACAGACTTATTATATTGTCAGAATAGCAAAACATCTTGATCCCTGTAAGTGTGAAGGTTTCTTGAGTGAAAGAGTGGGAAAGTGAGAGATCTTGGTGAAACCAGTTCCAGGTCGTGCAGAGACTTGGTTAACCGTCCACCCACTACTTTGCTAACTCCTTCAATTGTTTGCACGACTTACTCACATTTCTCATCGTGGATGAATCCACGTGTCGTAGGCCGCCAGACCAAAACCCTAATTGATATCCCCCCATGTGACGTGATTGATGTCTCATGAATCGTGGAGTCTGCATGACAAACGTGTATTTTATTAGTCAGTTGTTGACAGTTTAGACAATAAGTCTAGGGTTTGTTGAATTGAGCATGAGTGAAGAATGCCCAGGGATTCATTGATTTGATGAATTATTGAATATTGATAGTTGGATCAATATTTGAGCAAATATTGCTCAATTTGACGAATTACTGATAAATTACTGAATATTGATAGATCAATATTCGGGCAACTGAGCAACTATTGCCCTATTCGACGAATTACTGATAAATTACTGAATATTGATAGTTGGATCAATATTCGAGCAACTGAGCAAGTATTGCTCAATGTGAAAAATACTAGAACCACCCTACTATATGGGTTCAATATTTTCAAGCCCCACCAAATGGATCCTTCACTATCAACTCCATAATATGACCTTTTGATATTTCTAGGCCCAGAACTTTAATTTTTGGGGCCGGGTTTTAAATTTTTACGGATTTGCTGACGTCAGCGGATCTTTTAATAAATCATAAAATACTGAAATTAACCTTCAGTATTTATAGTCGTTTTATACCTACCAAAAACTGAAAATCAAATCAAATTCAACTCTCTCTTCTCTCCGCTCTCGTTCAGAAACATAATTGGAGATTTTTCTTCAGACGAATTCGTGTGTTTGATAGTTTCATACTGAAGTTCGTTAGTTTGATAGGAAGAAAACGAGAAGAAGAACAACATATGGTTAATTTTCTCGCAATTCGTTGAGTTGTATTCACCGGTTTTACAGATCTGACGATATTGTGAAGATGCATTGATGAACAACAAATAGGTTTGTTCGATTTATCTTTTCTGTTTGTATCAATTACGCTTGATTCACTAGTTTTCTGATCGTTTTTTTGACTTCGGTCTTCTACTAATGTTCGTTTTTTGTATTTTTTTGAGTCTGGGAAGAGGTAGAAGAGAGGTTGGAATAGAGGAAGCTCAAATATAGGTATGAATCTGTTGTTGTTTGATCTTATTGATTTCGATTAAATATTTTTCAGATATAGAATTTTTTGATACGAAGAAGAGGAAGAAGAAACCAGATTATTTCAGAAGAGCAATTACCAAACAAGGTACGGATTCTTGTTGTTGTCTGATTTCGATTTTATTTTTGGATTATTTTGCATTGATTTGAGAAGAGATCTAGTATTTGTTGATTATAAGAAGAAGAGGAGATCTAGTATTTGATGAATTACATTTATAATTCTTGTTAGTGTTTCTTGATTATAAGAAGAAGAAGAAGAAGAAGAAGAAACAACAATGTATCTGAAGAAGAACAACAAATCTAGGTGTAGATATGTTTTATAAAATGTGTAACTTCAAGTTACATATATTGTCCTGTAACTGATATTTTTGTTATTGCATGTGTAACTGTTATTTGTTATTGCATGTGTTATCTGAGAAGAAATTTACTAGATGGAATTTGGTGTTTTGTAACAACAAATCTAGGAAGACGTACTGTTTTGTAAAATGTGTAACTTGAAGTTACATATATTGTTCTGTAGCATGTTTAATTTTTTCTTGTGTATCTTTAAAACAATTTTTTCTTGTTTTCATTTGTTTAGTATGTTGATTGCTCCTTTGATTTTTAGCTTTCTTCATATGATATACTTCTCACGAGGGTGCAACGCCCCCCAGTGAATTACGTTCGTTTTTTTTTTTTGCATATTATTATTGAATTGCGTTCGCTTTTATTTGTTCAGGTTGTCATGGATGTTGCTAGTTCCATTGATGTTGTTCGCTATTTTTCTGATTTCATCACCACTCGTGTTAGTATTGAGACCACACTTGATGAGTTTAAAGCCGAAGTTTGCAGGCAATGGAAGCAATTTAATCCACTTGGTATTTCTTTCTTCTTCCGAGAAGGTGGGAAAGATCTTCCGGTTGACTGTGATTTTTCGCTTCGAGCTCTTGCTTCCCTCGCAAACAATCAGAAGAAGACCATTTTTAATATATTCTTGCAAAATGTTACTCATGTAGCCTCCTCATCTAGCTCTAGGGCAGTTTCTTCTGTTTCTAATGGTTCTAGTATGTCTTTGAGAAACAATCACGCAGTTGGAATGTATCTGGAAGATAGGAGCAAGCCTGCAAAACCGTTGTTGTCGGATGGTTGGCCTAAGGTCCTCGGTGAGATTGGTCATGTGTTTGTGGAAGGGGTTAAGGAGGTCAGGATTGCTTACACCAAGTACCGTCTTCGCACTGGTTTTAATATGGTTGTAACACACAATGAGCGTTCTAGGTTCACGGCTAAGTGTGCAGTAAAAGAATGCGGCTGGAAATTTCATATAGCTTCTATTGATGATAGGAACAAAATGTTTCAGGTATGTTTCATTTGTTCTGTTATTTTTTTAGCATTTGATGTTTTGTTACAGTATGTGTAACTTGTAGTTACACATGATGTTTTTTTGCACCAGATTGGTGTTTTTTCTGCTTCTGCACCAGATTGGTATGTATTTCTGCTTCTATTGTATTGTTGTTACAGTATGTGTAACTTGTAGTAGTTACACATGATGTTTCTTTTTGCACCAGATTGGTGTTTGGTTGATTTGTTTATATTTTGTATCAAATTTTTCAGGTCAGAGCTTATAACCCTAAGCACACTTGTGGTGCTGGTGGGCGCAATTTGCATCAAAAATACTCAACCAGCTTCTCGTCTAGTTTGATTGAGGAAGAAGTTCGCAAAAATCCTCACAAGAAGCCAAGGAAAATTGCAGATGATTTCCAGACCAACTATGGAATTAACATGGAGTACTATCAAGCCTATAATGGTAGGGAGAAGGTGTATGAGACCATTTATGGTGACGATGTTGAGTCATACTCGTACTTGGTATGGTATATTAATGCTATAAGGGAAACTAACCCAGATAGTGTGACAGACTTCCAATTTAATCCTGCAAAGAAAGAGTTCAAACGGATTTTTATCTCATTTGATGCATGCATCAAAGGGTACCGGTTTTGTCGTCCAATGGTCTATTTGGATGCTACTTTCCTTACTGGTAGATTCAGAGGCTGCTTGATGGAGGCTACTGGGATCAATGGTGATAAAGGTATGTTTCTTAAGCAACTCTCAGTACACATTTGGGAATAGCATTTGTAACTCCTAAGTTATATATTTTGTTTTTGGGATGTGTAACTTCAAGTTACACATTATTTTTCTGTTTTTGTGCAACTTATTTTAACTTCATTTTCTGCACTCTTTGTAGGATTTCCCCTTGCTATGGCACTATGAGATTCTGAGAATATTGACAAGTGGGAGTGGTTTTTAAGAAATATGCAACAATTTTTTGGTGACGGGAGGCCAATCACCTTCCATTCGGATCGCCATGACGGACTCTTGCGTGGTGTTCCTCTCGTCTATCCAGACTCATTCCATAGCTTCTGTTACTATCATTTGAAGACTAATCTTCCTATCAATGGATCAGATCCTAGGTACACTCTTGTTCTTGACCTCTTCCAAGAAGCGACGTACGCACTCACACCTGAAAACCATTACAAGGCCATACAGAAAATAAGATATCTGGATTGTGATTGGGTTGCTAATTACATTGCAACCATCCCACCTGAAGCATATGCAAATGCGTTTTTCCAAGGTTGTCGGTATGGACGTACATATATCCAAATAGCAGAATCATACAATAGTTGGATTAAGGTTCACAAGAAGATGCCTGCATTTTCTCTTCTTGATCAGGTTTGCAGAGTGCTTTTTCTGTTTTTTTATTGTCTTTGTTTCTTGTTTTGTCACTTTGTAGATTCATAAGTTTTCTTTTTCTTTTTATTTTCAAGTTAGGATGAAAGTTATGAGAATAATGGCAAAGTGTCGTGCTATTGGTGATGCTGTGATGACTCCATCAACTCCGGAGTATGATAAAAGGCTTGAGTCTCTACAAGATGAAGGTTTGGCATGGCAAGTAATTGTTTCTAGTGTTTGAAGTTTTAAGCGAAAGGACTCACAGAGTGGATCTAGAACACTGTACCTACACCTGTCAAAGGTTTTATTTCTTATGCTTTTTTTTTCTCTTTGTATGTTAATTTTTTGAAAGTTTACAGGGTGTGTAACTTCTAGTTACACTATCTATAAGCATATGTAACTGGCAGTTTACATATTTATGTATATGCATGTGTAACTGAAAGATACACATCCTGTATATGCAATTCTGTTTTTTTGAGTGTTTATATTCTTTGTTTTTTGGGTTTTTTTTCTGAAGGTGGCGTGTGTACGGTTTTCCTTGTTCTCATGCTCTTGCAGCGATACGAAAGATTAAACGTGAAGCTATTGATTTCATTTCACCGTTTTTTACAAGCGATTATTATAGGAAGACTTATTTGCATGTCATCCATCCAATTCCCAACTACAACAGGCATGTTGATATTGACAAAGACAACACCATCAACCCTTCATCTGTCATAAAGAGACAACCAGGTAGACCCCAAGGAAAAAGGATTATAAGCAAAGGTGAAAAGAAAGCAAAGAGGAAAGTTCACTGCGGCAATTGCAAGGAAGCAGGTCATAACAGGGCAAGTTGTAAGAACCCTCTGAAGTACACACCACCCTAGCTTTAAGATGAAGAAGTTCATTTCTGCAAAGTATTTATTTTATGTGTGGTTTCTTATTTGTCTTGGATTATTTGTTTTTTAGTTTTCTTCATGTTGGTTTTCATGGACCAAACATTTTTATTTTTCTGCAACGTTGATTACGTGCAAGGATCTTTTATTCAGATTTTATAATATTAAGTTTTTATATTTTTGTGAGTTCACAGGTGAAATGTGTTTCTATTCCTAGTGTGTGTCTTCTGAACACAGAAGGGAAATACATGTGTAACTTTGGCTTACACTTATAAAATATGGATGTGTAACTATTCCTTACACATTGTTATTTTTACATTTTTTTGATTCAGCTTGTCTTAATTGCATGTGTAACTATGAGTTACTTAACCTATGTTTCAGCATTTGACCCTGTTATACATTCCACTATATTTTGTCTTTACCTGTTGTCTAGAAACAATTATTTTTGAACATATGTAACTTCAACTTACACATCTTAATTTGATGTGTAAGTTTAAGTTACTTAACCTGTTGCATACTTCTGAAACCTTTGCAAACAACAGAAAAGTTCTAATAACAGCTTGTAGTCGACAAAAGTAAACAAGTTTTTAATTCAATAAATTTCAATCCGAAGGTATAGAAGTTTTGTAAATCCAAGAACTGCTAAAATCTACTAACTGAAGAAATTTAAAAGTTTTAACAACATATTTTGCAAGTCTAACAACGGCTTGTAGCTAACAACATATTTGCAAGTAGTAGAATCTTTTCCTAATCCTAATGACTGCTTTACACATCTGTGGATGGATCCGAAAGAATCTTGTAAAGCATGCTTCCTCTCATGCGGTTCACCTTGTTAGTCCACCATAACACCATACTTGATGTGTATTTTTTGTCCATCGGTTTACTCTTCATCCTCATCTTCATGTAAGTGCATACAAATAGAAGACAATTAGGAATTGAACCTTGTGGGGGCGAAGGGAGGTTCTTGGCTCTTTCATTCATCCTAAGAGCAAGAGGACATCAGAGTGACAGTTCTGTACTTATTGCAAATGCATATTTCCTGGCTTCCATTAAGTGTTGACCCCTGAGTTCCTTAACATTTGACAAGTTCATGTAGGACCAAGGATCAGAGCTCCTCAAGTCATACTCCAGCAGTGTATAGTGTGTGTTGTTGTTGCACATTGGGGCGAAAAGTCTGACTGCACCGTCCTTGTACTTTTGATACTCCTTAGCAAGCTTTGGAATCCAAAATTTATTGAATTCATCATAACTCTGCAAGTAAGTTTTCTGCAAAAACCATTTGGAATGTCAAACTCACATTTTAAATCAAAAGTTACAAATGCACAAGTGATTATGTAAGCAGAAGTTACATATAATTTCTTGGGTTTTACAATAGAAAAACAAGGATGTGTAACTTCAGATTACACATTATAACTGCATCTGTAATTTCAGATTACACATTGTAACTGCATTTGTAACCTCAGATTACACATAAAAAAACTCTGAGCATGTTATCATAATCTTATAACACCCACTACACATTATTAATGCAATAAAATTTTAAATATTTCGAAGTACTTACGTATGCTTTTGGCGAGAGGAATATCGTTTTATCATACTTGCTGTTTGAGTTCATATTTGTCCTCAACTTTCTTATGTAGAAATCAATGAATTTTGCCTCCAAGTAGGCTTCTTTGTTGGTAAGTTGGAGCTTTAATCCTCCACTTGTATCACAGAACGAGCTGTCGTCGTCGTTGAACTCCATACAAGCAATGTGTCTACATTATAAAGAAGGAAACAATTAAACAACATAACAGAATCAAGTAGTAAGATACAACCTTCTATATTAGAATCTACATTTAAACACCATAACAAAATCAAGCATGAGTTTTGGTTATAGGTATTTTACGATTGGGGATGAGTGTCGCAATATTCAAGCACTTTCGTCTTTTGACCGCCATTAAGCCTTTCAATAACTCCAGAATCTTTCACATCCTTTCTCATTGTGCCGTCATCTTCTTCAGCAGCCTCAGCCATGCTTTCTTCTTGTAAATATGGAACTGTGTTCATTCTTCCTTCTTCTACTTCTGGAACTGCGGCTATTCTTTTTCATTCGCAGTCTTCTTACTCTTCTTTGGCTTCCTTTCATACTGCTTCAGATGATCTTGATCTATTGTTCTATTCCTCAAAACGCGTTTGTGAATGAATTCTGGATTTCTTTGTTCCTTTTCAGCTTGCTTGACTAGTTCTCCAACTGGTTTCAGAGTGTTATCTAGGCCAAGGCTAAAATTTGCTCCAGCACTGCCAATATTCTCCTAAGTTTGAGCTGTGCAACAACAAAAATAAGCAGAATAAAAAAAAAAAGTTTTGCACATGCTCCACTTGTGTAACCTAAAGTTAAACTTGCCTTGCATAGCATGTGTAACAGAAAGCAACACTTTCATACTGCTACACATGCCTTTTACAATGTGTAACTTTAAGTTACACTTGCATTATAAACAAAACATAAATGAAAAAAAATCACAATAATTTACACAAGGAAGAGTGGTTACCACTTGATCTAGGTTGTGCATTCTCCATCATTTGATCACTATCAAAGTTCAGCTGATTTTGAGCTATGAAAAAACAAAAATTTGGAATCATCAAAAAGAAAATTGCACATGGTAATGATTGTGTAACTTGAAGTTACACTTGCCTTGCATAACATGTGTAATAGAAAGTTATACATGCTCTTACATTGTGTAACTTCAAATTACACTTGCATTACAAATAAAACATAAAGGAAAAAAAAAGGAAAAACAGAATAAGTTACACAAGGAAGAGTGATTACCACTTGAGCTAGCTTCTGCATTCTCCATCACTACAGGTCCATGTTGGCTTTTGTTGATGTTAATGACAATTTCATTTAGCATTTATATATCTTCAACATTCATCATATCAGCAGGGTTAGCTCCTAGTTGCACCAACCTGTAGGTCTCAGGAATTTTCCACGAAGTTGGCGGTGTTGTAGCAGTTATCACCATAGATTCCTCAAACTGTGTTGAAGCGAAACTGTCTTCAAAAGTTTCAGGTGTTGGCTGAGTTGGAGCAGTGATAACCAAACCGTCGCCAACAGTTGCAGGTATCTCATCATTGACTTTTGCAGTTACATCATCACCTGCGGCTTTCTCCTGCGCCCCATCCATAACTCCACATTCTGCAGCTTTCTTCTGCGCATCATCCGTAACAGTTGTCTCTTTACCAGCTTTCATCTGCGCCTCATCAACAAGATTTGAAGGAGGGGGATGTCGCTTTGGAACGGGCCTTTTGTGTTGTGGAGGAGTCTTGCATGTTGTCATACTCTTCATACTCGAACTGTATATCCTGAGGGGCTTTTTGCGCCCCTCTGCAGCACTTTGAGCTAGAAGAATTTTTGTTGTATTTCCAGCTGCAAGACTTTTACATGGAACTGCACAAGGATTGAATTGATGATGATGTTAAATTTTTTTAAAAAAAATTCAAGAAGAATATATCATGTGTAATCGACAACTACACATGTATATGACTTGGATACCTAGCATGTGTATTTTTTTTGTTCATTTTTAGCATGTGTAACTCCATGTTACACATGCATATAACATGTGTAACTAGGGATTACACATCCATATGATCTGTGTACTCAACAATAACCAAGTCTAATTTTGTACCTTAGTGTCAACTAATTTGGTACCACTACACATGTCAACTAATATATCATTATCACTATCAAGTTAAAGCATATTATAAATGAACAAGTTACTTACATTCATCATGGAAGGAATTTTTCGTGTCATCTTTCTCTTTCTCTTGTTCAGTCTCTTTCTCGAGCTCTTCTTTTCCATGCTCAGCAGCTCCATGCTCAGTACCTCCATCTCCACCATCTTCATGCTTAGTAGGTCCATGCTCAGTACCTCCATCTCCACCATCTTCATGTTGCATAAACTCTTCCTGGGTCACTTTGTAAGGTTCAAAACCCATTGCTTCCATAATTTTGCAACTAAAATCGTGAATCTTGTATTCTAGTGTTCCTGAAAGGTCCCCTTATGATATCCCTTCTATGGCAATTGCATACACTGCTTTAATTTTTTGTTCGTTTGCTTGCAGTTGCTCTTTCAGTTTTCCATTCTCAATGGCTTTCTCTTTCAGCCACCTTTGCAGGTCGGCCTTACTTGGTACCACGGTTGATATACCAAGCTGCTTTTTAATCTGTGAAAACTCAGCCACAAAGCTAGCAGTTGGCTGCAATTAACAGATGGAGATGTTAACTTAAGAGATAGCAAAAACAGGTGAACATTCTAAATGTACAAATTTTCAGTTGTATGTGTAACTTACAGTTACATAAGCACATTTTATATGTGTATCCTGAAGTTACACATATAAAATGAACTCACTGGTGTTATGTTTGCATGTGTAACTATAAGTTACACAAGCACATTTAAATGTGTAACTTATAGCTACACATGACAATTCTGATTACATCCAACTTATATCTAAATTATATTCCCATAAATTTACAAAACATAAACCAACTAACATATAAAACTTACCGAAAACTGTGTCATGTCTGTTATAGAAATGTAATCCGAAATCTGGTATAGATCCCACCTTCCAACCCGTGGGATATCTTCTTCGTGGTTTTCAACTTTCGTGATTGAGCCTTCTGGTGCATGTTCAGCAAACAATATCTGCAACATATAAATTTTAATTAGTCAAGCAATTAACATTAAAATATCCTGAACATAACAGTAAAACTGCTGGAATATAAATTACACACAAGCTTTACCAGTAGGTAGTGCACACAAGCCTTCACATTTGCCAAGCAATTAATATTATCATGAATCTCTTCAAACAAGTGCTCATGTATTAAATTAGTCCAAGACACCTTGAGCACCGTCTCATATGTTTCAACGATACTAAGATATTTCACGTTCACTCCATTAGCATTCATGTCGCTAAAAAACAATACACGACAAAGATAAAAACCTATCAAACAAACTAGATCCTTCTCATCAACTTTCTTTCTTCTCCCACTTTTGCTCCTTTTGGTCATAAGTTGTTTTATATTCTCTAAATTTATTGTCTTAGTCACTGTCGTCTGATGTTTCATAGACTTGATATCAGTGAAGTACTTGTTGTATAAAACATTGTCAATCAAATCCCGATGAGAGAAGTACTTTAACAACTTTTGACCCTTTGTACTTCCAATCCTTTGCATGCAAAATATACCAGCCAGCTTTGCCGGTGTATACTCTATAAACTTATCATCACCAAACTTGAACGAACACGGTGCCTCACAATCCAGATCAAAGCAGTTCAATAGCTTCAAGACTCCATGTTTGTTGGTAGTGATCTGTCTTGTTGTACTTGGTACAAATGGATCATATTCATCGTAATACATCATTACGAGTTTACCGTAAGCAGCTCTCCTAAGATATTTCTGAGCCCTATCAGTCAGTCCTATAGGTTTTATCACCTTTACCAAATCCTTAACGACATTCAGGTATTTCCTTAATTTTCATGTACACATCACACACAAAAATAGTATGAGTCAGTATGTTGTGTACTTATCAAATACACTGCTTTATAACTGCAAAATCAAAATCATGTCACAAACTATGTGTATTTGCGAAGCACACAAACTGAATCATTCTATTATGTTTTTTGTTACCTTAAGTTTTTGATGCGTAACTACTATTTAAATACAATACAGACATAGTTGATATTTTGCATCAGGCAATTGGAAAATCAGTGGTGAGATTTTGCATGTGTAACTTCAAGTTACACATGCAATTGTCAAGTTAGTGGTGAGATTAGAATGTGTAACTTGTAGTTACACATGCACCATTTTGTAAAGTTGCACATTCACGGGCATTACTGGTGACATTCAGCATGCGTAACTTTTAGTTACACATTCATATGCATAACATACGATCAAAAAATGATATTCATAATGTGCAACTTATAGTTACACAGCCCCTTGGTAAGTTACCGGTGAGATCTTGAATGTGTAACTTACAGTTACATAGGATTATTTGGAGATCTTAAATGTGTAACTACAAGTTACACACTCAATATACAAACCACTATACAGTCAATGGTGAGATTTTGAATGTGTAACTTATGGTTACACATGCCCTTGTTTGTAAAGTTACACATTCAAAAGCTCTGGTATTACATTATAACATGATATCACAACAATCACATATATACTTTCACTAGCATGTATGATATCATAACAAGACACACCTCTTAAGTCAGGATCTTCTGCAGGAGGATTTCTTCTTCCTTGCACCATTGAACCTTAATCTGCAGTTTAAACATTTTAAACTGAATCAAAAACAGGCAGTAGTTTTAATCTCCTAAACATCGATTGATGTTCTTTAAGAAAACAGATTGAAGAATGGAAAACTGGGAAAACATCAATCGATGCTCAATGTGCATCAGTTTTCACTTTACCTACCTTCTTCTTCTTCTTCTTCTTCTTCCTCTTCTTCTTCTTCCTCTTCCTCTTCCTCTTCTTCTTCTTCTTCTTCTTCTTCTTCTTCTTCTTCTTCTTCTTCTTCTTCTTTCTCTGTCTTGTTCTTTAATCAATAAACTGCTGAAATAAACAGATCAATAATACATCAAATAACAGATCGAGAATGAATCAAAAAACGAATTAAACGAAGAAGAAAATCGAAGTAACGACTGAGATTAAATAGATCAAAAACAAATCAAAAACACGAAGAAGATTCCATAGACAATCTACCGGTTTTTGGTTCCCCTTTCTTCGATCTGCAAATCTGAAATTTCAGTTTTCGAATTTTTGGAATTTTTCAGTTTTTTTCTGCAGTTTTCTTCATTTGATATTTGGTTTCTCTCTCCTAAAATGAAAATAAAGGTCTCTGCGAAAGAATAAACCTAGGGTAGTTACTTATATAGTCAAGGTTACTCTGGTCATTTCCACTTCTATTATAATTTATTTTTAATTAGGGGCCTGATTTTGAAATTCTTTTAACTAGGGGCCTCATATTATGGGTTATCCATGGGTGGGGCCTTAGCCTAATTCTCCCTTGCTCAATTCGACGAATTATTTATTGGTGTCGTGACCCAATAAAATATTAATTAAAATATTGGTAGACTATCGAATATTATACAATTAATCCAGATGTTTATTGTTGGATCAACATAAATTTATTAGTGTTTGAACTTACTCAGAATGATGAATTCGTGAAGCGTTTATTCGAAACCCTAATTTTTGATCAATCGTTCGTCAATTGATGAATTGCTGAAAACAGATCATGAGTGATAGAGGGACCGACCACATGGGATGATGTACGTCCATATGGTGTCCAAGTACTCAAGTGAGCGTGCACCAGGGTCCTGAGTTGACCAGTTGGTGAGAGAATGATGATTAAATGCCAGTTTTATCATTTATTGAAATAGTGCTCGATTGAGCATTAGGTGATAAAACCTAATTGTGGAAAAGTGAGGGACCGACCAAGAGGGCATGAAACCGGCCCTTGGTAGTCGTGGGACCAGTTGATGGTCGTTTGAGCAAATTCCAAGTCGGTTGGAAAGAGTTTGGACCCAATATGAGCAATTGAGCAAATTAGGTCAAAATTATGAAAAGTGTGGGACCGGCTCCTTGCAAGCCTTAGGGCCGGCCTTGGTCGGTCAAGGGAGCATGCCCATGTCACTATAATGTCCATGTCTTAGTCTTGAGAGTTTCGGCATTTTCTGATGTGCGTTTGAGCAATATCTCGGATTTTCAGAAGAGTTCGATCTTTGACTGAAATTCTTGATTTTGCACGAATGAGCAAGTAGAACTTTGCTCGTTTTACCAAATTCGAAAAATATTAAAATAATGATATTTTAATATTTGGCGTGAGTAGCCTAGTCGGCTATGTGACCATTTGACTTTTTGGCCTTTTCATGGTTTGAGCAATATTTGAGAAAATATGAAGAAACCATGATTTTTGTTGATACGGAGGAGTTTCATGAAATTAGGGAAACTAGTTTTGCACCTGTGCGATGCACGAGTCTGTTTCTGGCTTCTGAAATGCTGAATACTTTTTTAAAATTAATTTCATTAAGATAAAAAATAATAACAAATAATCATACTTAACTTCATAACAGTAAAAAATGATAGAAAACCAATGCAATAAAGAAAAAAAAACTATTAGAAATGTTATGGGCTTCGATTTATTAAAGATTATAGATGTTGTTCATATCTTTATTCCGAATTTTGATATTCTTTAAATTTTTTGAGCTCATATTTTTGTTTTTTTATATAATCTGGCCACTTTTGGTCCACCCACATCATATGTATATAATTCATCAGCATAAACATCGTCAAGATCGCGATACATCATGACCTCAAAAACATCTTATTTAACCGTCTTTTTTTTTAAGTTACTCTATCTCGATTATGTAATGAGATTCTTTTTTCATATTATTAATTGATATAAAGTGGACGTTGAATAAAGATTTTTTTGGATAACTTGACAGTTTTCTTTTGATTTTCCTCTTTTTACACAAATCTAAGTATATTTGTACGTGGATATCATAAAATCTAATTAACATAAAACAACTTAGAATTTAAATAACATAAATAGAATGAAATCCAATACAAAATGGAAACAAAGTATAAATAACTATGTATAAGAAATTAGTTATATTGAATTGTCCAGTAAAATTAAATTTGTACAGTGAAATATTTTCATTATCTTCCGTGAGTTATAGTAATGCGTGTTTGATTCGTGGAGTACAATTTAGATTTCCCAAAATATGCATATATTTCCGATTGAAAATCGAAGCTAGAAAATCATGACATGAGTATTATATATTTCTCCATAATTAAATATGTCGTTGTGATTTTTATACCGACTTTAAGACGCTGGATGTTTCCATTCTCCCTTGTTTATTGTTTGTTGGTTAGCTCTTTGTAAAAGACTCGTGGAAATAAGAAAACGTTGTAGTAACCAGTTATGTTTTTTTTGTGGAGTAATTAATCATGTTGAGGCATTGGACTGGACTGTAGTTAGCAAGAAGTTTCTCTTTCTAAATCGGGCGACAAAACTATTTGACTCAGTTCATTAAATTTTCATCGATTTTCTACGTTTTCTGAATTAATTCAGGTGATTTATACAAACAATCATCAATGATTGGTGTAAACCCTTCTTTCAGTTATCATTAAAACAATAAATATGGCGATCCCAGGTGAATTTTCGGGATCTAGGGTAAATTCAGATGAACTTTTAAAACCCATTGACGATAATCAAACATCTTCAGAATTCATTTCTGTAATTCCTGATGAAGATATCGATGAAAGTGTAGATGAATGGAAATACAGCTTGATCGGGAGATTCGTAAATTTTATATCATTGAAAAGCATTTTAAAACATCTACGTAACGAAAGATAAATAGGTCAACTAATAGTAAGACGGAAGGAGTATTTTTTTGTCTTGATGATAAGTACACACTACCCTTTGGTTTTGTATTGTTAGAGATGAATCGTATTTAACTCTTTATGTACATCAAACGGTGCTCATTGCGAGTAGCACTTGAGTCTATTTGTTATTGGGTGTCATGACGTTTGTTAGCTTTCCTTTGCATGGTGGCTTTTGCAACTTTGTAATATGGCTACTTTTTAATACAATTTTACTTAAAAAAAACACGGTGCTTGGGTATGTGGAACTGTATATTTGTGTCGTGATAGGCGCTGGAATCAAACTCTCTTATGCGTCAAATGGTAACTATATATATGTCATATATATAGATGTTCGAAAAATGACATCAAATTTTTTTTATTGATTGATGAACCTTTTCCAACCCGGAAAATGAGTAATCTGCGTTGACGTGAGTATTGTTTGTGTCAATTCTAAAGGTATATTATTAATTTTCAGGTACACCCGCGGTTGAAATGAACAGTTTCTGTGGTTGGAGGGATGAAGAGAGTAGTCCATTTGAATGCATAAAGTTCCGCAAAATCTCCACTCTCTGAACTCTTGGATTGACCATGAAATTGGTATGATTCCAGCTAAGACTTTAAGAAGTCCTTGCACTGGAAAGAAATGTGATGCCCGTTGCGATGATGGAGACAAATAAGAAAACGCAAAATAGCAATGTAAATACACTCGTGAAAGTACTTACCTGCAGGATCCCAAATATTTAGCATGCAAAGTGATCGATGAGTAACAAAATAAACTATTAAGATAATGATTTTACGTGTTTGTTATTGCCATCGGGATGATGAATTTTTCTGTGAGTAAGCAAATACATGTAATGGACTTGGAATATATATAAGAAGAAATTCCAAGTAGATTACCTAATTGATAGTACGATAGGAGGATTTCGATGGCTAATAATTCATTAAAATGCATCGATCTCTCTAGTGAGTTTATCACTCTGATTCTAGAGATGTATCTTTGAGAATGAAGGCCCATTGTCATCAAAATTTTAAGTACGCCTTTATCATGTGTTGGTAACACCAGATAGCCAGAGAACAAATACAGGTGTTGTTGAATGAGAACGTCTGTACGATTCTGCGTACTTCCGGAACATCTGCCTGCATGCCTGCATTTTTCAAATAAAAAGGAGATGGTCAAGATTTGAAGTATATGGATCACAAAACCACAGACATAGCAGCAGCAGTTGGCTCATTCATAGTTCTTGCTACATTTAATCCCTTACCACACCATCATCATCCAAGCCTGTACTTCTTCTTGCCAGGACCCCAGATTGATGTATCTGTGGTACATTAAAAGAAAATAAAATATGCCACGCAATTGTCGCAAAATAAAACTAAAAAGAGAAAATATAAAATAGTACTAATGAAAATCAAAAATATGTTGATAGTATTACCTTCTTCTCTAAATAAAAAAAATATATTCAGACCATGCTTTTTGTTTGGAAAGAATCATATTCGAGTATATGCAGTGGACCACTTGGCTTGAGCCCTTATAGTAAACTTACTCATGTCCTCTTCCAATTGCTTCAGCTTACCAATTCATCAAGATTACACTTAATATGGGACTGTACAGCCGAGAGCAAAACTGAAGAAAGGAGTAGAGAACCTGGGTGTTTTTGTGGCACAACCAATAAACCATACAAAGTGGCGCAGCGTATCAACGGTAATTCAGCTCAATCTAGAAATTTAGGTTAAAATTTCTAGAGACCTGACTTCTTGAATCGAAGAGTTGAATCAAATTCGATGCAAGGCTCTTGAATTGATAACAGAATCAAATCAATGCAAGGCTTTAGAGAAAACTCTAGTTTATTATCTCTTAAAACTGAATGAATAAAACTATCTTACAATCCCTTATTTATATTAACCTATCTTTCCTAAAAATCGAACATCTAAAAAAAAAGAAATTATAAAAGAAAAGGAAATCTAAAAAAAAGACCAAAATTAGGAAAGGTATCAAGATGCTGCATCACAAAGGCACTTGAAAAAGGAAATAAAATCCCAGCCACAATCATCATTTTTCATTTGTTTATGCCTGCAATTCCAATAAGAAGAAACTATATGTTGCGTCTGTAACAATAAAACACTCAAGAAAGATGTTAGAATAAAAAGATTAATTTCTGAAAAGTAAATAGACACTCAATTGGACTGCAAACAGAGGACAGAGTCACGTGTTCAACGCGCTGTCCTTAACACGATATTTGACCGGTACGCCTCAAGAATGAGTGATGCCTATACCATGTGGTCAAGTTCGTATCCAGGATAAAACTGCCCGTTGCAAGCACTGTAAACACTACAGTACTTGCCCACTCTTACGACCTCAACAGCAATTGCGCACGGAATGAAAATAAAGGACCACACAGGGGGAGAAGACGAAAAGAAGAGGATAGTAGCTCTTCTGGACACGAATTGAAAATGAAAAATGTGGTCGGTTTATATAGAGGAGAAATGAGAGAAGCCTCATTGATGCGCATTAAATCGAATGGAATTAATTTCAATTAATTCAAATTTTTCGAAACAGTATAAAACGTTCATGTATTGATTTAAAACGTTTCATGCATCATAATGTGGTTATAAAACGTTCATGCATCATAATGTGTTTGTAAAACGTTCATGCATTGATTTGAAACGTTTCATGCATCATAATGTGTTTGTAAAACGTAAGGAAACATCCGCCGGGTCAGACGCCCCCAACGATTAAGAAATGATTTGTTTAAAATCTTTTAGATAATAATTCAAAGGAAGTTTCGCCAAAAAGATAAGTCTTGACACACCCACACCCGCACCCGAGCCCGGCCCGGCCCGCCCGCACGGACGGACGGCGGCGTGCGTGCTTCGGTGCGAAGCACCGCGCGTGTGTGAAAATATGTGGTTGCACCAACTAGCCCATTGCCTAAGTCCTCCCCCTCGCACAAAAGTGCTAATGACCCAAGGGCCACTCTTAATATCAAAAAATTCAATACTTATGGAGAGGTATCATCTTTAGTTTTCCCTATGTGGGACTAAAGGTCATTCACAATAAGTGAAAATGAGCTAGTGTCCTTAGTGACCAATAGCTCCTAAGTTCCAATCCTTTCAAGACCAAAAAATCAAACTATTTTATAAACTCAATTTTTTATAAACTCATTTTCTCTAACAATCCCCCACATGAATGAAATACCGATAAAAAATCAGAAAACGGAAAACGAGAAATACCACTTAGGCAAGAGGTGTCCATAAGGTCTTGAATCTTTGCTTAGTAAGAAATTGCCGGAACTACTTGATGGACAGTGAACGCGATGTCTTGAACTACCATCGTTTAGTGTAATTCACGATAATAACCACGCGTGATATCTCTTTAGGTGCTGTCGAGTTCGTGTCGTTGTGTCCTTTTTGGCCCTGGACAAATCCTGTTTCTCCGAATGCTCTAGAGAATCAGCTCTCTTCTCATAGGAAGCGACCCACTTCCACATTCAGATAGGTGAGTTCCATTAAGAGTGTTTACTGCTACACCCCACTTCAATCTAAAATTGAAACTATACAACTCATTAAGACTTAATAGAAAGTCATCCTCACATGCAGTCACACTATCACGTCTACACCATAGGGAAGGGGCAGAGAATGAATTATCTGATAGTGTTTACCTTGACCCGCCACAAATTAGTTTCTCATTCAAAACCTTGATCTTGGGATCTCCAGTCAGCAAGGTTGAGTATCCTTCATGGCAAGTTTATTTAATGAGCCTAAGCCCCATCCCCGTAGATGCATTACTAACTATCTCTTTGGACAAACCTTTCGTCAAAGGGTCCGCGATATTCTCCTTGGACTTAACCCAATCAATGGAAATAACGCCTTTTGAGATTAGTTGTTTTAGGGTATCGTGTCTTCTTTTTATATGTATAGACTTCCCATTATAGTAATTGTTTTTAGCTTTAGCTATGACAGCTTGATTATCACAATGTATAGATATAGCCAGCACAGGCCTATGCCAGATAGGAATGTCTTCTAAAAAGCATCTTAGCCAAGCGACTTCCTCTCCTGCTTTATCTAGCGCAATAAACTCAGATTCCATAGTGGATCGAGCTATGCAGGTCTGTTTGGAACTCTTCCAAGAAACAGCCCCACATGCTAGAGTGAAAACATATCCACTCGTAGACTTAGACTCCTCTGAGTCTGATATCCAGTTTGCATCACAAAATCCCTCAAGGACGGCAGGATACCTTTCATAATTCAAACAAAAGGTCAACGTAAATTTCAAATACCTCAACACTCTAAAAAGTGCATCCCAGTGTTCCTGCCCTAGATTACAAGTATACCTACTTAACCTACTCACAGCATAAGCAATGTCTGGCCTAGTACAGTTCATCAAATACATCAGACTTCCTATAACTCGTGAGTATTCAAGTTGTGATACTCCATTACCTCTGTTCTTTTTGAGTTTACAACAAGGATCATACAGAGTATAAGCAGGTTTACAATCAAAATGATTGAATTTTCTAAGCACAGATTCAACATAATGAGATTGACTAAGACTATAACCGTTAGAATTTCTCCTAATTTTCATCCCTAAGATTACATCTGCAGGGCCTAAGTCTTTCATGTCAAAGTTCTCATTCAGCATGTTCTTAGTGGAATTAATTACGTCCATGTTTGTACCAAGTATAAGCATATCATCAACATACAAGCATACAATCACACAGGCATCATTTACAAGCTTAGTATATACACACTTGTCAGATTCATTGATTCTAAAACCACTAGAAAACATTACATGATCAAATTTTTCATGCCATTTTTTAGGTGCTTGTTTCAATCCATACAAAGATTTTTTCAGTTTACAAACTTTTTTTTCACAACCTTTCACTACAAAGCCCTCAGGTTGCTCCATGTAAATTTCTTCGTCTAATTCACCATGTAGGAAAGCTGTCTTTACATCCATTTGATGTATTTCTAGGTTATGAACCGCGGCTATAGCAATTAACATCCTAATGGAAGTAATTCTCGTAACGGGTGACTAAGTATCAAAGAAATCTACACCTTCCTTTTGTTTGTAGCCTTTCACTACTAACCTAGCCTTGTATTTTTGAATAGTTCCATCTATGTTACGTTTCCTCCTGAAGATCCATTTACATCCTATGGCCTTACACCCTGGAGGTAAATCTACTATCTCCCATGTATCATTTTCTTTGATGGATTCCATTTCACTAATAGAAGACTCTTTCCACCACGGAGCTTCAGAAGAAGTCATGGATTCTCTATAAGTCTGAGGATCAGACTCTGCTAGTGTTATGAAGTCAGGTCCAAAAGAGGTTTTGGTTCTAGCTCTTTTACTCCTCCTAAGATCAAATTCTACTTCATCTTCCTCTAAAGGTAAAGTCTGACTGGTTGAAGGAACATCTAGGGGATCAACACCTCTCTTACGAGAGTCAGATTTTAAAGGAAAAACATTTTCAAAAAACACAGCATCCCTGGACTCCATAATAGTATTCACAGCAATTTCAGAAACATCAGAATTCACAACTATAAATCTATATGTAGGTGTATGCCCAGGATACCCTATGAAGACACAGTCAACAATTTTGGATCCTATCTTGGTTGCTTTAGGTTTAGGGATCTGCACCCCTACACTTTAAAGTATGCTAAAGAAGGTTGTCTACCTTTCCACAATTCGTATGGAGTTTTATCCGATCCTTTAAAAGGTACTCTGTTCAGGATATAGCAGGCTGAGAGGACAGCTTCCCCCCACAAGTTCGAAGGTAATCCTGAACTAAGTAACATGGCATTCATCATCTCCTTAAGGGTGCGGTTCTTACGTTCAGCTACTCCATTCGACTGAGGTGAATAAGGAGGGGTAACCTCGTGTATTATGCCATGTTCTACACAGAAATCTCCTATAGGAGTTATGTACTCACCACCACGGTCAGACCTAATGGTTTTAATGGTAGTATTCATTGGTTTTCAACTTCTAGTTTATACCTCTTAAATGCTTCTAAGGTATCATCCTTACCTCTAAGCAAATAAATATGACAGTACCTAGTACAATCGTCTATAAAGGTAACAAACCATTTCTTACCGCCTCTAGTTTGAACTGATTTCATGTCAACTAGGTCTGAGTGAATTAATTTTAAGGGTTTATAATTTCTATGAATATTTTTGCTAAAAGGTTTTCTAGCATACTTTGGTTCTACGCATATTTCACATTTGTGTTCCTTTTCCAAACTAAATTTGGGTATGCATCCCACATTGGCTAGTTTAAGAATTGATTTATAATTTACATGTCCAAGTCTACCATGCCAAACGTTCAAAGACTCACAAACATAAGCAGAAGAACCATTATTATTCATTACAGCAGAGTTTACATTAAGCTCATACAGACCCTCAGTCTTATAACCCTGCCCCACATAATCCTTACCCTTAGTTACAACACACTTCTCAGATTCTATTACAATTTTAAAACCCTTATCATCTAAAACAGCACAAGAAACAAGATTTTTGCAGATGTCCGGAACATGAAGAACTTCATTCAAAGTGAGAGTCTTTCCAGAAGTGAGCTTGAGCCCAACTTTGCCTTTTCCTACAACCGCAGCTGCAGATGAGTTACCCATATAGAGTTTCTCTCCTTCCCCTACCTTACTGTAGGAGGTGAACATTTCTTTGTTCCCACAGACATGTTTGGTAGCCCCAGAGTCTACCCACCAGTCCCTCACATTTGTTACCAAATTTACTTCAGACACCGTGCCAGAAAATTCATCTTTGTTGTTTTCAACCAAATTAGCATTATTTTTATTTTTATTTTTAAGGTCCTTACGGTTTCTACAGTGAACCTCCATATGGCCAGGATTTCCGCAAGCATAGCAATCACCCTTAATTTTATTAATGCTAGATTTAGGTTTCTGAAACATACCTTTCTTGCCTGGAGGTTTCTTGGAGTTGTTTCGGTTCTTATCAGCATTGGATACTTTGTGTTCAGTCACATGAGTTTTGTAAGACATGTCCCTTGAAGAAGATACATTTTTATCCTTGGAGCACAAAAATTCTTCAACTTGAATTTTCTTACCCAGTTCAACCATAGTAACTTCAGCAGTTTCATGTCTCAGTTTCTTCTTGTACTCGGACCAGGAAGTAGGCAATTTCTCGATAGCAGTAGACACTTGAAAAGTTTCATCAATCACCATACCTTCGGCAAGAATTTCATTCATAATTTGCTGGAGTTCAAGGAATTGATCAACCACAGATTTGTCATTCACCATTTTATACTCATAAAGCCTAGCTACCAAGAATTTCTTACTTCCAGCAGTTTCAGCTTGGTATTTCGCCTCCAAAGCAGTCCATAAATCAAAAGCAGAAAAGTTGTCCTTAGCATTGTAAAAATCATACAAAGCATCCTCTAAACAATTCAGAATATGATTTTTAGCCATGTAATTGTTCCTCTTCCATTAATCAAAAAGAGACTCACTACCAGCATTCTTCAATGACTCATCAAACGGTTTCAGAACATAGGAGTCCAACTCATGATAACTCAGAAAAAATAACATTTTTGACTGCCACCTCTTAAAGTCTTTTCCAGAAAACTTTGCTGGTCTTTCAACATCGTTCTTACCCATTGTTACAAACAGAAAACAGCAAATATCGTGTTAAGATTGTTGCGTCTGTAAAAATAAAACACTCAAGAAAGATGTTAGAATAAAAAGATTAATTTCTGGAAAGTAAATAGACACTCAATTGGACTGCAAACAGAGGACAGAGTCGCGTGTTCAACACGCTGTCCTTAACACGATATTTGACCGGTACGCCTCAAGAATGAGTGATGCCTATACCATGTGGTCAAGTTCGTATCCAGGATAAAACTGCCCGTTGCAAGCACTGTAAGCACTACAGTACTTGCCCACTCTTACGACCTCAACAGCAATTGCGCACGGAATGAAAATAAAGGACCACACAGGGGGAGAAGACGAAAAGAAGAGGATAGTAGCTCTTCTGGACACGAATTGAAAATGAAAAATGTGGTCGGTTTATATAGAGGAGAAATGAGAGAAGTCTCATTGATGCGCATTAAATCGAATGGAATTAATTTCAATTAATTCAAATTTTTCGAAACAGTATAAAACGTTCATGTATTGATTTAAAACGTTTCATGCATCATAATGTGGTTATAAAACGTTCATGCATCATAATGTGTTTGTAAAACGTTCATGCATTGATTTGAAATGTTTCATGCATCATAATGTGTTTGTAAAACGTAAGGAAACATCCGCCGGGTCAGACGCCCCCAACGATTAAGAAATGATTTGTTTAAAATCTTTTAGATAATAATTCAAAGGAAGTTTCGCCAAAAAGATAAGTCTTGACACACCCGCACTTGCACTCGAGCCCGAGCCCGGCCCGGCCCGCTCGCCCGCACGGACGGACGGCGGTTTGCGTGCTTCGGTGTGAAGCACCGCGCGTGTGTGAAAATATGTGGTTGCACCAACTAGCCCATTGCCTAAGTCCTCCCCCTCGCACAAAAGTGTTAATGACCCAAGGGCCACTCTTAATATCAAAAAATTCAATACTCATGGAGAGGTATCATCTTTAGTTTTCCCTATGTGGGACTAAAGGTTCATTCACAATAAGTGAAAATGAGCTAGTGTCCTTAGTGACCAATAGGTCTTAAGTTCCAATCCTTTCAAGACCAAAAAATCAAACTATTTTATAAACTCAATTTTTTATAAACTCATTTTCTCTAACACTATACACCCGACCATATTAGGGAATTAAGAAAACTTTAAGCGTTGATATTTACCTAGGTTATCATTCGAATTGGAGATTAAATATCACGGCATTGAACTCATCGAAATCCATGCTAAGGATTTTGTAGATGGTACACCAACCTATAACAAAAAGTGAAATAAAGGGGTTAAAATCAAAGAAAACACGTTGAAAACAAAACGAATTAATGGTGAAATATGAGGGTTAATTTCGTTGCCTCTGATATGATTATTCAAGAGCTCCACGATTATTATTTTCCAATTGGTTACATTGGTTACATTTTCGACGGTACATGCAAAACAAATAACATAGATGACACCAAAACCCTAAATTATGACAAACAAAAGAAAAAACTAACAAAACCTAGAAGTAAAAAAGAAACGTGCAAATAATGAGGCAGAGGCCTAGATGATCTGCAATCAAAGGTAGAAGAGAGAAGCGATGCCGACACAACGGGATTGGCTTTTGGTGGAATGGTTTATATAGAGACTCCAAATCCATAAATAAAACGAATTGCTTTTGGAAATAATTTTTTTTTTTTACTTAAAACTTCAAAGAATATCGATATACTTTTTTGGTAACCTGTATTCGCGTATGACCAACAAAATCACTTGTTTAACCTTATTGCAGTTAATAGTTTTTTGTTTTTTTGGTACATTCAATTATTCTGGAATAAAAAATATTAAGAAAAACTGAAATAAAATGGTACCCTCAATGTTTTTTGAAACATAAAGAAAAAAAGGCAATAAAATCCTAATATTATTTCTAGGACTCAGATATACATTCCTGTCCCTGGAACAACGATACCATTTTTGTGTTTATATCCATGACTTTATCAGCTGCAAGGGCGAAGACACTTGTCTGAGGTAAATATATTTTTTTCGAATCTCTTCTCCAAAAGATTCACATACGAGATGGCGATTACCGTACTCAGTAATTCATCCTCTGTTGATATGTTCAAATATTTTTCAGCTTAATTACCATTCCTTGCTTGAGTCGTTTCATCAACCATTCCACTTTGAGCGGCATCCCTCCTCTGAATCTCCTCATAAACATACTCTTGCAGCTTCCTAATACGCTTTTTTTCAGCCATGCCTGCCATAATTGGTTGAAATCAAATAAGAACTCAAAGTTCCATTAAGAACGAAAACCCAGGGTTTTATCAATCGAATGATCAAAATACCAATGAAAAAAAGAAATCTAAAAACGAAAATAAACATCATGCAAAAAAAAAGATCACCTTGAAAATATCATCGTGCAAAAAAAACATCACCTTGAAAATATTTCTGATTTCTCCGGGTGTTAGTTTGCAGCAAAGCCAAAAAGTCCCGATTTTTTTGCCTGGCATTTTTAGGGGAGACCCAAAAGGAATTAGGGGAGACTTTTTTATTCCCAACATATACACTACGTTAAGGGATGTCCAAAAACGCGGAGAATACGTTAATGCCCTTACATCGGAAGCTATACTGTACCCGATTGTAAATACCTAATCGGAAGGTTATTAACTAGATTACACTACCGATTAAGTTCGTTTATGTGCCAAACTCGTATCTGGCTTCTATGCCAATCGAGAGTAACAAGATCCTCAAGAGACTACCGATTGTTAAAGTATAGAAATTAGAAATCTTTAGATTTTTGCAATGGTGAAATTCGGGGCTCCTATATAATCGGACGAATTAAAACCTGTCTAAGCTAACGATTTGGGGCTTCCCATAATCGGAAAGCTGCGAGTAACAATGCCTCCCGATTATGGTAGATTTCAAATTCATTAAATGAAGGATTTTAGAAGAAAACTTATTTTGGGGAAACCTATAGTCGGAAGTTTATGCAATCCATATACCTTCCGATTATGACTACATCCAAAACACGAACCAAATGGTTATGGTCGGCTTTGTACCCTCGAAACCTATGGAATTTGGCAGTGGTTCGATTTGGGGCTTCCTATAATCGGTAGGTATATAAGTAACAAACCCTGGCTACTCAACAATCGGTATCTTATGATGTGGTAATGCCTACCGATTATTAACCGTTTGACAGATAAAACCAAATTCAACCTGAATTCATTTCATTTCTTTTCAACTTCAACTTCAACTTCAACTCTTCTTCTCCTCTTTCCTTCCGATTGCAGAGAGGAAAACTCTCCCCCTCTCCTCGCTATACATCGTTAATCGTCGATTATTCTCTATAAAGATGAAATAAAAGGAACCCCAGAAAGCTAAAACCAAAGACGTTTGTCGCGGTAAGGATCCAAACATTAGATTGCATGCCCGTAATAAAGAGGTTTTAACTCACGAACCCGAAGAACGCGAAGAAGATACGGCCCCTGATGTAGGCGATTAACGCTGGGGAAACTTATAATCGGTAGGTTTTGTAATATATTTAACTCCCGATTAACGCTGCATCCAAAACACGAACCAAGTGGTTATGGCTGGCTGTGTACACTCAAAACCTATGGAATGTGGCAAGGGTTCGATCTGTGGCTCCTTATAATCGGTAGGTTGTTAAGTTGTATTCCCTTCCAATTATAGCAGGTTTCAAAATTCAATACATGAAGGATTTTAGAAAAAACTCATTTTGGGGCAACTTATAATCGGTAGGTTTTGTAATATATTTAACTCCCGATTAACGCTGCATCCAAAACACGAACCAAGTGGTTATGGATGGCTGTGTACACTCAAAACCTATGAAATATGGCAAGGGTTCGATCTGTGGATCCTTATAATCGGTAGGTTGTTAAGTTGTATTCCCTTCCGATTATACCAGGTTTCAAAATTCAATACATGAAGGATTTTAGAAGAAAAACTCATTTTGGGGCAACTTATAATTGGTAGGTTTTGTAATATATTTAACTCCCGATTAACGCTGCATCCAAAACACGAACCAAGTGGTTATGGCTGGCTGTGTACACTCAAAACCTATGGAATATGGCAAGGGTTCGATCTGTGGCTCCTTATAATCGGTAGGTTGTTAAGTTGTATTCCCTTCCGATTATACCAGGTTTCAAAATTCAATACATGAAGGATTTTAGAAAAAAAAATCATTTTGGGGCAACTTATAATCGGTAGGTTTTGTAATATATTTAACTCCCGATTAACGCTGCATCCAAAACACGAACCAAGTGGTTATGGCTGGCTATGTACACTCAAAACCTATGGAATATGGTAAGAGTTCGATCGGTGGCTCCTTATAATCGGTAGGTTGTTAAGTTGTATTCCCTTCCGATTATACCAGGTTTCAAAATTCAATACATGAAGGATTTTAGAAAAAACTCATTTTGGGGAAACTTATAATTGGTAGGTTTTGTAATATATTTAACTCCCGATTAACGCTGCATCCAAAACACGAACCAAGTGGTTATGGCTGGCTGTGTACACTCAAAACCTATGGAATATGGCAAGGGTTCGATCTGTGGCTCCTTATAATCGGTAGGTTGTTAAGTTGTATTCCCTTCCGATTATACCAGGTTTCAAAATTCAATACATGAAGGATTTTAGAAAAAACTCATTTTGGGGCAACTTATAATCGGTAGGTTTTGTAATATATTTAACTCCCGATTAACGTTGCATCCAAAAGACGAACCAAGTGGTTATGGATGGCTGTGTACACTCAAAACCTATGGAATATGGCAAGAGTTCGATCTGGGACTCTTTATAATCGGTAGGTTGTTAAGTTGTATTCCCTTCCGATTATAGCAGGTTTCAAAATTCAATACATGAAGGATTTTAGAAAAAAACTCATTTTGGGGCAACTTATAATCGGTAGTCATATATGTTGGATAACCTACCCATTATAAAAGGGATTATTAGCCGAAGTATCTACACTATAATCGGTAGGTACAATTTCAATTTAACCTACCGATTCACCTCTAACCTACCGATTATGGTGTAGGCTCCCGATTATATAAGGGCATATTGGCCATTTCGAAAAATCAGAGATAAGGGGTAGCTTAGAATTACGTTTGGGTGACCTTTTTTGTCTTTTAGTGTCGCCCCTAATTCCTTTTGGGTCGCCCCTAAAAATGCCAGGTTTTTTTTGGGTGTCCGGTACCTGCAAACCAAAATAACCACCGTCAATGAGTGAACCTTAATGGCAAAAATGATAAACCCTAGTATTCAAAAACAATAAAACCTAACCGTGTGGAAAGAAAAAAAAAACTATAGGGAGAACGATGAGATTCCACCCTTGTTGCAGCACTTTATACAGAGAGCATCATGCCAAATTTTACAATTATATATAATGACGAAATAGTAAAAAATTCTCAGTTAAGGTAACAAAATCTCACACAAAATAGCCGCAATTAATTAGTAAACATGAAATAATATTTTTTTAATAAGTAAAATAATATGTAAAGATTTTGTTTACATTTTCTTTGTTTTTTTAGTTATAGAAAAAAAATTAAGAAAAATAATTTTTGGAAGTCATAGTGTCTTGAGTGCCTGTTTGTTTTGTATTAGCTCCATTTTTTGTTTTGTATTAGCTGTATTCAAATCATAATTTTTGTTCCAAATCATTCATACAGATTACTAACAAAAATCCAACTGATGTGCAGGACCACAAACAACGATTTGCGGAAAAGAGATTCATGACCGTGCTAATCAAGTTTTGCGGAAGAGAGATTTATGACCGGGCTAATCAGTTTTTTTTTTAATTTTATTCTTTCTCAATTTAATTGATAGTTTGGGGATATAATTAGGAAGATTACATTTTTTTAAGAATGTAAACGGACACAATTGATAGTTTGGGGATGTAATTAGGAAAATAACATTTTTTTGGGTATGTAAACGGACACTGGACACTTGATGATCATTCAATTTATTTTCTCATCACGTGATGATCATTTTATTTTTTTGATTATCATGAAGAAATCGTGATTTGATATATTATTGGCATGTTATGAGATTTTCAAGATTTTGTTATCCGAGGCAAGAAGAAGATTTTTCAAGATTTAGTTATTTTATTTTTATAAAAATAATTTTTTATAGTTAAAATTCAATATTTTATTACTAAAAAAAGTAAATGGTGGGACCAGAATCAACCAGAAGCTAGAATCAACGTGGAGCTCCGGTGAATGAGAACTCTTTAAAAACTCTGTTATTATATAGAGAATAATGATAAAATAAGGGCTTGAAAATTGTGGGACCGGCCGCGGCCAAGGCATGGCAGGCCGGCTAAGAGCCCGGTCCCGCGACACTTTCCTTAATTTTATATTATTTTTCATGATTCGGAGGAAATTCCATGAAACCAAGGAGTTTTGTTGAAACCATGAAATTTCCATGAGATAAGGAAAATAATAATAAAATAAGGGTTTGGAAAGTGCGGGACCGGTCACGGCCAAGGCATGGCCGGCCGGCTAGGAGCCAGGTCCCACGACATTTTCCCTAATTTTATATTATTTTTCATGATTCAGAGGAATTTCCACGAAACCAAGGAGTTTTGTTGAAACCATGAAATTTCCATGAGATAAGGAAAATAATAATAAAATAAGGGTTTGGAAAGTGCGGGACCTGTCACGGCCAAGACATGGCCAGCCGGCTAGGGGCCCGGTCCTACGACACTTTTCCTAATTTTATATTATTTTTTAGAATTCCGTGAAAGTATGGAGAAACCATGAGTCTTGCTCAAACAAGGAAAATTGCTAGAATAAAGGAGTTTTCATGAGTTCATGAAAATAATAGAATAATTAAAATAAAGGAAAAAGGGCGTGGGAACCGGCCATAGCGGCATGACCGGCCGGCCGGTGGTCCCGGTCCCACATGCGCCACTTTATTATTTTAATAATATTTTCTCTCTCCCATTCCGTGTAGGATTCCTCATTTGTCCATATTTTTGAATGCTTGTTCATGGGGTGCTCGTTCGTGCATTATGGTTGAGTACACTTGCACAATTTTATGGGGCTTACTCAGTGATAGTCCAGATGCCCGATTGTTGAGTATTTATTACTAATTCATGAAATTCATTGGAGAATGATTCATGAAACTGAGAAATAAAAGTGAGTAGTTGTTTATTATCAACCCATAGGATCAGTCGCAGATTCGACCATGAATTCGGAATAATAAAACAAGTATTACCATTCCATGGGATCGTGGATTCGGCCATAGAATCAGAGTAATGAAAATAGTTATTACCATCCCATGAGATCGGTCGTGGATTCGATCATGAAATCGGAGTAATGAGATTATCTATTACCATTTCATGAGATCAGCCATGGATTCGATCATGAAATCGGAGTAATCAGATAAAATAGATCATCTTCTAGGAATTCAGTGGTGAATATCACGGTAGAATTAATCTATCACATAAGGGATATTAGCCAGTTAAAGCATCATACCCATTCTGAAAGGTGCATAGTCAGGAAACAACGAGTGTTGCCGAAGTCCTGAAGGCGTTATTGCTCTCAATCTTACGAAGAACCGCATGGATCTATACACGGTCTCTCTACATAGTCAGGGAACAGTGAGTGTCACCGACGTCCTGAAGGCGTTGTTGCTCTCAATCTTACGGAGAACTTCCCAATCGTTCTTCCATGTAGAGGCGGGTCTCTCTATGTAGTCAGGGAACAACGAGTGTCTCCGACGTCCTGAAGGCGTTAAGCCCTCTCAACAAACAATTATGTAGGAGGACCGCCCAATCATGTTATTTTACATAGAGGCTCATGATGAAATGCGCAACATCGAACACTCGGCTAGTGGGAGGCCTTTCGAGAATCATATTCATCATGGCTCTGAGAAGAACTCGATCACAGCTCGTGAAACGGTTCACCATCATGCAGTATCATGATTTTACGATTTTTACCTTTGTCGAAAATCCACCATCAAAAATTTTGAAACGGAGTTGGAAGAATTGTGCCCATAGAAAGTACACATGCAAATGCAATCGCCAAAAACAATCATTTTTATTGGAAACCATAACCCTCCGAATTATGCCCCAAATTGCAATTAAAGTTCTCAAAAAAGAACGCAATGAATGTCGGGGGAACTGCATTTCCTCCCCAATAAAGATCTCTAATTTGCATTACCTTCCCAATTAAATAGATATAAATTAGTGTTTCCTCCCATCGTCAAGTAATCCATCCAAACCTCGGTTAGCTGAGTTAGCACTTGTGCTCCCATGGACAAAATTGTACACGTGTTTCATGAGCTACCCAAAATACCCTAAAATAAAAACAAAGTACATCGCATGCATGTGAAAGGTTCAAGATAAACAATCTGGACGATCAGATGTCGGCCAAAATTGTGTCGTTGGTTCAATAACGATCACTTTTTCTTCATCCTTCTATTTTGATCTATATATATAAAGAAGGAGATCGATTAACATAACATCAGTTTGTTTTCTGAAATTGCACTAGTGAAGAAGGTAACTAGGTGAAGTGAATAAGGTAACTAAACTTATAAATGCAAATCTTGGAGGATTCATCATCAAGCTCTGCCAGCAAGATAAGTAATTCCACCATTAGGGGAGGAAATGCAAATTTATATATTTACAGTAGGTTGGAATTCATATATTTACGATGAGGAGATAACACTGATGAAATTTTATATTTCCAATTTACAAATGCATCTGTCAAATTCGAAAATCATCTTCACATTCAACCATGAATTAGCCATACATGTATCCAAAATGCAGATACTATGATGGTATACACAGGGTACGGGAAGCAAAAACTGATGCGAACGAAGGGAAAAGATTCCTAAAGTGCCTAAATCAACCAATATGTACTGAATTTCAATGGTTAGATGAAGCTAAAGATTACCAACAAGTCCAAACAACAATCTTTATATTTGTGTTTCAAGTGTGGTGATGATTCTCATTGTGTTTCGCTGTCCTAAAGCTTCACCAGCATCTAAGAAAAAAGGCAAACCTATTGGTGGGTGTAATATGTGCTTTCTCAATGGGAAATATTGCACTGAAAAAAAACTCCAACAAAAATGATCATTAATTCAGAAGTAAGTTTAACTTTATTTACAGAAATTTGTTACAGGTTCAAAGGTGCAGTGACTGTAGAATGTATTCATTACTTAGATTTCAATTCTTAAAGTCTTATGTAATAGTATCTGAAAAAGCGAGGGTCTAACAACCACACCCAATATTTCGCTTAGCAATCTGTATGGACAAACTCCAATATACTTTTAAGAGAATCAACTAAACAGTCAGACTCAATCTTAATAAAAGTATATCAAAGAGTTATATCTCACTTTCTCGATTCAATACTTACTTAAGCAAATAGAAATCTGCGAGTCTAATTGAATACAAGAGAAATCACTTGAACGGTACCAAAGACCAATTTTCAAGGATAATTCAATTTCAATCAACAACCAAAGGTTGGATTTCCCAATCGACCGATTCAACGCACAACCTGTGATATTTCAATTATATAACAAAATATCATGCAGAAAAGTAATAACACAGACACCAGAAGTTTTGTTAACGAGGAAACCGCAAATGCAGAAAAACCCCAGGACCTAGTCCATATTGAACACACGCCGTATTAAGCCGCTACAGACACTAGCCTACTACAAACTAACTTCGGTCTGGACTGTAGTTGAACCCCAATCAATCTTACACTGATCCAAGGTACAGTTGCACTCCTTACGTCTCTGAACCCAACAGGATACTACGCACTTGATTCCCTTAGATGATCTCACCCACAACTAAGAGTTGCTACGACCCAAAGTCGAAGACTTTAATAAACAAATATGTATCACGCACAAAAGTCTACGGTAATAGATAAATCTGTCTCCCACGGACCTACGAGTTTTTGTTCTGTCTTTTGATAAATCAAGGTGAACAGGAACCAATTGATAACCCAGACTTATATTCCCGAAGAACAGCCTAGAATTATCAATCACCTCACAATAATCTTAATCGACTTGCGAAAGAAGATATTGCGGAATCACAAACGATGAGACGAAGATATTTGCGACTTCTTTTACATCTTGCCTATCGGAGAAATCAATCTCAAGCCAATCTTACGATTGTACTCAAACACGATAGAAACTGCAAGATCAGATCACGCAACTACAGAAAAATATTTGGGTCTGGCTTCACAATCCCAATGAAGTTTTCAAGTCGTTAACCTATAGGGTCTCGATAGAAACCTAAGGTTAAATGAGAATCGACTCTAGCTAATACACAGAAGGTGTGGGGATTAGGTTTCCCAGTTGCTAGAGTTCTCCTTTATATAGTCTTTCAAATCATGGTTTGCAATCTAAGTTACCTTGTTAACAAAGTATTCAATATTCACCGTTAGATAAAAACCTGATTAGATTCAAGCTAATATCTTTCAACCGTTAGATCGCACTTAGCTTGTTACACACAAATGAAATGCACGTTTATCTAGGTTTGTGTAACCGTACCCAAACATGTACACTTAATTGGTTCAACAGTAGTTAACCAAATGGTTATCCATACGAGCACTTTCATATCAACCATATTCATCTTAACCATAACTAGTTCAAATGACTCAAGAGAACTAGTTAGAGAGTTGTTCAATTGCTTAGATCTCATAGAAGTATACAATACACAATTGAAGCAAAAACGATTTGATTCACTCAAATCAATTCATGAACTTTATAGCCAGGTTTGCAAGTATGTATTCCTTAGTTTATATAACTTTAAGTTCACGAATAATCGTTTTTAGTAAAAAACCCACTTAAGTATGCATACTGGTACGCAGACTTAAGTACCCAGAATAAGTTTGTTTTCAGTTCACAAACTCCAACAGAAATTCACGGGATGTGAACTTTTGACACTGCGCGTACTGGTACGCGGGCTTCAGTTCCGATTTTCCTGAGCAGCAAAATACACATACTTTGGTTCAAGGAATAAGGACTTAAACACGTATGAGTTATCACACAATGTTTATATCCTTTCAAGGTTATATTCTTAGCTTTCATTTCAACCATTGAAACATTCTTAGAGGACGTTATATAGTTGTTGTTCACAAGCTATTTTTCGTCAAAGCGATTTTCAAGTAATTGAAACTAATATGACTTTCGTCACTAGTAAAGATGAACTTGGCCAAAGCGAAAGCTTACCAACACATATTTCGAGAAATAGATAAGCGAGATAAACTCGGCTCGAAATAGCAAATGTGTATAATCATAGTCTATGTATCAATATGACTTTTATCTCAAGATAAGAGATAGAGTAGATAGAATTTTGAGTGATAGAGTTCAAGTCTCCACATACCTTTTAGTTAATGAAGTTCCACCAGTTCCTTGAGTAGGTTTTCATCTTTGTATGATGATCGCCATGGAGTCTAGAGCTCAACTACACTTTTTATCCTAGTTCGAGACTTAGCTTTGAGTAGACTAGAAATCAAGACTTATAGTTTTGGCAACTAAACTTGACAACAAGCTTGAGATAGCAACGCTTGCGAGTTCGACCGAGCAGTGCTCTAACAGTCTCCCCCTTTGTCAATTTTAGTGACAAAACTATCAATACATATGAATAAAAAATAAATAAATAAACTTTTGTAGCTTCTCTTCCACATGCATGATCTCCTTGGTTCTTCAACATTACTCGAAATCTTCGTCACTTCCAAGTACTCCAATGATTCCAAAGGTTGTAAGTTTAGCATCATCGTTGTTGAAAATCCATAGCTATAACAATGAGAAAACAAGAGTTCTCAATCATTGTTACACAGTGTCATAGTATTATTACACAATATCAAAGTTCAATTGTATCACAACTTCGACAACAATACTATGGTGATATGTATCACTCCCCCTTAGTCAATACTCCATATCACATGGAAATCACTCCCCCTTACATAATGATCCGAAAACCATATGTATTTGTAGTGTGAACTACACATTAATTCTCCCCTTTTTGTCAATAAAATTGGCAAAGGTACGAAAACTAGTGGTATCCTAATGAAATTTCCATAGAGACATTTCATGACCAAAAGAAAGCACATATCAACTTTTTAGATGCCATCATATAGCCGAAGCTAAATGCATTCATCAAGGAGTTTATAAAGATACAAGATAACCCCTATAATATTCCATAACTGCATTCCCCACAAAGATTTGGCAATTAAGCACAAGTTCAATTAAGAACTCTCCCCCATAAAATGTCATTCCCTAAAGAACAACAAGAGCGACCTTACTTTCACAAGAAAAGATGGATTTCTTTGGACATTACAAATCACATATGAATATGAATTTGAATCCAAAATACTCAATTAAATTAACCACAAGAAAACCCATGATTAATTTAATCGCAAATGCTCAACATAAGAGAACTTATGGAGCCGCACAGTATATACATAAAATATGGATCAGGGAAGATCAATACTGCGGAATAGACAAGGATTCATTCTATTTTCCATCACTATTTGCACAATGATATACAATAGACATAATCCTCGTAAACAAAAGTTCATCCTATCTTCCATCAATATTTGCATAATGACATACAATAGGCTTAACTTTTGTAATGTCAAAAGTTCATTCATTCTTTTATCAATACTTGCATATCGACATGTGAAAGACTTAACTTTTGACAAAGTATGGGACAATCATAGTTCACGGACGCAAACATACATATCTCATAACACATTGCAATATATAAAACCATAAAGATTAATACTGCAAAAATCATCTTCCAAACAATTTTAGAATTTAACCAAATAAACCTAAAAACAATAAAGATGAAAACGTTGGACATAGCTATGTGTAATCACAATAATGGCTATTCCAAACTCTAGTTATTCTTCCTATAACACAAGAATAAATTCTCATCAGAAGATTTACTAGATGTAATAGAGCTTTCTCAGAGCATCTACCGAGAATTCCTTCTCATTATTGAAAAACTCATTGATGATGGGATCGTTCAATTCCTCTAAATCTTCAGAAATATCAGTCAACTCACTAAGTTCTCTTTTTAGCTCACACAAGGTGCTCTTTGTTAGAGACAACATTTGTTCATAGTGAGTTATCTTTTCTAAAGACAAAACAATTTGATATTTTAAATCATTCCTTTTGTTGATGAAATCTTTCACCATACCTCTGAAGTTATTATCGAAATGACAAACAGACAAGAGGAAGTTAGAGGAAGAACCTTCTCCATTATTTGTAGCTTTCACATTCTTCATCCTTGAATAAGAGATTCTTTCACACAGATACACATTAACTGCTTCAACTGCATCCCTATTTGTGGTGCCTCTAGTTACAGGAGCCATGAAACTGTATCTTTCAGGGAGAAGAAGAACTACAAAAGAATATAAATATACTTATGGATATTCAAACCCTAGAAGAATGTTGAACAAGTCTCCCGTGGTTTGTACTACATTTTCTAAAAATATCAGGACAATATTTTCTTAACAAGAATAAGAAAAACAAATAAATACACAACTTGAGCCACCTTGATGCAAACCTCATTTTCTCAAGTTAAAAATGAGGATGCGGAAGTCACCGGTATTAGATAGTGACGAAGTGAGCCAAACACTCCCCTCTTTTACCACATAGTGGTTTATAAAGGTTCGTTGTATAAACAAATTTCTTACCTCGTCCGAAAGTACAGTTTTTTAGAAAAACCACGTTGATTATCTAAATCCAGATTCATCATTCTCATGTTCTCTTGAAGTTTGGAAATTCTTTTGTTGTTCCTTTTGAATCTCCAACACGTGCTTTGAACATGATTCGCATTTCCAAAAAATGAACAAATCAACAAGGATTTTTTGTTCTGTTGAATTGCATTCTTTTTATCACAACATTAAATATTCATTCTTCCATGATCAGTTGGAACAATAGAGTTGTTTATGCTTGCAGTTTTACTTTTAAATCCAAAACCATTTGTGTTTCCAAAGGATTTCTGACCGAATAACATTGCTGAAATTTTGTCAGAACTTCCAGATAATCTCTGCAGATCATTCTTAAGAGTATTAATCTCTTTTTGCTTTAGGGCCATGGTTCTGGTGAGTTCATCATTAAGACAATCTATGTCAAGACTTTTCACCTGGATTGATGATTCAAGTTCCTTCAATGAAGCTTTTAATTGAAGATTTTCTTGAAGAACCTCTCTATTCAAGAATTCAAAAATCTTTGTGTCAGACTCAAGTTCTGAATCAGAATTTGAGTAGGTGGATGTTTCTGCTGCAAGAGCTGAGGGTTCATTACATCCATCAGACGTTGACACCCAAGAAAGATTTTTTTTGTATTGAATCATCTGAAGCAAAAGCTGACAAAAGACGTTTATCACATCTATTGCTTCTTTTTACAAATTCTTTGATCTTTTATGTTATCAGTGATTTATCAAAACCAACATGATTGGAACAACATTCATCAGCCCAAGACAATTTAGAGGCTACACTTGTGTTGGAAGCAACATTGAATACAGATGTTCTAACAGAGTTTTGATCAAGAATTTTTATCTTTCCAACAAGAGCATTTCTGGAAATAGTATCAAGGTTCTTTCCCTCAACGATAGCATGCTTCTTATAATCGTATCTAGATGGCAGCGATCTGAGAATTTTCATCACAATGTCCTTTTCAGGAATAATCTTACCCAATGCAAAAGATGCATTAACAATTTCAGACACTTTGTGATTAAACTCATCAAATGTTTCTTCATCTGCCATACGAAGGTTTTCCCATTCAGAATTTAGGTTTTGAAGCCTAGCAATTCTTTCTCACTAGTATTCCCTTCAAATACTGTTTCTAAGATATCCCAGGCTTCTTTAGACTTTGTGCACGTAGACACATGGTGCTGAAGATCTGGGGTAATGGCATGTATGATAGCATTTAAGCAGTCAGAAAGGATTTCTTCCGGACTATATCTACCAATATCCTTAGGTATAGATACACCTCCTTCTGTATTAACCGGAGGATCATAGCCATTAACAACACGTACCCATGTTTGAAAATCACGAGCTTGGAGAAAAGCACGCATAGGGATTTTCCACCATAAGTAGTTTGAGTCATCGAAGACTGGTGTTACGTTTATGGAGATAGAATTCATGTTCATAGAGTCGGATCACTACAAATACAGACCTATAAGGTCTTTAAACGTGTTTGCCTGCTCTGATACCAATTGAAAAAGCGGGGGTCTAACAACCACACCCAATATTTTGCTTAGCAATCTGTATGGACAAACTCCAATATACTTTTAAGAGAATCAACTAGACAGTCAGACTCAATCTTAATAAAAGTATATCAAGAGAAATCACTTGAATGGTACCAAAGACCAATGTTCAAGGATCAATCAATTTCAATCAACAACCAAAGGTTGGATTTCCCAATTGATCGATTCAACGCACAACCTGTGATATTTCAATTATATAACAACATATAATGCGGAAAAGAAATAACACAGACACCGGAAGTTTTGTTAACGAGGAAACCACAAATGCAGAAAAACCCTGGGACCTAGTCTTGATTGAACACACACTGTATGAAGCCGCTACAGACACTAGCCTACTACAAACTAACTTCGGTCTGGACTGTAGTTGAACCCTAATCAATCTCACATGATCCAAGGTACAGTTGCGCTTCTTACGTCTCTGATCCCAGCAGGATACTACACACTTGATTCTCTTAGCTAATCTCACCCACAACTAAGAGTTGCTACAGCCCAAAGTCGAAGACTTTAATAAACAAATCTATATCACACAGAAAAGTCTACGGTAATAGATAAATCAGTCTCCCACGGAAATACCTACGAGTTTTTGTTCCGTCTTTTGATAAATCAAGGTGAACATGAACCAATTGATACACTATACTTATATTCCCAAAGAACAACCTAGTAATATCAATCACCTCATAATAATCTTAATCGTATGGTAGCGAAACAAGATATTTTCGAATCACAAAATGAGACGAAGAGCTTTGTGATTACTTTTTATCTTACCTATCGGAGATTAAATCTCGAGCAAATCTTAGAGAAGATAGTACTCAATACGATATAACAAAGTAAGATCAGAACACGCAACTACAGAGAAAATAGTTGGGTCTGGCTTCAGAATCCCAATGAAGTCTTTAAGTCGTTAACTTATAATGGTTTTAGGAAAAACCTAGGTTAAAGGAGAATCGACTCTAGTTACAACTAGTATCACACAGGAGGTGTGGGGATTAGGTTTCCCAGTTTCTAGAGTTTTCCCTTATATAGTTTTCAAATCAGGATTTGCAATCAACGTTACCTTGGTAAAAAAGCATTCAATATTCACCGTTAGATGAAAACCTGATTAGATTCAAGCTAATATATTTCAACCGTTAGATTGTCTTAGCTTGATATAGACATGTGAAATGTACCTTCATTTAGATACGAGTAACCGTACCTAAACGTGTGCACTTGGTTAGATCAACAATAGTTAACCGAAGTTAGCCATATAAACACTTTCATATCAGCCTTGTTCATCAACATAACTAGTTCAAATGACTCAAATGAAACTAGTAATAGAGTTGTTCAATTGTTTATATTCTAATAGAAGTGTACAAGACACAATTGAAGCAAAATCGGTTTGGATTCACTCAAATCAATTCATGAACATTATAGCCACGGTTTGCAAAGTGACAAAGTGATAAAACAGGTTCATTGAATAGTAATCTCTAAAACCCCTTATCCTACTAGTTTTATTAATGGCTAAAATACCCTCAATTAATTAGTGTTATGATGAAGATGATGATCATATACAAAAAGAATTAAATCTATTATCTTCTCCTTCGTTTTTCATTCATAAATCATGATAAAGATGATGATCATAATTTCATCATGATGAAGATGATGATCACAAAAAAGACCTATTATTCTTCTTCCTCTCTTTTCTTGTCCATCGCGATGAATATGACGATCATAAAAAAAAAACATCACTTATTTTTTTCTTTTGAAAACCCCCAAATTCGAACCGTAAGCCACTCTAGGTTGAGATTATTTATCGACCCAACCATAGGTAGAAATTTCAAACCGTATGATTTTTGAACCCAGAGTCTATGTTTTAGAAGTTAAGAACTCCAAACCGTAGATGACTAATGGTGGAGAAATAACACCGTATGCAAAATCAGCTAAACCTACGGTTTGGAAGTATGAATTTTCTAAACTGTATGCAAATTCAGCTAAATCTTCGGTTTGGATTATGAGTTTTTCAAACCGTAAAAAATGCCTACTGTTTAGAATTATGAACCTACGGTGGGGAATTCAAGTTTCATTTTTTTTCACTAAAGAATTAACCAATGGTTTGAAAAAATAAATTGTATGCAAAGTTAGTTAAACATACGGCTTGGAAGTATGAATTCTCCAAAGCGTATGCAAATTCAATTAAATCTACGGTTTGGTATTATGAGTTTTTCAAATCGTAAACAATGCCCGCAGTTTGGAAAATAAGAACTCCAAACCATAGACAGTTTTGAAACTGTTTTTTCAAAAACCTAATTCGATCGAATCTACCTATTCATGCAATAAAACCAATTAAATTAGATGGTTTTTTTGATTTTTACCTTATTGAAGTCTGTTAGAGCATAACTCGGTTGAACCCACCAAGCGTTGGTATGTCAAGTTTGGTTGTCATATTTTAGTGAATCAAAACTCATGTTAAGAGTCGCTTGATTATGTACTAGAGTCAACTTCTCATAGGTTATCTTGAAAGTATTAGGATAATGAGACTTTACAAGTATTGCGAAGACTTGAAGATGTGGAGAAGCAAGGAGCTATAACAACAACAACAACAATCATCCTTCCACTTGAGGTTAGTGATATTTGACTTGAACTGTTTCATTGCCTAACGTATATTTCAAGTTGTGCATATTAAAAACAAAACTGCGAAGCATATTTGAACTCTAGATAGACATAGTATTAAGGAATACAATACGAGGTTTATTGCTTAACCATTAAACTTTGAAGATAAGACATCTCCATAAACATTTAAATGCTATTGTGATTATGTGTGGGTATGAGGTGAGGATTACATCCTAGGGAACGATGTTTTACATGTGTTCTAAGGAAGTAAGTTCATAAACTTGTTTGTGAATCGAAAAGGAAATCGCCAAGCGTTATTAGTTTTGGCATTCATTGCATATCTTATGAACAACCAATATGTGTGATTGAGTATAACCGTTCATGAATTGTTCGTGTTCTTGGTAGAACTATTCACAAAGGCCTGCCTTATATATTGTTATGACTTTTATTAGTGAAACCGATCTTAAGTAATCACCTGAGATGGTATGATCGGGTTTGTGATTTTATGTCTGACCAAATATGGGAAAGGGGAACCGATCCTATTAAGAGGTGCAGTACATCACAAAGGGGAACCGATCCTTGTATGAGGTGCAGCAAGGTTTATAGCATAAAGAGGAACCGATCCTATGGACATGTGCAATAAATATAAGTTAGATACCATATATATGTGGGGAACCGATCCTAGTACCTAGTCAACCGAATTTTGGAAAGCTAGTGTGGCTATGCACAGTACTCACATGGAAGGTAGAACCGAAACTTTTTTTGGTAGCACCGTTAAACCCATGTTGTGATTGAATGTTATTTGATCAATCGCATAGTTCTTCAAAGTCAGATGAACCAATTCTAAACTTGTTTGGAAGTGTGGCAAATCGGTTTCAAGGTTGTAAGTGTGAAAGAGAACTTGCAAAGTTAAGATGTCGACATACTTTGAACACGTGCTATGAATGTTTATTTCTTTAATTGTTCAAAGTTATTCCTTAATAGCTAAGGGAAGAGAATCCCAGGATCGAAACATAAATAAGTTAAGAATCTTTTAATTAAGGTAATTAACTTCATTTTAGGAATATAAGAATTAATAATGTGCATTTACTAATTAGAGATTTTCTGAGAGATTTCGATCATTATTTTTGGACAGAGCATTTCCAGCAATTATTAAAACCGAATTTGTGCTTTAATGAATATCTTGAGAATATTTTCGGTTTTGGAAATTCCTTGGTGTCCAAACTTCCTTGCCTATAAATACTTGAAGTTTGCCTTTCTAGCAAACTAATCCTTCGTAACAACAAACTTCCTCGTTGTTGTGTTATTACTGGTGTAGCCGCCTATTCGGAGAGGAGAGTAACCTAATTAGGCGAAATCTCTTGCGGCCGGTCAGTTTAAAGTATTCTTTGGGATTGAGAAGCTCTACGAGTACCGTTGGTGGGAAACTAGATAATTGCGGTTTATCTTTTGTTTTCATTGATTTGATTGACTAACAGTGGTTGAACTTTGATTGCACCTAGTTTGTTTATGCTTGAGATTTTTCTCTTCTGATATAAGATTCACTCAAACTAGTTCAGAGTTTCGACGGGGATCTTTAGACTGTTGTTAGTTCTAAAGACGATCTTGTGATAATCCATTGTAAACAGACTCTGTTCTGTGCGTGATTGATCACAAGAGATTCAAGTGATTGTGTGCAGGTGTTTATTGAGATTTAAGAAGATTTGAAGACGAAGAAGATATTGAAGATTTCTGATTTGTGGGTTCATAATCTTTGGTGTGCATGATAGACGCATTTATGTGTCTAATATGTATCTATTATATGTATTGTTAGTGCTCAATTTTGTATTTATTGTGTTCTTTTATGTCTTTGTAGGAATTTTTAGAGAAATAAGCCCTTGCGGCGAAATGGGTTCAAAAAGCAGTGTTTTACACCCAGGAGAAATGTATCGTAGGCACCCCAGAAATGCACTGGAAGCATCCCAGAAATGTCCCGGAGGAACCCATAAAAGTTATTATTTCCACCCAAAAATTACTATTTCCACCCAATTGCTATTCGCATCCAAGCTCTGGTTAAGGGGCATCCATCTTCTCTTTAAATTCAAAAACAGCTTTTTGGCGGGAAAAATATATTCAAAACTGGCAGATTTGTGATCGAGAAAATAAAGGTGTTTTAGTGCGATTCAATCGCTGAAATTTGGTGGGAAGTTGTGATATGGGATAGGGAACACATTGTGGGCATCAAATTCGATCGGAATTGGCTGGAAATCCTGGTTTGAGTCACGAGCTCAAAACAGAGCAACGTGTCCTGTAACACGAGTTTGATTGTGTGTTTGCCATGCATGGAGTGTTTTGGAGGAGTTCGATGACTTCGGAGGCGTGGGGAAGGTTAACTAGAGCGTGCAGGATCAAAGTTTACGTGTGTAGAAGCCAAAAATGGAAATTATTGTTAAATATGGGCAGCGAGCAATGACGGGATTAATGGGAGATTATACGGTGTTATGGTCGGATATTTTTGTTCTAAAACACTATAAATACAAGGCTAAAGAGTTTAGAAGAGTTGGAGAGTCTTTGGGAGAGTTTAGGAGCCGAGAAGAATCGAAAGAAAGTCACGCAGGAGAAAAGCTTGTTGCTGGTGCAAGGAAGAACACGAAGAACATAATACCCTCAGGGACAGTCGTTGATTAGTGTCTCTTAATTGCGACAATACTCAATTCCTTTCCCCGACTTCGGAACAACAGCACCTCTGTTGTATCGTTCTTTTTGAACGCTCTATATGTGTCGCAAACACTGTTGTAAACCGTTTTTCTCCATTTTCTCTTGATTGTAAACAACTTTTGAGTATCAATGAATCAATTTGAGAGGTTTTTCATCATGAGTAGATAAACCCAATCCCAGGGATGACGGAGGAAGCCATTCTTCCAAAAGTTATGTGGTAAAATTTATTTAAATTTATTTATGCAACTTTTTTATGATTAATTGCACCGAATAAAAATGGAGTAAATGATTTTTATTAATCAATTGTGTTTTCTCTTGATGGAGTATGCTTAGTAAATTGCTTTTGATACTTCATGCTCGCGATTAACAGTGGATGTTTTCAAAATCTAATTTAGGCAATGATTAAAATCACAATTTCCTTTGATTGGAGTTATATTGTATAGAATTGCATGATAAGAATTGTTATTGAATCACATAAATTTTGGTGAATGGTGGAATCCTGATCCCCGGTAAAAATTCTCTCCCATATTTTGTTAATATTGTGCATATAAAATTATTTATTTATTTTTATTAAGTCTAAAAAAAATTATCCTTCACAAATCCGAGAGTTTGAACCTTCACTACTACAACCCCAAAAAAAAATCTTTTATCAAATGGCGCCGCCGACGCGGATTTGTGCTTAGGTAGAATTTTTAGGTTTTTTTTTTTATTATTATTATTCCATTTGTTCTTTTTACGTCTCTTTGTGTGTGTCTTTGTATTACAGGTTTGAAGTTGGATACTAAAGACCTTGGAATCAAAGCTTAAAGCTAAAAGAGAAGGAAAAAGACAAAGCAAAGAAAAAAAAAAGCGAGAAAAAAAAAGAGAATTATTATTTATTTTTTTAAGAGACTTTCCATTTTTTTTTTGTAATTATTATTATTATTATTATTATTTTGTTTTCTTTGGACTGGACAATCGGGACATTATTCTTATTTATTTTTTTAAACCCTACGGAAGGGTACCCTTAAATATAAACTGTGTGCAGGGAAGGACGACGATTACTATATCGTCTCGGCCCCTCGGGTTCGTACATGACATAAGATTCGTGGCCCGAGTCGACTTCAACGGTTCATCCCCCGTCTGGTACGGGAGGTAAGTCCATCGAAACACTCGCGAATCTCCTGTAAGCGAGTTACTGTATACCTTAAGGTGATTCATTGATTGAGGACGAATTTGGACTGTTTTTAAATTCCTAGTAAAGGGAAAGGCCTGGCCAATACAAGATAAGGGTTCTGATTTCATCACCGCTCCCTTCTTGCCCGCCTTAGGAAAACGAAACCTAACGCGAACCCAAGCTTAAAACTTGACTATAACGAGACCGATAGGGTATCGCGCTTATCAGGAAAATTTTCGAAGGATATTGGTTACTTTCTTAAGCACGCCTCGAAGTTCATGATGGTTTCTGTGAGTTGAATGCATGACTGCGCCGCCTTGTGATAGCGGTGAGGCCTTGGGTATCAAAGCTCCACTGAGCTTTCCTCGCCTCAATTCAACTTACTTTGACTCGGATTGATTCCAGAGGGGTTTGCTTAAATTGTAACGAATTCCCCTTCGAGAGATAGAAGCAAGTATAGAAACAATCTAAGTGGAGCCATCATGCTTGTTGTTTACTAGATTTTATAGGTTTGATTTGGTCGAGTCAGCCTTGTTTGTGGTTGTGTAAAATTCCCTTGCAATTAAGAATGTCGAACTGGTATGATAGAAGCCAATACAATGAGTATCGACCTGAATTTGAATATGGACATCATCAGTTTAATGACCATGGTGGGAATAGTAGTTGGGAACGCCAACCTTTTCAAGGTTATGGTTCATACCATAGTGATCCCAATTACTATCCACACACGAATTGGTCTTCCGAGCAAGAAAATCAGGAATATTATAGTACTAGTCATGCGTTTTTGGAAAATTACTTAAAAACTAGTCCTGATTATGACATTTTTAAACCTGTTCAATCTCTAAAAGAAACCTACCAACAAATTCAAGGGAGTATGAACATGAAGTTAGTTCAAGAGAAGAGAGTACACAACGGTCTAAGATATTCAATGAGACTTGTGAATGTATAAGTGTTACGCTCAGTGAAATTCAAGCACGTTTAGAGGCAGAAAATGAACAGTTAGCTAATGCTGCTCGAAATAATCTAAATTTCCAAAATAGTGTTTCCAATTCTACCCTTGATATCAATAGTGAATATTTTCCCAATCTAGAGGACGAGGTTAGAATAAAAGACACTACTTATTTAGATAAGGTTCAATCATCTTTGTACTATTATGATGATGAGGATAGTAGTAATGAAGAATCTGAAATATGTAGGCATAGTGATCAGGAATCTATTAATCCACTTGAGCTTTATAATGATTATATTATTTCTAGTTCAAATCCAAATAATTTTTATGATTATTCACCTACTCAAAAGGACGAGGATTTGATTAGGGATACCACCGTTTTAGACGATGTAGTTTTTCCTTTTGATTACGAAGCCGATAGTGGTTTAGAGGAACGGGTTCATTTCGAAAATACTGTTTTAGAGTCTAGCAACTTAGAAACAATAGTCTTGGAAGAAGAAGATAGACCCGTAGATATGAGTAAAGATGCACTACCTGATAATAACTTAGAAGAATCTCTTGAATATTTTAAGGACTCTGAAGATACGGAAATTCAAGAAATAATTAGAGGTCTATCTAGAGACACTGAAAACTCTAAGTTTAGGGGTGATTATCACTTCCCTAGTGCCTTACCTTTAACTCTCAGAAAGTCCCCACACTTAGGACTTGATATCTGTGCCTCGACCATTTTACAAGATTACCTTCATACTCGTTTTCCCGAGCCTAATGATGTCCATGAAGGAGTTCAGTCGTTAGAAACCCATCCTCTGGTTGATGTGGTTTGCCCAGGCTATGATCCCCAGATTGACTTTGTTTTCCCACCAAATAGTTTTCTTCCAACTGTGGGAACGTTTATATTCCAAATGTGTCGAATATTAAGTTGTGAGACTAAACCTAAATGCTTTAAGAAATTAGAATCGACACATTTGCTTAAGAATGACCACTACTCTCATTTTGGTCAATTATGTAACTCAAATCTTATTGACTTAGAGGATCCTCAGTTATTTAGGTTATTATTGTGCGCTTCTAAGATCATATTTGAGTTTTTCCAGACTCTAGGACCTAATGATTCGGATCCCACCTATGAAGAAATGCAGCCAATGAAAATTTTCTATTTAGACACTTTCATAGAACCTGAACCTGAACCACAATTAGATATAAATTTCTTAATCAGGAAACTAAGTAAGGGCATGCTAGTCTTGTTCACTTTCTTGGTTCATTGCAGTTTCCTTTGGTCAGCTCTATTTAGTTTTGAAGACCCACAATTATTTCGACTGTTATTTTATGGTTCGAGTTGACTAATCCTTTCCTAAGTCTGGCTGAACACTTTAAACTTAGCACTTCTTGGGAGGTATCCCATGCTCATGCAACACGGTAATATCTTTCCTTAACTCTTCCGCTTCAAATGGTAACAGTTTCTCCTTTTCATGCTTTTAGTTTCATCTTTAGAACATTGAGGACAATGTTAGATTTAAGTTTGGGGGTATGGGAGAAACTTTTTAGTTGCAATAAATAAACTCCAGAGCCTAGAAATTTATGCGTATTTAGGATGGCACTAACCAATCTAAGTGGATGGAAGCATTTTGGTTGTAGGAGTTGAGGAACCAATCTGAATAGATGGAAACATCTAAAGAGTCTATTCATAAAAGCACAGAGCTCAGGTGTTAGAAATAACATGATAGTTTCGCCATATCTCGTCGAGTCCTTTTCACTTTATATTTTTAGTTTTCTTTTATTTCAAGTGATTTGGTGGGGCACACGATTCAAGTTGTTACCTTTGCTAGGGTGAAATAGAGTGATTGAGTTACCTTTTCAAAAAAAAAAATTATACCAGACCAGTAGACCAATCGGAATAAATACTAACACTTGGATAGCAATATTTGTGTGTTCTCCCTGTCTCCGTCGCCTAAACAAGCGTGGAATGCAGGATCCACGGGAATCACCATGTAATCTGCTGACAAGAAACATGCGCTTCGGTCCACAAGGTCCAATCATGTTGTTAGTTCTTAAATAAATGTGTGTTTAATAAAGTCGACCACTGGTACCCTTGTATATGCCAGTTGTGTTGACCTAGAGTTAGGATTATTAACCACTGGTTCCCTTGTATATGCCAGTGTGTTAATATTAGTCAGACCGGTATCTCAGTCATTTAGGTTAGGTTCATCTTGGCAGAGGCCTTCAGACAGATATGGGAAACACCGTTCGCTTTTCAACCATCTACATTTTTCTCTTTCCATCTTCTTAATCTTTTCATGTGATTAGTCTGACTCCGAGTATGATGTCCATCGTGAAACTATCTTAGTAGAGCTCTGTCACTTATATGAATTTTAGTATGCTTGAGTGCAAACTCGTGTACAACAATTGGAATTTCGCATCAGGGTTCTTCCTCTTAGAGTCAATAATTGTATGCCAACCAAGGAGGTTCTTTAGTGCTTTCCAAGGTTTTGCGTAGATAGCTAGGATATGGATTAAAGGTTTTGTGGGTACACCTCTGGTAAACCCTCCGGAGACAACACTCCGCCACTAGGGCCACCTAGGGGTTCAAATGATTTTCCTTTCTAGAATAAATTTGCTCGAGGACTAGCAAATAATAAGTTTGGGGGTGTTGATAGACGCATTTATGTATCTAATATGTCTCTATTGTATGTATTGCTAGTGCTCAATTTTGTATTTATTGTGTTCTTTTATGTCTTTGTAGGAATTTTTAGAGAGATAAGCCCTTGCGGCGAAATGGGCTCAAAAAGCAGTGTTTTACAACCCGGAGAAATGTATCGTAGGCACCCCAGAAATGTTCCGGAGGAACCCATAAAAACTATTGTTCGCACCCAAAAATTACTATTTCCACCCAATTGCTATTCGCATCCAACCGCTGGTTAAGGGGCATCCATCTTCTCTTTAAATTCAAAAACAGCTTTTTGGCGGGAAAAATATATTCAAAACTCGCAGATTTCTGATCGAGAAAATGAAGGTGTTTTAGTGCGATTCAATCGCTGAAATTTGGTGGGAAGTTGTGATATGGGATAGGGAACACATTGTGGGCATCAAATTCGATCGGAATTGGCTGGAAATCCTGGTTTGAGTCACGAGCTCAAAACAGAGCAACGTGTCCTGTAACACGAGTTTGATTGTGTGTTTGCCATGCATGGAGTGTTTTGGAGGAGTTCGATGACTTCGGAGGCGTGGGGAAGGTTAACTAGAGCGTGCAGGATCAAAGTTTACGTGTGTAGAAGCCAAAAATGGAAATTATTGTTAAATATGGGCAGCGAGCAATGACGGGATTAATGGGAGATTATACGGTATTATGGTCGGATATTTTTATTCTAAAACACTATAAATACAAGGCTAAAGAGTTTAGAAGAGTTGGAGAGTCTTTGGGAGAGTTTAGGAGCCGAGAAGAATCGAAAGAAAGTCACGCAGGAGAAAAGCTTGTTGATGGTGCAAGGAAGAACACGAAGAACATAATACCCTCAGGGACAGTCGTTGATTAGTGTCGCTTAATTGCGACAATACTCAATTCCTTTCCCCGACTTCGGAACAACAACACCTCTGTTGTATCGTTCTTTTTGAACGCTCTATATGTGTCGCAAACACTGTTGTAAACCGTTTTTCTCCATTTTCTCTTGATTGTAAACAACTTTTGAGTATCAATGAATCAATTTGAGAGGTTTTTCATCATGAGTAGCTAAACCCAATCCCAGGGATGACGGAGGAAGCCATTCTTCCAAAAGTTATGTGGTAAAATTTATTTATGCAACTCTTTTATGATTAATTGCACCGAATAAAAATGGAGTAAATGATTTTTATTAATCAATTGTGTTTTCTCTTGATGGAGTATGCTTAGTAAATTGCTTTTGATACTTCATGCTCGCGATTAACAATGGATGTTTTCAAAATCTAATTTAGGCAATGATTAGAATCACAATTTCCTTTGATTGGAGTTATATTGTCTAGAATTGCATGATACCAATTGTTATTGAATCACATAAATTTTGGTGAATGGTGGAATCCTGATCCCCGGTAAAAATTCTCTCCCATATTTTGTTAATATTGTGCATATAAAATTATTTATTTATTTTTATTAAGTCTAAAAAAAATTTATCCTTCACAAATCCGAGAGTTTGAACCTTCACTACTACAACCCCAGAAAAATCATTAATCAGTGCACAATACTTGTTTCTGTAAAAGATGATCCAATTAATAATCGTTTTATCCGTGTGATAGATTAGATTGATTAATTGAGTAGATCGACATCAACGCAATTCTTTGTATGATAGTGTTGTTGGCTTAATCTTACACGATTACTTCGGTAATTGAACATAAGATAGATCTAAGGACCTGACGAAGGAGTTTATGTTAATATTTGGTTGAATAGAGTTGATACCAAGCAGATTTGTTGTTCCTTTACTGTTTGGAATACGAACCAAAGGAATTGTTCCAAGTACGTGACTTATTCATAGGTCGGAGGCGTGGGAATACAGACGGAACTAGGTGAACTATAGGTTTAGTTGCTTGGTCTCAACTATACGAAGTTAGGTGTAATTTTGTGCAGCGCTTAATCCTGAGAGTATTCAATTCTGGACAAGGTCCCGAGGTTTTTTCTGCATTTGTGGTTTCCTCGTTAACATATCAATATAAAACTACTTGTAGTTTCGGTTTTGATATTGGTTATCAGAACATGATGTGTGGGACCCTCGTGCCTAACTCTACAGATGGCAAGTCTATTTTGAGATTTGTAAGATTCTTTTCGTGTTGTCCTTTATTTTTTCATTTCTTTGTCATTTTGTGACAAAAGGGGGGAGAAATATATGGAGTAAACAAGTGATACTGGCATTGATTTTATATTGATTGGTATCGCTAAGGAAAAGAACATTAGTGCTTAAACGTTTTATCTAAACGAAAGAGTGAAAGCACAGACTAAGGGGGAGTAACATATCATATGAATTGGTATAACAAAGACATGCGGATTGAATATCTACCTATCTTCCTTAGGGGGAGTAGCATCTTTGTTATTATAATGTCAACAACAGCATTTTCAAGGATTGAATGTAAGCAGTTTATTGTGTTGTTGAATCGGGAATCAAACGTATATGTAATGAATTCTTGTAATTTGTTTATCCATATGATGTAAGAGTTTTGTCACTAAAATTGACAAAGGGGGAGATTGTTAGAGCATATCTCGGTTGAACCCGAGCGTTGGTATGTCAAGTTTGGTTGTCATATTTTAGTGAATCAAAACTCATGTTAAGAGTCACTTGATTATGTACTAAAGTCAACTTCGTATAGGTTAGCTTGAAAGTATTAAGATAATAAGACTTTACAAGTATTGCGAAGACTTGAAGATATGAATAAGCAAGGAGCTACAACAACAACAATCATCCTTCCACTTGAGGTTAGTGATATTTGACTTGAACTGTTTCATTGCCTAACGTATATTTCAAGTTGTGCATATTAAAAAAAAACTGCGAAGCATATTTGAACTCTAGATAGACATAGTATTAAGGAATACAATACGAGGTTTATTGCTTAACCATTAAACTTTGAAGATAAGACATCTCCATAAACATTTAAATGCTATTGTGATTATGTGTGGGTATGAGGTGAGGATTACATCCTAGGGAACGATGTTTTACATGTGTTCTAAGGAAGTAAGTTCATAAACTTGTTTGTGAATCGAAAAGGAAATCGCCAGGCGTTATTAGTTTTGGCATTCATTGCATATCTTATGAACAACCAATATGTGTGATTGAGTATAACCGTTCACGACTTGTTCGTGTTCTTGGTAGAACTATTCACAAAGGCCTGACTTATATATTGTTATGACTTTTATTAGTGAAACTGATCTTAAGTAATCATCTGAGATGGTATGATCGGGTTTGTGATTTTATGTCTGACCAAATATGGGAAAGGGGAACCGATCCTAGTAAGAGGTGCAGTACATCACAAAGGAGAACCGATCCTTGTATGAGGTGCAACAAGGTTTATAACAGAAAGGGGAACCGATCCTATGGACATGTGCAACACATATAAGTTAGATACCATATATATGTGGGGAACCGATCCTAGTACCTAGTCAACCGAATTTTGGAAAGCTAGTGTGGCTATGCACAGTACTCACATGGAAGGTAGAACCAAAACTTGTTTTGGTAGAACCGTTAAACCCATGATTGTGATTGAATATTATTTGATCAATCACATAGTTCTTGAAAGTCAGATAAACCAATTCTAAACTTGTTTGGAAGTGTGGCAAATCGGTTTCAAGGTTGTAAGTGTGAAAGAGAACTTGCAAAGTTAAGATGTCGACATACTTTGAACACGTGCTATGAATGTTTATTTCTTTAATTGTTCAAAGTTATTCCTTAATAGCTAAGGGAAGAGAATTCCAGGATCGACACATAAATAAGTTAAGAATCTTTTACTTAAGGTAATTAACTTCATTTTTAGGAAAATAAGAATTTATAATGTGCATTTACTAATTAGAGATTTTCTGAGAGATTTCAATCATTATTTTTGGACAGAGCATTTCCAGGAATTATGAAAATCGAATTTGTGCTTTAATGAATATCTTGAGAATATTTTCGGTTTTGAAAATTCTTTGGTGTCCAAACTTCCTTGCCTATAAATACTTGAAGTTTCCCTTTCTTGCAAACTAATCCTTCGTAACAACAAACTTCCTCTTTGTTGTGTTTTTACTGGTGTAGCCGCCTATTCGGAGAGGAGAGTAACCTAATTAGGCGAAATCTCTTACGGCCGCTTAGTTTAAAGTCTTCTTTGGGATTGAGAAGCTCAACGAGTACCGCTGGTGGAAAACTAGATAATTGCGGTTTATCTTTTGTTTTCATTGATTTGATTGACTAACGGTGGTTGAACTTTGATTGCACCTAGTTTTTTTATGCTTGAGAATCTTATCTTCTGATATAAGATTCACTCAAACTAGTTCAGAGTTTCGACGGGGATCTTTAGACTGTTATTAGTTCTAAAGACGATCTTGTGATAATACATTGTTAATAGACTCAATTCTGTGTGTGATCGATCACAAGAGATTCAAGTGATTGTGTGCAGGTGTTTATTGAAGATCTAAGAAGATTTGAAGACGAAGAAGATATTGAAGATTTCTGATTTGTGGGTTCATAATCTTTGGTGTGCACAATACTTGTTTCGGTAAAAGAGGATCCAATTAATAACCGGTTTATCCTTGTGATAGATTAGATTGGTTAATTGAATAGATCGGCATTAACACAATTCTTTGGATTAATAGTGTTGTTGGCTTAATCTTAAACGATTACTTCGCTAATTGAACATAAGATAGATCTAAGGACCCGACGAAGGAGTTTATGTTAAGATAAACAGAAGAGCCTTTGTCCGACTCATATCACTTGGTTGAATAGAGTTGATACTAAACAGATTTTTTGTTCCTTTACTGTTTGGAATACGAACCAAAGGAATTGTTCCAAGTACGTGACTTATTCATAGGTCGGAGGCGTGGGAATACAGACGGAACTAGGTGAACTAAATTTTTAGTTGCTTGGTCTCAACTATACGAAGTTAGGTGTAATTTTGTGCAGCGGCTTAATATCGAGAGTATTCAATTCTGTACAAGATCCCGGGGTTTTTCTGCATTTGCGGTTTCCTCGTTAACAAAATCTTGCTGTGTCGTTTACTTTATATTTCCGCATTATAATTGTTTTATTATAATTAAAGTAAATCACACAAACTTTAATTCCTATTTACTTGATAAGTGAATCCTATTGTGTTTGGTTAAGTCCGAACCTTTTTTATCAAGTAACACACTTCGTTGTTGTATTGTCTCGATCTCGTATCCATAGACGATCACACGAAGTGTAAACCGATTAGTTGCATTGTCTCGACTCAGTCCATATACAATCACTTTCTGAGAAAGTACTTATAGGTAGGAAAAGTTTTAGCTTGAGGTATATTTGGGTATCCTCGCCTTTTCAATTGGTATCAGAGCAGGCAAACATGAAAAGATCTAACAATCTGTGTTTGGTGCGATCCAACCTATAAGAAATGAATCTAATGAGTGATTCAGTTAACGTAATTCAAGTTGATAAATATGGTCTTGAAGATAACACCTTCTGTGAATCTACTGATCAGGCTGATCTCTACAATGTAGACTCTGGTGATTGACAAACTTGCCTTCAAAAGCAACTTGATGAGATTTCTGAAGATGGTGACTCGGAAATTGATCAAGATGTTGAAGATGATCTATCTGAATACTCCTCACTACTAGGAGTTGTCTCCAAAAAGAGACTATCTTCTTCAGATGTGATTAGATTTCTTTCTCCTCTCAGCAGAGAAAACAGAAAACTGAGAACAGTTTTTTCTGGCTTCTTCTATGGATATCAAAGTTCCAGATATCTTCTTAAAGACTACAAAGAGAGTCTTCACTCAAAAACCCTTGAGTTTGAGAACCTCAACAGGAAACATTACTTGTTGAATAAAAAACTTCTTGAAACAGAAGCCTTGTTTAATTCTCAACATTCAACGAGCAACGAACAGCTTGAGTCTGACTCCTTGAAGAATAATCCTCTTGAGGATCAACTAACCAATGCTCTTGAAAAAATCAAGGTGCTAGAAGAATAGGTTGTAAGGCTAAGAAGACTTAATGATAGCACAATTAACTTATCTTCCATGATAGATGCAGGGAGATGTCATGGCGACAGACGAGGATTAGGATATGATGGGATTGATACTTCATCAATCAACAAAGAAGTAAAATTCGTAAAGGCTGTTTGTCCGTCTACTCCTAAAGATCTACCGGTACAAGTATGCCTGGAAGATTTTCCCAAGTGCTCAAGTGAGATTCCAACAGAAAAAATCTCCGAATGCAAACAGAGGAAAGTTCCAACTAAGAAGCAGTATCATGACCGAAAGTTTTATAAAGGTAAATCGAAAAACTATACACCTTTCAATAAACATTGTTTTTATTGTAGAAAAAAAGGTCATATGCAAAGGGAGTGTAAGATTCGAAAGATGCATAATGCTTTATCATATGTCTCAAAAGAATTGAATAACTTCACTTCCAAAAACCTCTCAGATCAATATTGTCCAGTGAGACAAACAAATTTTGACATGAATTCAAAATCATATCCAAAAAGAAACAATCCTAAAAGGAGAAATAATGTAAAGGGTAATGCCTTTTTCAATAAGGATATGAGATCTGATGTTTCAAGGTGGAAAAATGCAATGTCTCTTGAAATGAAGAATCTCCATTCAAAGACTACCTACAAATTGATATCAAAATCTGAGAAGGTATCGAAAAGAAAGTCATATATAACAATGTTTAAGAAAAACAATCATGTTATAATTTTAGATAAAGATGACTATGAAAGTCTAGTTGTTAGACTCAAACAGGATCTAGAGATATCCAGTGATATCACTGTGAAAACATCTTTTGATGATTTACTACAAAGTAGAAAAATAAGAAAGGGGACGAACAATTTTCTGGAACCTCTCAAACCATAGTAATTGTTTCCTCACTTCTGTAAGGAAAGAATCGTCTTTCGGATTTGGTTAGGAATTCTTTCCTTTTTGAGTTTTAAAAAAATAAAAAAATAGGGATTATAAATAAGTCCGGTTGTGATCCTCTTGTAATATCGTGTTACAATGCTTTCACCGTATGTAGAAATTGAGGAAGACTTGACAAGAGGAATTTCGGAAATAATTAGCTCATACATTACTTTGCCCCATTCAAAGATTCTTTACATGATTGCTTTCATGGTGGAAGGAAAAGAACGTTATGATGTTGTCTGTGATTATTGTGTTGAAAAGATTGAAAGGACTCTTGAGTCTAGCTGCACATATTATGAGAAAACAATATATGGAATCTGTTCCGATTTCTGCTTTTTTTCTATCAAGACAACTCTCTCAACAATTCTTGCTCAAAATTTATTTGAGGGAACAATGGAACTCATTGGAAGAAGAGACCTTCTCAAGGATGATCTTATTTATGCCAAGATGAGTATTGTTGGATACAAAGAATCTATTGCAAAATATAGATGGCCTGAAGATCTTGGAGAATTTAGAAGAAATTTAGGATATTCTAAAGAGGAAGAAACAAAAACTGAGATTCTTCTAAAGGAATTCTCCAGTAAGGCATGCAAAACAAATATAAGATTAAATTCTTATTTGAAACTAGGCTACTTTATGTAAAGTTTATTATGAATAAAACTATTATGAATAAAATTATTTGATTTATAATTTTTCTTGTGATAGTTTTCGGTTTACATAGCCTGTGCTTGAATGCTTATATATTATTGCTATGTATGTTTATGGGATGTTTGATTTCGGTTTTACTACCTTAATATTCGATCTCATAATGTTGTGAACCCTTGTGGTTTGGGTGACTTTTTGATTTAGCAGGATTAAGTTCTAGCCCATGTTGGTAGGCTTTGAAAAAGCGGGGGTCTAACAACACCACCCAATATTTCGCTTAGCAATCTGTATGGACTAACTCCGAAATACTTTGCTAGAGAATCAACTAGACAGTCAGACTCAATCTAGATAAAAGTATCTCAAGGAATTAATATCACTGTCTTGTTTTTGATATTACTCAAGCTATAGAAATCAGCGATTCCTAATCAAACACAAGGAATACTTGGACGGTACCAAAGACCAATGTCCAAGGATCAATCAATATCAATCAACAACCAAAGGTCGGATTTCCAATTGATGATCTTTAACGCACAACCTGTATTATTTCAATTATATAAAAAATATAATGCGGAAAAGAAATAACACAGACACCAGAGGTTTTGTTAACGAGGAAACCGCAAATGCAGAAAAACCTCGGGACCTAGTCCAGATTGAATACACATTGTATTAAGCCGCTACAGACACTAGCCTACTCCAAGATAACTTCGGACTGGACTATAGTTGAACCCCAATCAGTCTCCCACTAATTCAAGGTACAGTTGTACTCCCTACGCCTCTGATCCCAGCAGGACACTGCGCACTTGATTCCCTTAGCTGATCTCATCCACAACTAAGAGTTGCTGCAACCCAAAATCGCAGACTTGATAATAAACAAATTTGTCTCACACAGAAAAGTCTATCAAAGGATAAATTTGTCTCCCACAGAAGAACCCTAGGTTTTTGTTCTATCTTATGATAAAATCAAGGTGAACAGGAACCAATTGATAATCCGGTCTTATATTCCCGAAGAACAACCTAGATTAATCAATCACCTCTCAGCAGTCTTACTTGTATAAACAAAAGGACGTCGAGGAATCACAAACAGTGAGACGGAGATGTTTGTGACTTCTTTATCTTGCCTATTGGAGAACTCTCACGATCTCAATCCAATCAATAAGATTGTACTCATACGATAGAAGATGCAAGATCAGATCACACAACTAAGATAAAAGTAGTATCGGTCTGGCTTCACAATCCCAATGAAGTCTTTAAGTCGTTAACCTGGTTTTAGAGAAGAAAACCAAAGGTTAGAGGAGAATCGACTCTAGCGAGCGCACTAGTATCACACAGACGTGTGGGGATTAATATTCACTGTTAGATGAAAACCTGATTTAGATTCAAGCTAATATTTCTCAACCGTTAGATTGAAAACTTAGCTTGTCACACATACTTGAGATATACGTTTACTGGGTTTGTGAAAACCGTGCCCAAACGTGTACGTGTATGTTGGTTCAACATAGTAACCCAAAAGGTTAACAATATGAGAATTTCATATTAACCTTGTTCTTCTTCACCATAACTAGTTCAATTGACTCAAATGAACTAGTTAGAGAGTTATTCAATTGCTATGAGATCTTATGTAACTACACAAGACACAATTGAAACAAAGATGATTCGATTCGATTTGAATCGGCTCATGAACTTTATAGCCACGGTTTGCATACTTCATTCCTTAGTAATTTAAGTTTCATATTCAGAGCACATCTTTAGATCATAACCCACTCAAGTTCGCAAACAAGTTCGCGGACTTAAGACAACCGACAGAGTTTTCCAAACTCAGCAGAAAATCTCGGCAAAGAGACTTTTTCCACCAATTCGCGGACTAAACACGCAAACGAGTTTTTGGAAATCCCAGCAGAATTCTCGGTAAGAGAACTTCCGTCAGTTCGCGAACTGAGTTCGCAAAATGAGTTCGTGGACATGGCAAAGCCAATTCCTCCGGTTTCTCTCAATCAACAAAGTTGCAAACTTCGGATTAAGGAATAGGACTTATGTACATATGTGTTACCACACAATGCCTATATCCATCATTGGTTATATTGACCTAAACTCTCATTCCAACCATTGAAACATTCTTAGAGGACGTTATATAGTTGTTACACTATTTCTCGTCAAAGCGATTTTCAAAGTGATTGAAACGTTATGACTTTCGTCATTAGGTGAAGATAAACCCGATCAAAGCGAAACGCTTTACCAACACATGATTTCGAGATATAGATAGGCGAGATATACTCGGCTCTAAATATCAAATGTGTATGATCCAGTCTATATAGCATACAGCTTTTGTCTCATAAGAAGTAGGAGATAGAAGAGATAGACTTTTGAGTGATAGATAAGTTCAAGTCTCCACATACCTTTTTGTTGATGAAGTTCCACGGTTCCTTGAGTAGATCTTCGTCGTTGTATGATGAATCGCCATGAAGTCCTTGAGCTTAACTACACTTTTCTATCCTATTCCGAGACTTAGCTATGTAGACTAGAAATCAAGACTCATAGTTTTGATCACTAACATTGACAAACATGCTTGATATAGCACGCATGCGTGATCGACCGAGCTATGGTCTAACAAGCTTTATCAAAGAATCATGAGGGGTTCTAGTAGAAACAATATGTGAAAAAGTCACAATATGTTGAATTGGTTTTGGTTTAGCATAAAAGCATATGTATTTCGACGGTTTTCTACTTTTGCTTGCAATTGTTAAAACCGATTTTTAACCTTTCTCTGGTAAAGGTTGGTTGTTGTTATTCTGTTGTTTTTGCATAAAGATGACAACATAATGATATTTTGATATCAATTCTCCCTGGAAGAAGATGCAATCATATTGGAGAAGTGGATGCGAAATTTGAGGTAACAATCTTGTTAGTTAATTGTTTTCCTGTTTAAGAAAAGCCTGAGTCTATTTCATATATATTTATTGTTTTTGCTTAACAAAATTTCGGTACAATTGATGTTTATTCCATGATGTGTGTGGATGTATGTGTGATTCAATTGGTTCCGGTTAAGAAAAACTATTGTTATCTTGCTTTATTGTGTGGTATCAATTGTTTAGGCTTACAAAATTTCGGTGCAATTGCGGTTCTTTTAATGTCTATGTTGTTTCAATAGCTTCCGGTTGATGTGAATAATTATGCAAGTTGATTTATTTGGTTTGTATGAATTATTTATGGCTTAACGAAATAAAAAGATTACGGGATGAGTTTTTTAGTCCAATTCGATTCCGGATAAGAGAAACTAAGTTAATTTTGATCTTAGTTAGACTTATCGAAGTGAGGTTTCGATTATTCAAGTCTAATCGAATGCCTTAACAAGAAATGCTAGTTAACTAACCTAGTACTTGTCTTGTTTAAAATTGAAAGGTCTAAGTTTATGGATAATTAGAACCTGATGAGAAAATAGAGTTATCTTTATTTTGGTCTTATCGAATTAAGCGATTGATTTTGTAAAATCGGTTTAGCAAAGCGACTAAGGTGCTTAGTTGATTTTTGGTTTGCTAAACTAAAATGGAAAAATTGTTTCGGACAATTGTTTACTTGGTAACATATCAATATAAAACTACTTGTAGTTTCGGTTTTGATATTGGTTATCAGAACATGATGTGTGGGACCCTCGTGCCTAACTCTACAGATGGCAAGTCTATTTTGAGATTTGTAAGATTCTTTTCGTGTTGTCCTTTATTTTTTCGTTTCTTGTCTTTGTCATTTCTGACAAAAGGGGGGAGAAATATATGGAGTAAACAAGTGATACTGGCATTGATTTTATATTGATTGGTATCGCTAAGGAAAAGAACATTAGTGCTTAAACGTTTTATCTAAACGAAAGAGTGAAAGCACAGACTAAGGGGGAGTAACATATCATATGAATTGGTATAACAAAGACATGCGGATTGAATATCTACCTATCTTCCTTAGGGGGAGTAGCATCTTTGTTATTATAATGTCAACAACAGCATTTTCAAGGATTGAATGTAAGCAGTTTATTGTGTTGTTGAATCGGGAATCAAACGTATATGTAATGAATTCTTGTAATTTGTTTATCCATATGATGTAAGAGTTTTGTCACTAAAATTGACAAAGGGGGAGATTGTTAGAGCATATCTCGGTTGAACCCGAGCGTTGGTATGTCAAGTTTGGTTGTCATATTTTAGTGAATCAAAACTCATGTTAAGAGTCACTTGATTATGTACTAAAGTCAACTTCGTATAGGTTAGCTTGAAAGTATTAAGATAATAAGACTTTACAAGTATTGCGAAGACTTGAAGATATGAATAAGCAAGGAGCTACAACAACAACAATCATCCTTCCACTTGAGGTTAGTGATATTTGACTTGAACTGTTTCATTGCCTAACGTATATTTCAAGTTGTGCATATTAAAAAAAAACTGCGAAGCATATTTGAACTCTAGATAGACATAGTATTAAGGAATACAATACAATACGAGGTTTATTGCTTAAAAAATAAACAAAAAACTTAAAAATAAAATCTCCATAAACATTTAAATGCTATTGTGATTATGTGTGGGTATGAGGTGAGGATTACATCCTAGGGAACGATGTTTTACATGTGTTCTAAGGAAGTAAGTTCATAAACTTGTTTGTGAATCGAAAAGGAAATCGCCAGGCGTTATTAGTTTTGGCATTCATTGCATATCTTATGAACAACCAATATGTGTGATTGAGTATAACCGTTCACGACTTGTTCGTGTTCTTGGTAGAACTATTCACAAAGGCCTGACTTATATATTGTTATGACTTTTATTAATGAAACTGATCTTAAGTAATCATCTGAGATGGTATGATCGGGTTTGTGATTTTATGTCTGACCAAATATGGGAAAGGGGAACCGATCCTAGTAAGAGGTGCAGTACATCACAAAGGAGAACCGATCCTTGTATGAGGTGCAACAAGGTTTATAACAGAAAGGGGAACCGATCCTATGGACATGTGCAACACATATAAGTTAGATACCATATATATGTGGGGAACCGATCCTAGTACCTAGTCAACCGAATTTTGGAAAGCTAGTGTGGCTATGCACAGTACTCACATGGAAGGTAGAACCAAAACTTGTTTTGGTAGAACCGTTAAACCCATGATTGTGATTGAATATTATTTGATCAATCACATAGTTCTTGAAAGTCAGATAAACCAATTCTAAACTTGTTTGGAAGTGTGGCAAATCGGTTTCAAGGTTGTAAGTGAAAGAGAACTTGCAAAGTTAAGATGTCGACATACTTTGAACACGTGCTATGAATGTTTATTTCTTTAATTGTTCAAAGTTATTCCTTAATAGCTAAGGGAAGAGAATTCCAGGATCGACACATAAATAAGTTAAGAATCTTTTACTTAAGGTAATTAACTTCATTTTTAGGAAAATAAGAATTTATAATGTGCATTTACTAATTAGAGATTTTCTGAGAGATTTCAATCATTATTTTTGGACAGAGCATTTCCAGGAATTATGAAAATCGAATTTGTGCTTTAATGAATATCTTGAGAATATTTTCGGTTTTGAAAATTCTTTGGTGTCCAAACTTCCTTGCCTATAAATACTTGAAGTTTCCCTTTCTTGCAAACTAATCCTTCGTAACAACAAACTTCCTCTTTGTTGTGTTTTTACTGGTGTAGCCGCCTATTCGGAGAGGAGAGTAACCTAATTAGGCGAAATCTCTTACGGCCGCTTAGTTTAAAGTCTTCTTTGGGATTGAGAAGCTCAACGAGTACCGCTGGTGGAAAACTAGATAATTGCGGTTTATCTTTTGTTTTCATTGATTTGATTGACTAACGGTGGTTGAACTTTGATTGCACCTAGTTTTTTTATGCTTGAGAATCTTATCTTCTGATATAAGATTCACTCAAACTAGTTCAGAGTTTCGACGGGGATCTTTAGACTGTTATTAGTTCTAAAGACGATCTTGTGATAATACATTGTTAATAGACTCAATTCTGTGTGTGATCGATCACAAGAGATTCAAGTGATTGTGTGCAGGTGTTTATTGAAGATCTAAGAAGATTTGAAGACGAAGAAGATATTGAAGATTTCTGATTTGTGGGTTCATAATCTTTGGTGTGCACAATACTTGTTTCGGTAAAAGAGGATCCAATTAATAACCGGTTTATCCTTGTGATAGATTAGATTGGTTAATTGAATAGATCGGCATTAACACAATTCTTTGGATTAATAGTGTTGTTGGCTTAATCTTAAACGATTACTTCGCTAATTGAACATAAGATAGATCTAAGGACCCGACGAAGGAGTTTATGTTAAGATAAACAGAAGAGCCTTTGTCCGACTCATATCACTTGGTTGAATAGAGTTGATACTAAACAGATTTTTGTTCCTTTACTGTTTGGAATACGAACCAAAGGAATTGTTCCAAGTACGTGACTTATTCATAGGTCGGAGGCGTGGGAATACAGACGGAACTAGGTGAACTAAATTTTTAGTTGCTTGGTCTCAACTATACGAAGTTAGGTGTAATTTTGTGCAGCGGCTTAATCGAGAGTATTCAATTCTGTACAAGATCCCGGGGTTTTTCTGCATTTGCGGTTTCCTCGTTAACAAAATCTTGCTGTGTCGTTTACTTTATATTTCCGCATTATAATTGTTTTATTATAATTAAAGTAAATCACACAAACGTTAATTCCTATTTACTTGATAAGTGAATCCTATTGTGTTTGGTTAAGTCCGAACCTTTTTATCAAGTAACACTTCGTTGTTGTATTGTCTCGATCTCGTATCCATAGACGATCACACGAAGTGTAACCGATTAGTTGCATTGTCTCGACTCAGTCCATATACAATCACTTTCTGAGAAAGTACTTATAGGTAGGAAAAGTTTTAGCTTGAGGTATATTTGGGTATCCTCGCCTTTTCAATTGGTATCAGAGCAGGCAAACATGAAAAGATCTAACAATCTGTGTTTGGTGCGATCCAACCTATAAGAAATGAATCTAATGAGTGATTCAGTTAACGTAATTCAAGTGATAAATATGGTCTTGAAGATAACACCTTCTGTGAATCTACTGATCAGGCTGATCTCTACAATGTAGACTCTGGTGATTGACAAACTTGCCTTCAAAAGCAACTTGATGAGATTTCTGAAGATGGTGACTCGGAAATTGATCAAGATGTTGAAGATGATCTATCTGAATACTCCTCACTACTAGGAGTTGTCTCCAAAAGACTATCTTCTTCAGATGTGATTAGATTTCTTTCTCCTCTCAGCAGAGAAAACAGAAAACTGAGAACAGTTTTTTCTGGCTTCTTCTATGGATATCAAGTTCCAGATATCTTCTTAAAGACTACAAAGAGAGTCTTCACTCAAAAACCCTTGAGTTTGAGAACCTCAACAGGAAACATTACTTGTTGAATAAAAAACTTCTTGAAACAGAAGCCTTGTTAATTCTCAACATTCAACGAGCAACGAACAGCTTGAGTCTGACTCCTTGAAGAAAATCCTCTTGAGGATCAACTAACCAATGCTCTTGAAAAAATCAAGGTGCTAGAAGAATAGGTTGTAAGGCTGAGAAGACTTAATGATAGCACAATTAACTTATCTTCCATGATAGATGCAGGGAGATGTCATGGCGACAGACGAGGATTAGGATATGATGGGATTGATACTTCATCAATCAACAAAGAAGTAAAATTCGTAAAGGCTGTTTGTCCGTCTACTCCTAAGATCTACCGGTACAAGTATGCTGGAAGATTCCCAAGTGCTCAAGTGAGATTCCAACAGAAAAAATCTCCGAATGCAAACAGAGGAAAGTTCCAACTAAGAAGCAGTATCATGACCGAAAGTTTTATAAAGGTAAATCGAAAAACTATACACCTTTCAATAAACATTGTTTTTATTGTAGAAAAAAGGTCATATGCAAAGGGAGTGTAAGATTCGAAAGATGCATAATGCTTATCATATGTCTCAAAAGAATTGAATAACTTCACTTCCAAAAACCTCTCAGATCACTATTGTCCAGTGAGACAAACAATTTTGACATGAATTCAAAATCATATCCAAAAAGAAACAATCCTAAAAGGAGAAATAATGTAAAGGGTAATGCCTTTTTCAATAAGGATATGAGATCTGATGTTTCAAGGTGGAAAAATGCAATGTCTCTTGAAATGAAGAATCTTCATTCAAAGACTACCTACAAATTGATATCAAAATCTGAGAAGGTATCGAAAAGAAAGTCATATAGAACAATGTTAAGAAAAACAATCATGTTATAATTTTAGATAAAGATGACTATGAAAGTCTAGTTGTTAGACTCAAACAGGATCTAGAGATATCCAGTGATATCACTGTGAAAACATCTTTTGATGATTTACTACAAAGTAGAAAAAAGAAAGGGGACGAACAGTTTCTGGAACCTCTCAAACCATAGTAATTGTTTCCTCACTTCTGTAAGGAAAGAATCGTTTTCGGATTTGGTTAGGAATTCTTTCCTTTTTGAGTTTAAAAATAAAATAGGGATTATAAATAAGTCCGGTTGTGATCCTCTTGTAATATCGTGTTACAATGCTTTCACCGTATGTAGAAATTGAGGAAGACTTGACAAGAGGAATTTCGGAAATAATTAGCTCATACATTACTTTGCCCCATTCAAAATTCTTTACATGATTCTTTCATGGTGGAAGGAAAAGAACGTATGATGTTGTCTGTGATTATTGTGTTGAAAAGATTGAAAGGACTCTTGAGTCTAGCTGCACATATTATGAGAAAACAATAATGGAATCTGTTCCGATTTCTGCTTTTTTCTATCAAGACAACTCTCTCAACAATTCTTGCTCAAAATTTATTTGAGGGAACAATGGAACTCATTGGAAGAAGAGACCTTCTCAAGGATGATCTTATTTATGCCAAGATAGTATGTTGGATACAAAGAATCTATTGCAAAATATAGATGGCCTGAAGATCTTGGAGAATTTAGAAGAAATTTAGATATTCTAAAGAGGAAGAAACAAAACTGAGATTCTTCTAAAGGAATTCTCCAGTAAGGCATGCAAAACAAATAAGATTAAATTCTTATTTGAAACTAGGCTACTTTATGTAAAGTTTATTATGAATAAAACTATTATGAATAAAATTATTTGATTTATAATTTTTCTTGTGATAGTTTTCGGTTTACATAGCCTGTGCTTGAATGCTTATATTTATTGCTATGTATGTTTATGGGATGTTTGATTTCGGTTTTACTACCTTAATATTCGATCTCATAATGTTATGAACCCTTGTGGTTTGGGTGACTTTTTGATTTAGCAGGATTAAGTTCTAGCCCATGTTGGTAGGCTTTGAAAAAGCGGGGGTCTAACAACACCACCCAATATTTCGCTTAGCAATCTGTATGGACTAACTCCGAAATACTTTGCTAGAGAATCAACTAGACAGTCAGACTCAATCTAGATAAAAGTATCTCAAGGAATTAATATCACTGTCTTGTTTTTGATATTACTCAAGCTATAGAAATCAGCGATTCCTAATCAAACACAAGGAATACTTGGACGGTACCAAAGACCAATGTCCAAGGATCAATCAATATCAATCAACAACCAAAGGTCGGATTTCCAATTGATGATCTTTAACGCACAACCTGTATTATTTCAATTATATAAAAAATATGCGGAAAAGAAATAACACAGACACCAGAGGTTTTGTTAACGAGGAAACCGCAAATGCAGAAAAACCTCGGGACCTAGTCCAGATTGAATACACATTGTATTAAGCCGCTACAGACACTAGCCTACTCCAAGATAACTTCGGACTGGACTATAGTTGAACCCCAATCAGTCTCCCACTAATTCAAGGTACAGTTGTACTCCCTACGCCTCTGATCCCAGCAGGACACTGCGCACTTGATTCCCTTAGCTGATCTCATCCACAACTAAGAGTTGCTGCAACCCAAAATCGCAGACTTGATAATAAACAAATTTGTCTCACACAGAAAAGTCTATCAAAGGATAAATTTGTCTCCCACAAAGAACCCTAGGTTTTTGTTCTATCTTATGATAAAATCAAGGTGAACAGGAACCAATTGATAATCCGGTCTTATATTCCCGAAGAACAACCTAGATTAATCAATCACCTCTCAGCAGTCTTACTTGTATAAACAAAAGGACGTCGAGGAATCACAAACAGTGAGACGGAGATGTTTGTGACTTCTTTATCTTGCCTATTGGAGAACTCTCACGATCTCAATCCAATCAATAAGATTGTACTCATACGATAGAAGATGCAAGATCAGATCACACAACTAAGATAAAAGTAGTATCGGTCTGGCTTCACAATCCCAATGAAGTCTTTAAGTCGTTAACCTGGTTTTAGAGAAGAAAACCAAAGGTTAGAGGAGAATCGACTCTAGCGAGCGCACTAGTATCACACAGACGTGTGGGGATTAATATTCACTGTTAATGAAAACCTGATTTAGATTCAAGCTAATATTTCTCAACCGTTAGATTGAAAACTTAGCTTGTCACACATACTTGAGATATACGTTTACTGGGTTTGTGAAAACCGTGCCCAAACGTGTACGTGTATGTTGGTTCAACATAGTAACCCAAAAGGTTAACAATATGAGAATTTCATATTAACCTTGTTCTTCTTCACCATAACTAGTTCAATTGACTCAAATGAACTAGTTAGAGAGTTATTCAATTGCTATGAGATCTTAAACTACACAAGACACAATTGAAACAAAGATGATTCGATCGATTTGAATCGGCTCATGAACTTTAGCCACGGTTTGCATACTTCATTCCTTAGTAATTTAAGTTTCATATTCAGAGCACATCTTTAGATCATAACCCACCAAGTTCGCAAACAAGTTCGCGGACTTAAGACAACCGACAGAGTTTTCCAAACTCAGCAGAAATCTCGGCAAAGAGACTTTTTCCACCAATTCGCGGACTAAACACGCAAACGAGTTTTGGAAATCCCAGCAGAATTCTCGGTAAGAGAACTTCCGTCAGTTCGCGAACTGAGTTCGCAAAATGAGTTCGTGGACATGGCAAAGCCAATTCCTCTCGGTTTCTCTCAATCAACAAAGTTGCAAACTTCGGATTAAGGAATAGGACTTATGTACATATGTGTTACCACACAATGCCTATATCCATCATTGGTTATATTGACCTAAACTCTCATTCCAACCATTGAAACTTCTTAGAGGACGTTATTAGTTGTTACACTATTTCTCGTCAAAGCGATTTTCAAAGTGATTGAAACGTTATGACTTTCGTCATTAGGTGAAGATAAACCCGATCAAAGCGAAACGCTTACCAACATGATTCGAGATATAGATAGGCGAGATATACTCGGCTCTAAATATCAATGGTAGATCCAGTCTAATAGCATACAGTCTTTTGTCTCATAAGAAGTAGGAGATAGAGAGATAGACTTTTGAGTGATAGATAAGTTCAAGTCTCCACATACCTTTTTGTTGATGAAGTTCCACGTTCCTTGAGTAGATCTTCGTCGTTGTATGATGAATCGCCATGAAGTCCTTGAGCTTACTACACTTTTCTATCCTATTCCGAGACTAGCTATGTAGACTAGAAATCAAGACTCATAGTTTTGATCACTAACATTGACAAACATGCTTGATATAGCACGCATGCGTGATCGACCGAGCTATGGTCTAACAAGCTTTATCAAAGAATCATGAGGGTTCTAGTAACAATATGTGAAAAAGTCACAATATGTTGAATTGTTTTGGTTTAGCATAAAAGCATATGTATTTCGACGGTTTTCTACTTTTGCTTGCAATTGTTAAAACCGATTTTTAACCTTTCTCTGGTAAAGGTTGGTTGTTGTTATTCGTTGTTTTTTGCATAAAGATGACAACATAATGTATTTTTTGATATCAATTCTCCCTGGAATAAGATGCAATCATATTGGAGAAGTGGATGCGAAATTTGAGGTAACAATCTTGTTAGTTAATTGTTTTCCTGTTTAAGAAAAAGCCTGAGTCTATTTCATATATATTTATTGTTTTTGCTTAACAAAATTTCGGTACAATTGATGTTTATTCCATGATGTGTGTGTGGATGTATGGTGATTCAATTGGTTCCGGTTAAGAAAAACTATTGTTATCTTGCTTTATTGTGTGGTATCAATTGTTTAGGCTTACAAAATTTCGGTGCAATTGCGGTTCTTTTAATGTCTATTTGTTGTTCAATAGCTTCCGGTTGATGTGAATAATTATGCAAGTTGATTTATTTGGTTTGTATGAATTATTTATGGCTTAACGAAATAAAAAGATTACGGGATGAGTTTTTAGTCCATTCGATTCCGGATAGAGAAACTAAGTTAATTTGATCTTAGTTAACTTATCGAAGTGAGGTTTCGATTATTCAAGTCTAATCGAATGCCTTAACAAGAAATGCTAGTTAACTAACCTAGTACTTGTCTTGTTTAAAATTGAAAGGTCTAAGTTATGATAATAGAACCTGATGAGAAAATAGAGTTATCTTATTTTGGTCTTATCGAATTAAGCGATTGATTTTGTAAAATCGGTTTAGCAAAGCGACTAATGTGCTTAGTTGATTTTTGGTTTGCTAAACTAAAATGGAAAAATTGTTTTCGGACAATTGTTTACTTGGTAACATCTCAATATAAACTACTTGTAGTTTCGGTTTTGATATTGGTATCAGAACATGATGTGTGGGACCCTCGTGCTAACTCTACAGATGGCAAGTCTATTTTGAGATTTGTAAGATTCTTTTCGTGTTGTCCTTTATTTTTTCATTTCTTTTTTGTCATTTTCTGACAAAAGGGGGAGAAATATATGGAGTAAACAAGTGATACTGGCATTGATTTTATATTGATTGGTATCGCTAAGGAAAAGAACATTAGTGCTTAAACGTTTTATCTAAACGAAAGAGTGAAAGCACAGACTAAGGGGGAGTAACATATCATATGAATTGGTATAACAAAGACATGCGGATTGAATATCTACCTATCTTCCTTAGGGGGAGTAGCATCTTTGTTATTATAATGTCAACAACAGCATTTTCAAGGATTGAATGTAAGCAGTTTATTGTGTTGTTGAATCGGGAATCAAACGTATATGTAATGAATTCTTGTAATTTGTTTATCCATATGATGTAAGAGTTTTGTCACTAAAATTGACAAAGGGGGAGATTGTTAGAGCATATCTCGGTTGAACCCGAGCGTTGGTATGTCAAGTTTGGTTGTCATATTTTAGTGAATCAAAACTCATGTTAAGAGTCACTTGATTATGTACTAAAGTCAACTTCGTATAGGTTAGCTTGAAAGTATTAAGATAATAAGACTTTACAAGTATTGCGAAGACTTGAAGATATGAATAAGCAAGGAGCTACAACAACAACAATCATCCTTCCACTTGAGGTTAGTGATATTTGACTTGAACTGTTTCATTGCCTAACGTATATTTCAAGTTGTGCATATTAAAAAAAAACTGCGAAGCATATTTGAACTCTAGATAGACATAGTATTAAGGAATACAATACGAGGTTTATTGCTTAACCATTAAACTTTGAAGATAAGACATCTCCATAAACATTTAAATGCTATTGTGATTATGTGTGGGTATGAGGTGAGGATTACATCCTAGGGAACGATGTTTTACATGTGTTCTAAGGAAGTAAGTTCATAAACTTGTTTGTGAATCGAAAAGGAAATCGCCAGGCGTTATTAGTTTTGGCATTCATTGCATATCTTATGAACAACCAATATGTGTGATTGAGTATAACCGTTCACGACTTGTTCGTGTTCTTGGTAGAACTATTCACAAAGGCCTGACTTATATATTGTTATGACTTTTATTAATGAAACTGATCTTAAGTAATCATCTGAGATGGTATGATCGGGTTTGTGATTTTATGTCTGACCAAATATGGGAAAGGGGAACCGATCCTAGTAAGAGGTGCAGTACATCACAAAGGAGAACCGATCCTTGTATGAGGTGCAACAAGGTTTATAACAGAAAGGGGAACCGATCCTATGGACATGTGCAACACATATAAGTTAGATACCATATATATGTGGGGAACCGATCCTAGTACCTAGTCAACCGAATTTTGGAAAGCTAGTGTGGCTATGCACAGTACTCACATGGAAGGTAGAACCAAAACTTTTTTTGGTAGAACCGTTAAACCCATGATTGTGATTGAATATTATTTGATCAATCACATAGTTCTTGAAAGTCAGATAAACCAATTCTAAACTTGTTTGGAAGTGTGGCAAATCGGTTTCAAGGTTGTAAGTGTGAAAGAGAACTTGCAAAGTTAAGATGTCGACATACTTTGAACACGTGCTATGAATGTTTATTTCTTTAATTGTTCAAAGTTATTCCTTAATAGCTAAGGGAAGAGAATTCCAGGATCGACACATAAATAAGTTAAGAATCTTTTACTTAAGGTAATTAACTTCATTTTTAGGAAAATAAGAATTTATAATGTGCATTTACTAATTAGAGATTTTCTGAGAGATTTCAATCATTATTTTTGGACAGAGCATTTCCAGGAATTATGAAAATCGAATTTGTGCTTTAATGAATATCTTGAGAATATTTTCGGTTTTGAAAATTCTTTGGTGTCCAAACTTCCTTGCCTATAAATACTTGAAGTTTCCCTTTCTTGCAAACTAATCCTTCGTAACAACAAACTTCCTCTTTGTTGTGTTTTACTGGTGTAGCCGCCTATTCGGAGAGGAGAGTAACCTAATTAGGCGAAATCTCTTACGGCCGCTTAGTTTAAAGTCTTCTTTGGGATTGAGAAGCTCAACGAGTACCGCTGGTGGAAAACTAGATAATTGCGGTTTATCTTTTGTTTTCATTGATTTGATTGACTAACGGTGGTTGAACTTTGATTGCACCTAGTTTTTTTATGCTTGAGAATCTTATCTTCTGATATAAGATTCACTCAAACTAGTTCAGAGTTTCGACGGGGATCTTTAGACTGTTATTAGTTCTAAAGACGATCTTGTGATAATACATTGTTAATAGACTCAATTCTGTGTGTGATCGATCACAAGAGATTCAAGTGATTGTGTGCAGGTGTTTATTGAAGATCTAAGAAGATTTGAAGACGAAGAAGATATTGAAGATTTCTGATTTGTGGGTTCATAATCTTTGGTGTGCACAATACTTGTTTCGGTAAAAGAGGATCCAATTATAACCGGTTTATCCTTGTGATAGATTAGATTGGTTAATTGAATAGATCGGCATTAACACAATTCTTTGGATTAATAGTGTTGTTGGCTTAATCTTAAACGATTACTTCGCTAATTGAACATAAGATAGATCTAAGGACCCGACGAAGGAGTTTATGTTAAGATAAACAGAAGAGCCTTTGTCCGACTCATATCACTTGGTTGAATAGAGTTGATACTAAACAGATTTTTGTTCCTTTACTGTTTGGAATACGAACCAAAGGAATTGTTCCAAGTACGTGACTTATTCATAGGTCGGAGGCGTGGGAATACAGACGGAACTAGGTGAACTAAATTTTAGTTGCTTGGTCTCAACTATACGAAGTTAGGTGTAATTTTGTGCAGCGGCTTAATCTCGAGAGTATTCAATTCTGTACAAGATCCCGGGGTTTTTCTGCATTTGCGGTTTCCTCGTTAACAAAATCTTGCTGTGTCGTTTACTTTATATTTCCGCATTATAATTGTTTTATTATAATTAAAGTAAATCACACAAACGTTAATTCCTATTTACTTGATAAGTGAATCCTATTGTGTTTGGTTAAGTCCGAACCTTTTTTATCAAGTAACACACTTCGTTGTTGTATTGTCTCGATCTCGTATCCATAGACGATCACACGAAGTGTAAACCGATTAGTTGCATTGTCTCGACTCAGTCCATATACAATCACTTTCTGAGAAAGTACTTATAGGTAGGAAAAGTTTTAGCTTGAGGTATATTTGGGTATCCTCGCCTTTTCAATTGGTATCAGAGCAGGCAAACATGAAAAGATCTAACAATCTGTGTTTGGTGCGATCCAACCTATAAGAAATGAATCTAATGAGTGATTCAGTTAACGTAATTCAAGTTGATAAATATGGTCTTGAAGATAACACCTTCTGTGAATCTACTGATCAGGCTGATCTCTACAATGTAGACTCTGGTGATTGACAAACTTGCCTTCAAAAGCAACTTGATGAGATTTCTGAAGATGGTGACTCGGAAATTGATCAAGATGTTGAAGATGATCTATCTGAATACTCCTCTACTAGGAGTTGTCTCCAAAAAGAGACTATCTTCTTCAGATGTGATTAGATTTCTTTCTCCTCTCAGCAGAGAAAACAGAAAACTGAGAACAGTTTTTTCTGGCTTCTTCTATGGATATCAAAGTTCCAGATATCTTCTTAAAGACTACAAAGAGAGTCTTCACTCAAAAACCCTTGAGTTTGAGAACCTCAACAGGAAACATTACTTGTTGAATAAAAACTTCTTGAAACAGAAGCCTTGTTTAATTCTCAACATTCAACGAGCAACGAACAGCTTGAGTCTGACTCCTTGAAGAATAATCCTCTTGAGGATCAACTAACCAATGCTCTTGAAAAAATCAAGGTGCTAGAAGAATAGGTTGTAAGGCTAAGAAGACTTAATGATAGCACAATTAACTTATCTTCCATGATAGATGCAGGGAGATGTCATGGCGACAGACGAGGATTAGGATATGATGGGATTGATACTTCATCAATCAACAAAGAAGTAAAATTCGTAAAGGCTGTTTGTCCGTCTACTCCTAAAGATCTACCGGTACAAGTATGCCTGGAAGATTTCCCAAGTGCTCAAGTGAGATTCCAACAGAAAAAATCTCCGAATGCAAACAGAGGAAAGTTCCAACTAAGAAGCAGTATCATGACCGAAAGTTTTATAAAGGTAAATCGAAAAACTATACACCTTTCAATAAACATTGTTTTTATTGTAGAAAAAAGGTCATATGCAAAGGGAGTGTAAGATTCGAAAGATGCATAATGCTTTATCATATGTCTCAAAAGAATTGAATAACTTCACTTCCAAAAACCTCTCAGATCAATATTGTCCAGTGAGACAAACAAATTTTGACATGAATTCAAAATCATATCCAAAAAGAAACAATCCTAAAAGGAGAAATAATGTAAAGGGTAATGCCTTTTTCAATAAGGATATGAGATCTGATGTTTCAAGGTGGAAAAATGCAATGTCTCTTGAAATGAAGAATCTCCATTCAAAGACTACCTACAAATTGATATCAAAATCTGAGAAGGTATCGAAAAGAAAGTCATATAACAATGTTTAAGAAAAACAATCATGTTATAATTTTAGATAAAGATGACTATGAAAGTCTAGTTGTTAGACTCAAACAGGATCTAGAGATATCCAGTGATATCACTGTGAAAACATCTTTTGATGATTTACTACAAAGTAGAAAAATAAGAAAGGGGACGAACAATTTCTGGAACCTCTCAAACCATAGTAATTGTTTCCTCACTTCTGTAAGGAAAGAATCGTCTTTCGGATTTGGTTAGGAATTCTTTCCTTTTTGAGTTTTAAAAAATAAAAAATAGGGATTATAAATAAGTCCGGTTGTGATCCTCTTGTAATATCGTGTTACAATGCTTTCACCGTATGTAGAAATTGAGGAAGACTTGACAAGAGGAATTTCGGAAATAATTAGCTCATACATTACTTTGCCCCATTCAAAGATTCTTTACATGATTGCTTTCATGGTGGAAGGAAAAGAACGTTATGATGTTGTCTGTGATTATTGTGTTGAAAAGATTGAAAGGACTCTTGAGTCTAGCTGCACATATTATGAGAAAACAATATATGGAATCTGTTCCGATTTCTGCTTTTTTCTATCAAGACAACTCTCTCAACAATTCTTGCTCAAAATTTATTTGAGGGAACAATGGAACTCATTGGAAGAAGAGACCTTCTCAGGAGGATTATTTATGCCAAGATGAGTATTGTTGGATACAAAGAATCTATTGCAAAATATAGATGGCCTGAAGATCTTGGAGAATTTAGAAGAAATTTAGGATATTCTAAAGAGGAAGAAACAAAACTGAGATTCTTCTAAAGGAATTCTCCAGTAAGGCATGCAAAACAAATATAAGATTAAATTCTTATTTGAAACTAGGCTACTTTATGTAAAGTTTATTATGAATAAAACTATTATGAATAAAATTATTTGATTATAATTTTTCTTGTGATAGTTTTCGGTTTACATAGCCTGTGCTTGAATGCTTATATATTATTGCTATGTATGTTTATGGGATGTTTGATTTCGGTTTTACTACCTTAATATTCGATCTCATAATGTTGTGAACCCTTGTGGTTTGGGTGACTTTTGATTTAGCAGGATTAAGTTCTAGCCCATGTTGGTAGGCTTTGAAAAAGCGGGGGTCTAACAACACCACCCAATATTTCGCTTAGCAATCTGTATGGACTAACTCCGAAATACTTGCTAGAGAATCAACTAGACAGTCAGACTCAATCTAGATAAAAGTATCTCAAGGAATTAATATCACTGTCTTGTTTTTGATATTACTCAAGCTATAGAAATCAGCGATTCCTAATCAAACACAAGGAATACTTGGACGGTACCAAAGACCAATGTCCAAGGATCAATCAATATCAATCAACAACCAAAGGTCGGATTTCCAATTGATGATCTTTAACGCACAACCTGTATTATTTCAATTATATAAAAAATATAATGCGGAAAAGAAATAACACAGACACCAGAGGTTTTGTTAACGAGGAAACCGCAAATGCAGAAAAACCTCGGGACCTAGTCCAGATTGAATACACATTGTATTAAGCCGCTACAGACACTAGCCTACTCCAAGATAACTTCGGACTGGACTATAGTTGAACCCCAATCAGTCTCCCACTAATTCAAGGTACAGTTGTACTCCCTACGCCTCTGATCCCAGCAGGACACTGCGCACTTGATTCCCTTAGCTGATCTCATCCACAACTAAGAGTTGCTGCAACCCAAAATCGCAGACTTGATAATAAACAAATTTGTCTCACACAGAAAAGTCTATCAAAGGATAAATTTGTCTCCCACAGAAGAACCCTAGGTTTTTGTTCTATCTTATGATAAAATCAAGGTGAACAGGAACCAATTGATAATCCGGTCTTATATTCCCGAAGAACAACCTAGATTAATCAATCACCTCTCAGCAGTCTTACTTGTATAAACAAAAGGACGTCGAGGAATCACAAACAGTGAGACGGAGATGTTTGTGACTTCTTTATCTTGCCTATTGGAGAACTCTCACGATCTCAATCCAATCAATAAGATTGTACTCATACGATAGAAGATGCAAGATCAGATCACACAACTAAGATAAAAGTAGTATCGGTCTGGCTTCACAATCCCAATGAAGTCTTTAAGTCGTTAACCTGGTTTTAGAGAAGAAAACCAAAGGTTAGAGGAGAATCGACTCTAGCGAGCGCACTAGTATCACACAGACGTGTGGGGATTAATATTCACTGTTAGATGAAAACCTGATTTAGATTCAAGCTAATATTTCTCAACCGTTAGATTGAAAACTTAGCTTGTCACACATACTTGAGATATACGTTTACTGGGTTTGTGAAAACCGTGCCCAAACGTGTACGTGTATGTTGGTTCAACATAGTAACCCAAAAGGTTAACAATATGAGAATTTCATATTAACCTTGTTCTTCTTCACCATAACTAGTTCAATTGACTCAAATGAACTAGTTAGAGAGTTATTCAATTGCTATGAGATCTTATGTAACTACACAAGACACAATTGAAACAAAGATGATTCGATTCGATTTGAATCGGCTCATGAACTTTATAGCCACGGTTTGCATACTTCATTCCTTAGTAATTTAAGTTTCATATTCAGAGCACATCTTTAGATCATAACCCACTCAAGTTCGCAAACAAGTTCGCGGACTTAAGACAACCGACAGAGTTTTCCAAACTCAGCAGAAAATCTCGGCAAAGAGACTTTTTCCACCAATTCGCGGACTAAACACGCAAACGAGTTTTTGGAAATCCCAGCAGAATTCTCGGTAAGAGAACTTCCGTCAGTTCGCGGACTGAGTTCGCAAAATGAGTTCGTGGACATGGCAAAGCCAATTCCTCCGGTTTCTCTCAATCAACAAAGTTGCAAACTTCGGATTAAGGAATAGGACTTATGTACATATGTGTTACCACACAATGCCTATATCCATCATTGGTTATATTGACCTAAACTCTCATTCCAACCATTGAAACATTCTTAGAGGACGTTATATAGTTGTTACACTATTTCTCGTCAAAGCGATTTTCAAAGTGATTGAAACGTTATGACTTTCGTCATTAGGTGAAGATAAACCCGATCAAAGCGAAACGCTTTACCAACACATGATTTCGAGATATAGATAGGCGAGATATACTCGGCTCTAAATATCAAATGTGTATGATCCAGTCTATATAGCATACAGCTTTTGTCTCATAAGAAGTAGGAGATAGAAGAGATAGACTTTTGAGTGATAGATAAGTTCAAGTCTCCACATACCTTTTTGTTGATGAAGTTCCACGGTTCCTTGAGTAGATCTTCGTCGTTGTATGATGAATCGCCATGAAGTCCTTGAGCTTAACTACACTTTTCTATCCTATTCCGAGACTTAGCTATGTAGACTAGAAATCAAGACTCATAGTTTTGATCACTAACATTGACAAACATGCTTGATATAGCACGCATGCGTGATCGACCGAGCTATGGTCTAACAAGCTTTATCAAAGAATCATGAGGGGTTCTAGTAGAAACAATATGTGAAAAAGTCACAATATGTTGAATTGGTTTTGGTTTAGCATAAAAGCATATGTATTTCGACGGTTTTCTACTTTTGCTTGCAATTGTTAAAACCGATTTTTAACCTTTCTCTGGTAAAGGTTGGTTGTTGTTATTCTGTTGTTTTTGCATAAAGATGACAACATAATGATATTTTGATATCAATTCTCCCTGGAAGAAGATGCAATCATATTGGAGAAGTGGATGCGAAATTTGAGGTAACAATCTTGTTAGTTAATTGTTTTCCTGTTTAAGAAAAGCCTGAGTCTATTTCATATATATTTATTGTTTTTGCTTAACAAAATTTCGGTACAATTGATGTTTATTCCATGATGTGTGTGTGGATGTATGTGTGATTCAATTGGTTCCGGTTAAGAAAAACTATTGTTATCTTGCTTTATTGTGTGGTATCAATTGTTTAGGCTTACAAAATTTCGGTGCAATTGCGGTTCTTTTAATGTCTATGTTGTTTCAATAGCTTCCGGTTGATGTGAATAATTATGCAAGTTGATTTATTTGGTTTGTATGAATTATTTATGGCTTAACGAAATAAAAAGATTACGGGATGAGTTTTTTAGTCCAATTCGATTCCGGATAAGAGAAACTAAGTTAATTTTGATCTTAGTTAGACTTATCGAAGTGAGGTTTCGATTATTCAAGTCTAATCGAATGCCTTAACAAGAAATGCTAGTTAACTAACCTAGTACTTGTCTTGTTTAAAATTGAAAGGTCTAAGTTTATGGATAATTAGAACCTGATGAGAAAATAGAGTTATCTTTATTTTGGTCTTATCGAATTAAGCGATTGATTTTGTAAAATCGGTTTAGCAAAGCGACTAAGGTGCTTAGTTGATTTTTGGTTTGCTAAACTAAAATGGAAAAATTGTTTCGGACAATTGTTTACTTGGTAACATATCAATATAAAACTACTTGTAGTTTCGGTTTTGATATTGGTTATCAGAACATGATGTGTGGGACCCTCGTGCCTAACTCTACAGATGGCAAGTCTATTTTGAGATTTGTAAGATTCTTTTCGTGTTGTCCTTTATTTTTTCGTTTCTTTGTCATTTTCTGACAAAAGGGGGGAGAAATATATGGAGTAAACAAGTGATACTGGCATTGATTTTATATTGATTGGTATCGCTAAGGAAAAGAACATTAGTGCTTAAACGTTTTATCTAAACGAAAGAGTGAAAGCACAGACTAAGGGGGAGTAACATATCATATGAATTGGTATAACAAAGACATGCGGATTGAATATCTACCTATCTTCCTTAGGGGGAGTAGCATCTTTGTTATTATAATGTCAACAACAGCATTTTCAAGGATTGAATGTAAGCAGTTTATTGTGTTGTTGAATCGGGAATCAAACGTATATGTAATGAATTCTTGTAATTTGTTTATCCATATGATGTAAGAGTTTTGTCACTAAAATTGACAAAGGGGGAGATTGTTAGAGCATATCTCGGTTGAACCCGAGCGTTGGTATGTCAAGTTTGGTTGTCATATTTTAGTGAATCAAAACTCATGTTAAGAGTCACTTGATTATGTACTAAAGTCAACTTCGTATAGGTTAGCTTGAAAGTATTAAGATAATAAGACTTTACAAGTATTGCGAAGACTTGAAGATATGAATAAGCAAGGAGCTACAACAACAACAATCATCCTTCCACTTGAGGTTAGTGATATTTGACTTGAACTGTTTCATTGCCTAACGTATATTTCAAGTTGTGCATATTAAAAAAAAACTGCGAAGCATATTTGAACTCTAGATAGACATAGTATTAAGGAATACAATACGAGGTTTATTGCTTAACCATTAAACTTTGAAGATAAGACATCTCCATAAACATTTAAATGCTATTGTGATTATGTGTGGGTATGAGGTGAGGATTACATCCTAGGGAACGATGTTTTACATGTGTTCTAAGGAAGTAAGTTCATAAACTTGTTTGTGAATCGAAAAGGAAATCGCCAGGCGTTATTAGTTTTGGCATTCATTGCATATCTTATGAACAACCAATATGTGTGATTGAGTATAACCGTTCACGACTTGTTCGTGTTCTTGGTAGAACTATTCACAAAGGCCTGACTTATATATTGTTATGACTTTTATTAATGAAACTGATCTTAAGTAATCATCTGAGATGGTATGATCGGGTTTGTGATTTTATGTCTGACCAAATATGGGAAAGGGGAACCGATCCTAGTAAGAGGTGCAGTACATCACAAAGGAGAACCGATCCTTGTATGAGGTGCAACAAGGTTTATAACAGAAAGGGGAACCGATCCTATGGACATGTGCAACACATATAAGTTAGATACCATATATATGTGGGGAACCGATCCTAGTACCTAGTCAACCGAATTTTGGAAAGCTAGTGTGGCTATGCACAGTACTCACATGGAAGGTAGAACCAAAACTTTTTTTGGTAGAACCGTTAAACCCATGATTGTGATTGAATATTATTTGATCAATCACATAGTTCTTGAAAGTCAGATAAACCAATTCTAAACTTGTTTGGAAGTGTGGCAAATCGGTTTCAAGGTTGTAAGTGTGAAAGAGAACTTGCAAAGTTAAGATGTCGACATACTTTGAACACGTGCTATGAATGTTTATTTCTTTAATTGTTCAAAGTTATTCCTTAATAGCTAAGGGAAGAGAATTCCAGGATCGACACATAAATAAGTTAAGAATCTTTTACTTAAGGTAATTAACTTCATTTTTAGGAAAATAAGAATTTATAATGTGCATTTACTAATTAGAGATTTTCTGAGAGATTTCAATCATTATTTTTGGACAGAGCATTTCCAGGAATTATGAAAATCGAATTTGTGCTTTAATGAATATCTTGAGAATATTTTCGGTTTTGAAAATTCTTTGGTGTCCAAACTTCCTTGCCTATAAATACTTGAAGTTTCCTTTCTTGCAAACTAATCCTTCGTAACAACAAACTTCCTCTTTGTTGTGTTTTTACTGGTGTAGCCGCCTATTCGGAGAGGAGAGTAACCTAATTAGGCGAAATCTCTTACGGCCGCTTAGTTTAAAGTCTTCTTTGGGATTGAGAAGCTCAACGAGTACCGCTGGTGGAAAACTAGATAATTGCGGTTTATCTTTTGTTTTCATTGATTTGATTGACTAACGGTGGTTGAACTTTGATTGCACCTAGTTTTTTTACTTGAGAATCTTATCTTCTGATATAAGATTCACTCAAACTAGTTCAGAGTTTCGACGGGGATCTTTAGACTGTTATTAGTTCTAAAGACGATCTTGTGATAATACATATTGTTAATAGACTCAATTCTGTGTGTGATCGATCACAAGAGATTCAAGTGATTGTGTGCAGGTGTTTATTGAAGATCTAAGAAGATTTGAAGACGAAGAAGATATTGAAGATTTCTGATTTGTGGGTTCATAATCTTTGGTGTGCACAATACTTGTTTCGGTAAAAGAGGATCCAATTAATAACCGGTTTATCCTTGTGATAGATTAGATTGGTTAATTGAATAGATCGGCATTAACACAATTCTTTGGATTAATAGTGTTGTTGGCTTAATCTTAAACGATTACTTCGCTAATTGAACATAAGATAGATCTAAGGACCCGACGAAGGAGTTTATGTTAAGATAAACAGAAGAGCCTTTGTCCGACTCATATCACTTGGTTGAATAGAGTTGATACTAAACAGATTTGTTGTTCCTTTACTGTTTGGAATACGAACCAAAGGAATTGTTCCAAGTACGTGACTTATTCATAGGTCGGAGGCGTGGGAATACAGACGGAACTAGGTGAACTAAATTTTTAGTTGCTTGGTCTCAACTATACGAAGTTAGGTGTAATTTTGTGCAGCGGCTTAATCTCGAGAGTATTCAATTCTGTACAAGATCCCGGGGTTTTTCTGCATTTGCGGTTTCCTCGTTAACAAAATCTTGCTGTGTCGTTTACTTTATATTTCCGCATTATAATTGTTTTATTATAATTAAAGTAAATCACACAAACGTTAATTCCTATTTACTTGATAAGTGAATCCTATTGTGTTTGGTTAAGTCCGAACCTTTTTTATCAAGTAACACACTTCGTTGTTGTATTGTCTCGATCTCGTATCCATAGACGATCACACGAAGTGTGAACCGATTAGTTGCATTGTCTCGACTCAGTCCATAGACAATCACTTTCGGAGAAAGGACTTATAGGTAGGAAAAGTTTTAGCTTGAGGTATATTTGGGTACCCTCGCCTTTTCAAAGTCATTGCGGGTGGATAAGTGGTGTTAATCTATGATGAATTATTTTGAGAATCGACGATTAATCGAAGAAATAGGCGATGGAGGTGATGAGGAAGAGTTAAAGGAGAGGAATGAAAACATATTTCTTCTCCTCAAAGAATCCTCAAAGAATACCACAGGTCACCTCAAAATATATGACTATCCAATGACGATGGGTAAATATTTTAATTCCTCTCTTACAATACAATAATGGTATATAAAGTAACTAAACTTATTACATTGAGGATAATAACATTCCACACTTAGGCTTATAGTCTTTCTCTTGGCACCAATAATTCGTGTTGTACCCTTACATGGGTTTACTAATAAATACTTTTTCTGATTTCCAGAGATTTTAATAGATTTCCACAGTATTGTATTACTGGTTGCATACTTTAGAAAACTCCTTGTAAGTATATGTTACTCATTATATACTTGTAAAATATCGTTCAAAGTTTGCGTTACTCGTTATAAACAACGAAATTTAAAGACTTATACTTACCAATTTTTAAGACTTTGAATGACATTTATGTGTATTTTTGCCTTAGAGAAAGTCTTGCAAAATATGAAAGATTTTGGGAGACTTCTACAAAAATTTAAAACTCCATTATTATCTTTTATTTTTTGATATTATTTGTTTTTATTTCAAGTTGATGCAAGCGCTTGCACGTATACTCTAGATCCATTTCTCTCTCTCTATTTTTTAATTATATCTTAAATGCGATATATATTTTTATATATATAAAAAAAATATATGTGATACATATGATATGATCAAACTTTTCTGGTTTTGTTATTTATTGAAATGAAAATTTCCGTTAATGGCTAAAGTGTATACATTATGATTGCTGCTCAATTTAATTTGCAATCAACGTTTTTCAAGAATTGTTTTTGATAGGATAAATTTTATAGAATTCTACAAATATCTACATTTGTCATGCTTGGCCGTTATACAATTCTCTAGAAATCTTGTTTTCATAACGTTTTAGAACTCTACAAATCTCTACAAGAATTAGGCCAACTCTACAAAACTCTGCAAGTATTTTTCCAACTCTGTAGAACTCTCCAAAATTGTTATTTTTCATGACTCTTTTTAAATCTATACAAATCTAGAAAAGTATCTATTGAGTAAACCCCCGTAAATTCATTGTCGTTTGGGTTTCGCGGAGAAAATGGCGCAAATCATGTGCGACCTTGTCCATCTAAGAGTGTTCATGGATCCTCCCTCTATATCTCTTATGAACTAGGTCCCTTATCTTCATTTAGGCTACTTGAATCCAAATGAGCCCTCAAAAGTCAAAACAATTTTCCTTAGAGCCCAAAAACCGATACTTTATACTCCCTCCGTTCCCATCTAATAGGCCGGTTTGGGATAGCGGGAAGATTAAGGTTTTTAATAAAACCAATCAGTTCTGCCGTTATTTCGTGTTTTTTCCTTTTTTGCCCTCTCTCTGAAAACGAAACTGAGAAAACAATTTTCCAAATTCAAAATTCGAAAGTTAATCACCCCATCAATAATTTTCCATGGATTTTAATCTGCTCCTGTTTTTAATCTAGGGTTTTCACCCAATTCAAATCTGTTATCAGATATCTTATTTTTCTCCATCTCATTCTTTTGGTCGTTTTATTTCCTCATGCTGGTTTTCACCCAATTCAAATATGTTCAATTGATTGGTTAGATTGAGGTTTATCAAGAGCTTGGGTTGGTATTAAAGAAAGTATGTGTTTAGCTTGTAGGTCTGCTTGGTTAAGTACAAATGTGATAAGATGGGTTTCAAGTAGTTTCTGCTACAGAGGGTTCTTCTGCTGCGGATTGTGAAGATAAGTTTGTGATGGGTATTATTCGTGTATTGATGAAGAAAAACTTAGTGTCGATGAATTATTTTAGGCAGTAGCAACAAGTGGCTATTATTCTCAGTGTGTGTCAATGGGGATTCACCCTTTACGTGTTTGATAAAATTACCAAGTGAAATGGGTTTTGACTTGAATCAAACTCCTGAGGATAATCTATCTCAAGGTAATTTTCCATCAACTACAATTGCAATTACAATTCCATCCCCAATTACAATTCCATCTCCAACTATTATTGATTTAAATCAATATTGTCTCATCGATTTAAACGAATGTTACCCGGAAGAAAATGATGATGGTGATAGTAAAGAAGAAGAAGAAGAAGAAGAGGAGGAGGAGGAGGATGAGGATGAGGAGGAGATACACTGTGCCATTAACACCATTGCAGAACCAGAACCATCATCATTTTCTTCCGGATAACATTCGAAAAGCTATGGAATCTGTGGAAAAGATTTCCAAGTAAACATGTCAGATCCAAAACTTCAATCAGGCCATTTTGATATTTGTTTAGGTTGCACGATAGCAATAAGGAAAACACCAAATTGGTTCGCACTAAAGAAGAGCCTTTGCCAAGGAGGAAAATACAGAAAAGGAACATCTGTACAGGAAAAGGAAAAGGAGGAACGCGTTAACATTTCGCCAACCAGTTTTTTACCTTCTGCACTCCCAATTGTTCTTAGTCCATTGAAGTCCAGAGATTATATTCATGGTGATTCATTCTTTAACAAAAACTTCTAGTACTCCATTGAAGTCTAGAGATTGTATTCATGATGATTCATTCTTTAACAAAAACTCATTTCAATAAAAACACTTCCTGCACAACTTTTTGTCGTTCAAGGAATACAAAAGATTATAGAAATGATTCATTATATAAGCAACACAAGAGATTATAAAAATGATTCATTTTCCATTGCACACGTAATTAGACCCAAGTACAAACTTATGCAATGATCAATTTAAGACTAAACTGAAACAACAAGAATCTACTCGCATTACTGTCTCGAACTCTTCCATTTCGGGCCCTATTGCTCCACATAATGCAGTAGTTGTAGACTAATCTCTGATGCATATGCTATTGTCTCTCCATGTAACATTTCATCTCAGAGTTGCTGATAGACGTCAAAGATTTGCCATTCAACACCATTAGTAAACCTGGAAACTCATTCGGGTCCGTACTCACCAATATTGTCTTAGCTAAAATGGAACAATCTAACATGAAATTCTCATTCCGGACTTTCTTCAAACAACTTGTGGGCGTAAAATTCTCATTCGAGTTACAGATTCAACAACAACCCATTCTTAACCTCTTCAAATAAAACTCAAAAGAACCTTTTAATTCTCTCTACATAATCACCAAATCGATGGCAGCAAATCATGTTTTCTGGTTTGAATCTCTAATGGAATCACCACCAACTCGCACCCCAAATCTTCCATCACTTGTCGTTTTAAAACTGTCCAAACCCTAATCACGACGTACTGATTTCTTCTAATCCGATTTGCTCATTAACGAAAAGCAACAACGAATTTTAAAAAATTTCGGTGTCAATGCCAGCAAGGCCATCAGTTTTTTAATTGGTTTTTTCTAAAATACACAAAACCGTAAAATTTTGTTTTTATAAAGGTTAAAACCGTAAAAGTGAAATCTATTACCTTCAGGAACAGAGGGAGTAAAAAAATAAAAATAAAAAAGACCCGAAACTTCACCTTGTCTTATACCCCAAATGATTCTGTCCACGTTCATACCTTGTTTTAAGTTTGAGCATTATTCCTAGCTAGTTGTTGAAACTGAGTTTAAGAATACACCCAAACAACAAATAACAGGTTTCGTCCATTAATCTTAAGATATCCAGTGAATGTGATTTGATCAGAACCATTCCTCAACGGCAACCAGCACCAGCAGTGCATTTATTATAGTTAGTTGTCTTGTCTCCTTCCTAAAGAAAAAAGAAAGAAAGAAAAGTGAGCATGTGTAAGGTTTTATGGGCGAGCATACCTCCACGTAGCAGTATTATATGTAAATCGCCTCTAAGGTGAGACCTATGTTTCTGGAATTCGTTTCTGAGATTGAGCAGCAGATTCAATTATCAGGTAGCTTTTCTCACTCATTTCATCTCTTCATATGTTTTAGGTAAATCTGTGAATTTTATTTCACATTTTCATTTTTACCAAATTTTGTAGTGAAAGGGTTAATGTACCTATGCAATTTTACAGTCAGAATCTGTTAGATGTGCAACAATTTTTTATTCCTTCTGCATCAAGGATTCTTGGTTATTGTTAATGGATTTTATTTTGTGTGACTTGAGGTACAAACTTGACTACACTACATTCTCTAACCAATTACCAACTAAGAATGTTGATTGATTAATAAAATGCTCACATTTTGATGTCAGATTCTTTTTAAGGAAAAGTTTTTAAAAAAATGTAGCTGATTTCTGTTAAGTTCAAGTGATTGCTCTTCTAGTGGAAAAATCATAATTTGATTCCGGATGAGACTGCTACTTTAGGATGAGATTTATATCTAGCGTTGTTCAGATGTTTATCTGATGTAAACAACACTGGACTAGACTTTGCGGTTCAGGGGAAAAAAAATAATCCTTGATATGAAGTGTTTCGGCTAACTATGATGGGCGTAGCTTTTGTGTATTTGTTTACTATTTTTATTTCTTCTCTGTCACATGTTCATGTGGTAACCTCTCTAATCAGAAATTTTCGTGCAGTGCTCTTAATCCCCACAGTCATGGTTTTAGTCCTGCGTACCCTCTTCATGGCCACTACACGCACAACTTTCCTGGTTAAGAGTTTGAACTCAAGCACATACTCGATCTACATCAACAACAGAAGCAGAGCTTCTTTCTTCTGTAGTAGCAGCACTAGTTGTGATTCTGGGATTTCCATGGTTCAGGGAGCTTCCAGAGGAATTGGACTCGAATTTGTGTGTTATATCTTTACCTTCATATAGGATCAAAGAATAATTTTGGCTTAACATAAGAATCTAAAATTCTTACTAAAGGATTCTGTTATCCGCAGCACTTTTTGGTTTTCTTACTCTGAACATTTTGTCGCTGATGATTATAATGGTATTCGAATGTTCGAATTACTATCTTGAACCTTGAACAAGGCACTTTCTGTGGGTCTTTGTGGCAGCTAATTAATGGGGTACAAAGTTTTGTATCTTAAACAGCATGATCATGGCCAGCTTCTTTTTTCTTAGTTAATTTGCCAATTGAAAACTAAATAGTGTTTCAAGTAACTCCATGTCTTCTTAGTTAGTTTTATTTTGCCTGAAAAACTAAACAAGTAAAGCTGACATACACATACACTCCTTGTGCAGACTAGTATTTTCAAATTGTATATGTTCTTTAGAAATTTCATTACTCTACGTATACACCTAAGATAATGACCTATTAGTATGGTTTTCGGTTTTGGTTAATTTACGGACCACATGCTTGAATATAACTTGTCATATCGTTCTTAACAGGTTAGGCAACTACTGGAGAAACAAGAGAAAGGACATGTAGTTGCAACTTGTCGGAATCCTAATGGGGCCACAAGCCTTCTGAAATTGAAAAACAAGTTCCCAGAGCGCCTAAACGTACTACAGTTGGATGTTACAGATGAGAGCACCATCGAGGTAACTTCGCTTTTGACTCAAAACATATTGTGTTGTCACTGTTAAATAAAAATGTGGGGGGTGGTGTAATGGGGTAGGCAGATTTTGATAAAATTAGGTCAGATTTTCCACCTCGTTGATGTTATATGCTGTTAGAAGACATACAGGATGTGGGACGTTAGTTTGTGCATATCCAATGCCCAACGAAAACTTATGGAGCATGCCCCTTGATATGTATCCTACTGTAAGAAACTGAACCCCAGTTCTAGGTTCGAGCCAGTTTACCTTGAATCATGTTTCATTCATAGTTATAAGGATGGCTTAAGGAACACACTTAATTCCACTGGCGTGGTATGGGGTTCTTAAGAGATAATATGTTATCAATGAATGGCAGAGAAAGACATTGGAAAGTATACTGTCCGCTGAAAGTTTGAAGGTGCAAATAATAGCCTGCAAGGGCAAGCAATTCCAAAGACAAAATAGATGGAAAATGTGTTAGTTGTTTGTTATTGCATGTTAATATTAGGGATGCTACTATTTTTATTTGCTTCTGGAATGTAGGCTAAAGTTTGGAAACATTAACTACATTTTTATACCCAGCAGTTTCTGAGTTTTAAAAGATTTTATGTCCCGTGCAGAATAAAGTGTAACTCTTTGATCATGTCTTAATAGTAATACATAAAGTAGGGTCCCAGTAAGAGGTGTGTAGTGAACCTTGTATCCCATTGTATACTCCCAATGTTCCAGATATGCACAAATGATTTACAACATGTTCGTCATGCCATAGCCACATAACAAATCACCTTTCTGGTAAACTGGGACGGACATTTGACTGTTTTTCCAAATGCTTAGATTTCTCTTAGTTACACTGCTTCAAGTTAGACATGATTGTTGCTTAAAACAAATTACTCCATCTTATTTATTGCACAACACCTGGCAGTACTTCATTCTGAGTAAAAACTGGCAAGTTTCTTTTACAAGCTGTGAGTTTAGTTGGGATGATTGGTGTTGTGAGTAGTTCATGTGTTGGCTGTTTGTTTCTTGTACTCAGCTTTTCTGGTGTTACTTTAGCACCCTTTTTTTAACGGATCTAATTTTGCATGTTCAAGCAAAAGGTTCAAACTACCAACCAAGTGTATCTTATATGTAAATTCTGCTTTGGTATGTCTTTAATATGCAGGCTTCAGCAAAATCTGTACAAGAAAGATACGGTTCATTAAACCTCCTCATAAATACGACTGGTGTTCTTTCTGTCCCCAATGTATTGCAACCAGGTTTGACTGTATCTAATTAAAAATGAATGGGTTTTCTCATCTCTAAAGAATAAGCTGACTTATCTCTGTATCTTCAGTGCAGAAACAACGTTGAGCAAAGTAGAGAAGGCATCTTTATTACTAGCCTACGAGGTCAATGCAGTAGGCCCCATCTTAGTGATTAAGGTGTTCATTCTCATACTGATAGTTCTTCTTTCTTATCTTTTGTTACTGCATAGTTGTCCATACCATTCTAGAACTACCAAAAGTCACTCCAAATCGGTTTTGTTATTAGTAACACCATTCCTTATTCAGGGACACTCTCAACAGTTCAAGTTTGTAAATATAAATTTTTCATTTTCGTAGTTTGCTAGTGAAGTCAGAAATTTTTCTCCCAAAGAGTGTTGCCTTTCAGAAAATAATTTCTGCATAATAAAATTTGTCGTTGATTCATTGTAAATGTTAACTGTTCCCTGTAATCCAGAAGTGATCCTTTTCAGCTCTTATTTTAAATGATCAAGTTGGTAGATGAAGCTAAACTATTGATAGTTTGAGTTTGCAGCATATGTGGCCCCTTTTAAAGAAGGGAGGGGGATCTGGGACTGAACGGGATGTTGCCGTTGTGGCAAGCTTAAGTGCTAGAGTGGGTTCTATAGGTGACAACCGCTTAGGAGGATGGCATTCATACCGAGCTTCGAAGACTGCACTTAATCAGTGTAGGTTTCTCTACCTTTAAATCTCTCAGATTCATTAAACCATGTCCATTTGCTTTTTAGTTACTTATTTCTGATTTGCATTAGGGCCATATTACAAGGTGGCATATATGGGCCAGCTTATGCACACCCCCGTTCAGCAACTCTAGGGAGTTAGCACAGTTTATTGAGACTCTTACATTACCTAACTTTATATTTCCCTTTTCCAATAGCTCGAAAATAAACACCTTGTTTTAGGTGGTCTAGGGAGTAACTCTACTCTCCAGAAGACCAGACACCTTGTTTGAGAAAATGGCAGACATTGAACCGTTTAGAAGGAAATGAGCGGAGTATAACATTCAATTATTCATGAGTGGCTCAAAATGTGCCTTCCTTTTCAAATTATGGTATATTTGTAGTAAATTTACCAATACAGCACAAGTAAAGAATCATTGAAAAGTTTTAAGATGTTACTGGTATTGTAAAGATACTAAACATAGTGGTGGTAGTGATGTGTACGGTAACAAATCATGTCCAGCGGTGAGGTTGTGGTCCTAGAAATTTTACTGCTGCTCCTTCCTATGGATGAGATCTCCCATTTCAAACCTGTTGGCTACCACCAGCACGACAGTGTACTTTATGTATTCACTTGAACTGTCTTTTACCATTATCTTTTGTTTATGTTATAACAATTAATTGCTGCAACCAGTGACGAAGACTGTATCTGTGGAATTTGGGCGCAAGAAAGATCCAATAGCTTGCATCTTGTTGCATCCTGGCACAGTGGATACAGATCTGTCGAAGCCGTTTCAGAGAAATGTGGCCGAAAACAAGTTGTTCACCAAGGAGTTCTCTGTTCAGAAGCTCTTAGGCATCATCAATAGCGTGAAACGCTCTGACAATGGTAAATTCTTTGCTTGGGATGGTCAGGAAATTCCTTGGTAATTCAACATTATTATTTTTTTCATTAGATTTGAATTATTTGTATTACTACTGTTGCGTAGTATAACAAGCATCACATTTGATGCCCAACCAGTCTAACCTTCAATAAGCTGTTGTTTTCTTATATGGCTGTGTAATATGGATCCTGAGCTCCTAGGTGAAATTGTAACTTCTTTAATGTTGTTACCTGTGAATGACTGATTGTGACTGCTGGATCATATATACATTGTGTGGCACCAACCATAAGTTCTCCTTGTTCTTTTTGTTATGCTGATTGCTGACCACATTAAAGTTGCAATTCTCAGCTGGATTCAAGAATAAACCCTAAACACCAGAAAGGAAGAAAATAGCCATTCTTCAACGGGCACAATTCTCCAAATTTATAGTGAATAAAATTTGGTAATGCTCACTGCCTCACCATATTTCACAGTAGCTCAACTACTTTTTACCTCATGTTTGAATGCTTTCTGTTTTTTTACTTCTCAACGACTTTCATTAAAGACTAAATATGCAATGGCATTAAATGGTTCACTTGTCTCTTACTAGTTACTACTACTGCTTCTAGTATAAATCTGATACCCAACTTCTGTTTTGACAATACAACTTAGCTAGAAGAAACCCACTTTACTGAACAAAGTTCAAAAGCAATCCCCATCATGAAGGTGTTAATTTTATCATCTATTGGCCTATAATGTGGGTTTTGAGGCATGGCTTTAATGTTCAACTGTGATTTCATAACATTTTGAGATCACCTCTTCAAAGACATGCCCAATACCCACATTTTAAGCCTTTAGCTAATAAATATTGTTGATTCTAGTCTTCAGTTGTGATCTTCATCTAGGAGGAGGAGGAGAATAGTACTCAGATGATTTAATCATGTTGTACTTGTAGTAGTAGCAACATCAGTCAGCAGAGACTTGATATTTCTTTACTCATCATCAGTAATATCCTGATCACTTTCCATTAATTAGTCAGCTGTTTCAGTTTGCTTTAATTTTCCTTCAATGGTCTCTATTTTACAGCTAATCAAGCTCTCTCTATTGGTTCCTATATATCATGTGAAAGTTTGGTTTTTTAAAATTCGGGACTTGGGAGTATTTTCTATTGATTAAGTCTGTTGTTTGGATTTGAACTACAAAACTCATCTCAACTTTGATTGTAATGGCACAATGGGGTTGGACAAATTAAGCTCAATTTTTGTTTCATAGGTTATTCATGTCTTATACTTTTGAAATGGGTGAGTTTGTTGTTAAAAGAGTCGGAAACCATGGCGACTTCATCCGAAGAATAGTGAGTTACTGATAAACACCACCACCATTAATGATAGTTGGGTAGGTGGTTGAAGAAAGAAGACCCTTTAACATGTAACCATTTTAGGGATGTTGCAGGTAAGCTTTACTTAAACCTGTTCTGTCAATTTTTTTTGTCAGTATGTATTCACGAGCACCAAGGTAAGTTTCAGTTTTACCTTCTCATTTTTACTTTACCACATATAAAAGGTGTTTCTTAGCGTAACTTTTGTGAACTCTTTTATACTACTCCCTCCGTTCTTTTTTAATATGCCAGTTTCTATAAATAAAAGTTTCAAAAAAATAGGCCAGTTTCCTAATTGGGAAAGTCAAATGTTATTTTAATTTTTTGGGACCACTTTTCTCTTAACTTCTTTTGATGACAAGTGTCATGTGGACCACTTCACTTTACTTCTTTTGCTAACAAGTGTCATGGGGACCATTTCACTTCACTTCTTTTATTGACAAGTGTCATGAGGACCACTTTCAATGATTAGTTCTCTTAATTTCCTTAAATTTCGCTAAAAACAAAACTGGCCTATTAAAAAAGAACGGAGGGAGTGCATGTTAAATTGTTTTCATAGAAATGTCATCCCAAAAGTGTAAAGATGGGAGCAGAATAGCCCAAATTCATTACCAAACTAAGTATACATACAGCCAATTCAGAGGTTCACCTCTGTCTATTTATTAAAGCATCTTACTCTGTCTGACTCTGCTCTCATCATCCTTCTTCTTCCTTCTCTGTTCTCTCCCACCTCTGAAAAACCCACAAGTGCAAAAACAAAAATGAACCCTCCTCGCAGAAACCCCAAAAGGAAGAGTGCTAAATCTCCATCAACACCTTCATCAACTCCTGATCATGATCAACAGAAACAAACCCCATCACCTTCTATGAGAGTGACAATCTCATCACCAACAACACTTGCTGATGGCTCACATTCCTTTGAACCTTCTCCTCAGTTCAAGATCGCAAGAGAGGAGCTCTTCCAGCTCATGCCACAGCAACCCCATTTCAAACCCTTGGAAAAATTTCCCACTAGTCTTAAAGGTTTCAGGGTAGTCTTGGACTTGGACTTTGTCAATCTAGCTCAGAAGCTTTCTGATGAAATGGTGAGTCCTGTTGAGTTCTATGATCATGTAGAGGAATACTCTTCTCAACTCACTTTTCTTCAAGAGAATGGGTATGATGTGGGTAAGCTTAGGGAGAGGTTTTGTAAGTTGAAGGAGATGTCTGTGGATGTGAAGAAGCGTATAGAGAGTGCAAATGAGTATGAAGTGCAGAAGAAGGACAAACAAGCTAAAGCTTCTTTTACTTTGAAGAAGATTGATGAGTTGAACAATGAGTTGAAGGCGTTGGAAGATACTGCAGATGCTGAGAAGAAAGAGATTGAGGAGTTGGAGTTCAAGGAGATGAGTTCTATTGAAGTAACACATATGATCCAGAAGGATTTCTCAGCAGCTTTATCAGCACCTTGGTTGAAGGAGGAGGAGGAGATTCAGGAGAACTAAGAGATTATATATAATTTGATGATTTAGCAGTAGTCAGTGTTGTTTGGGCTTTTTGTTTCATTGATCTCTAAGCATATATAAATCTACTTGAATGAAATTTGGTTGTTGTTTTCTTTGTTATCCGTATTTTGAAGGCCCTGATCACAGTGTTGAATCAATTTCTAGTGACTTGGGATTTAGATACAATATGAAATTTGTGTTGGTAAAGAAAAGTGGTTCCAATTGATTACTATCCTTGCAAAGGCATGTCACGAACAGAACCAATAAATTGGCCTTACTGGTTAAGCGAACCCTGATTGTGTTTGGATTGAAGAAGCATATCAAGCTTAACTTCAGTGATGAATTTTAAAAAAAGAACCACTGTAGTGCTCCAGACGGAAACTACAAGGTGCATTTGGGGGTGTGACACTAGCCAAAAATACTATGATTATTGAAACTTTGTCGTGAGTAACACCCGGGAAAGACCCAAGGTCACATTTGCTTTCAATTGTTAACACAGTAATGGATAACATCTGAAAAGCTCGTTGTTGCCACAAGGAAAATTTGGAGGATTTTCCAATATTCCAAATAGGAGCGCGTGATACATTTCTCCGGTTAGGTGGTGGTGTTTCCAGTTTCCACTGTACTAAGACAAGAGATGTTAGAACAGGACAGACCGTAGACAGCTACACTCAGCCAATAAGAGGCATTTCTCACACTCATACACACGTGAGAACTCTCAGTACTATTATGTACTACATATTTGAATTGGCCGTGATAAAAAATCATACTGTATCATTTACCATCGAAGGGATTTGTTATCAACTGTGATTCATGGTCTCAAAGGTGAGACCCGTGTTTCTGAAATTCGTGTCCGAGTGAGCAACAAATTCATCCAATTTCGAGGTAGTTTTTCATTATCTATTCATGTATTTTTGGTAGATCTATGAGTTATGAACTCAATAACGTTGAATTATTGTACTCGAATGTTTAATTTACCTTTACAAATTTCATACTTGTAGCTGTTTTTGATTCCTCCTCATTCTTGATTATGGATCCCCGTAGGGTGTTGAAACCAGCTGAGTTTGAGGTACAAACTTCTAACCTCTAAACAATTAGCATCTAATAAGAATGTAGACTGACTCACATTTTGGAGTCAGATTTGGAAATTTAAGACTAAAAAACTAACCTTATTGTGTGATATTGTTTCGTTCGTCTACGAAATCATAAGTTTTCGTGCAGGGCCTTCAATCCTAATCATTCCCGTAGTCATGGTTTTAGTCCTGCGTACTCTCTTTATGGCCACGACATGCAAGCCTTCCCAGGTTAAGAGTTTGAACTTCAATGCAAACTCAATCAACATCGGCAACAGAAGCAGAGCTTCTTTCTTATGCAGCAACCGTAGTAATGGTACTTCTGCTTCCGATTGTGCAACAAGTGGTGATTGTGGAATTTCCATGGTCCAGGGAGCTTCCAGAGGAATTGGACTTGAATTTGCGAGTCATATCTTTCCCTTTCCACCAGTCATTACTTGACTATATTATTATTATATAGGATCAAATGTTCTTTTTAGCCTAACACTAAGAATCTAGGTTTCTGTTAGCCTTTTTCGATCTTACGACTCTTAAGATATTGCCAATAGTGATTGTAGTGCTATTGCTAATTCGAATGTTCCAGCTACTACCTTGAGCCTTGAACGAGGCCCATTTTGTAAGTCTCTGTGGCAGCTAATGGATTGGGTGCAATATTTTATATCTTAAACAGCAGGATCAGGGCCAGCTTCTTTTTTCTAAGTTAGATTTCCATTTGAAAGCTAAATAGTTTTTAAAATAACTCCATGTCTTCTCAGTTAGTTTGATTTTTCCTGACAAACTATACAAGTAAAATTGTCATACATATACACTCCCTGTGCAGGCTATTATAGTATTTGCTCTTGAGAAATTTTCACAACTGCATGCTTCCTGCTGTTAACTATATATTTATGGACTTCATGCTTGAATATAACGTGGCCTTTCATTCTTAACAGGTTAGGCAACTATTGGAGAACCAAGATAAAGGACATGTAATTGCAACTTGTCGGAATCCTAATGGGGCCTTAAGCCTTCAGGAACTGAAAAACAAATTCCCAGAGCGGCTAAACATACTACAGTTGGATGTGACAGATGAGAGCACTATCGAGGTAACTTTTCTTTATTGTTGAAAAAAATTTGGTCAGATTTGTCCACTTCGTTGTTGCCATATCCTGTTAGGCTACATACACGAAACGGGACTTTTGATTTTGCATGTCCAGTTTGCAATCGAAAGGGGGTTATGCCACTTAATACTATTTACCTACTACAAGAAAATGAACCTCAGCTGTGAACTCGAGCCAGTTTATTTTGAATCATGTTTCATTCATAGTTATAAGGATTGTTATTATTGAGTCGGAACATACTCAAGTCCACTGGCATTAGAGGGTTTGTGGAATGGGGTTCTTAGAAGATGAATATGTTTAGAATGCTAGGCAGAGAAAGACATCCGGAAAGAATACAGTTCACTGAAAATTGGAAGGGAAAATTACAGATAAAATAAAGGGAAAAGGTGTTAGCTGTTTGTTATTTTATTTTGTAATGTAGGCTAAAGTTTGGAAACATTAACTGCATTTTTAGAATAAAATGTAAGTCTTCAGGTCTTAACATAAGGTACGCTCCCAATAAGAGTTGTGAACTTAACCTTGTATCCCAACCAATACCCCCAATGTTTTGGATATGCACGAATAATCTACCACCTATCCATCATACCTGAAGGGCCAAACCTCATTATGTATCACCTTTCTGGCAAGCTGGGAGAGACTAAAGAGTAATCTCTTAATTACATTGCTTCATGTTAGCCACGATCTTCACGCAATGCCTCTTTGCTTAAACTTGGAAGATTATCGCACAGCATCTGACAGTACTACTCTTCAATCATTTACCAGAACTATGCTACTACCAACTTCCTTTTACAAGTTTTGATTTATTGGGATGATTTGTGTAGGGAGTAGTTCATCCTCTGTTGGCTGTTTATTTCTTGTATTCCGCTCTTTTGGTGCTATTTTAACACACTTCTCTTAATGGATCTATGTTCGCTTGTTTAAACAAAAAGTACAAACTACCAAGTGTATGTATGTAAATTCTGCTTTGGAATATGTTTTATATGCAGGCGTCGGCAAAATCTGTACAAGAAAGATATTGTTCATTAAACCTCCTCATAAATGTGACTGGTGTTCTTTCACTCCCCGGTGTATTGCAACCAGGTTTGGCATAATCTAGTTAAAACGAATAGGGTCTTCTCATCTCTAAAGAACAAGCTGACTAATATCTGTATCTTCAGTGCAGAAACAACGTTGAGCCAAATAGAGAAGTCATCTTTACTACTAGCCTACGAGGTCAACGCAGTGGGCCCCATCTTAGTGATTAAGGTGTTCATTCTAATGTTAATGGTTCTTCTTTCTTATCTTTTTATCACTGCACTAGGTATCACCGGGGCCTTACGGCCCCGGCTCAACCTTTCATTACAGTCTTAAATGTACATGTACATTAAAATAGACTGCAACCGGACTGAGTATCCAAATACAGCTTAGTTAATATATTGAAACACAACCTAGTCAATTATATTCCATATTTATCCCTGATTAGTTTTAAAATCAATTGTTGTAACTCAAGATTAAAATAGGTAAATTAAAAGATCAGATGGCTCTGTGTTGGCAACTACAAATTAGTTTAGTTTAGTACGTAATAGTGATAACGATAAGAGGGCAATAAATGAGGTGACCTTTTGTCTATATAGCATATTTTAATATACTTAGAGAATGATACATAACAGAAGTGCTCAAATTGGGTTAGTTCTTTCAGGACTTAGTATATGGGAATCTCGTATGTGAATCATACAAAATAAACTTAAAAATTAGTAAAAATTTGAAGCAGGTACTTTTGATTTTGCATGTATCTATGTTTATCTTCTTGTACATATGACCTTCGCTAATATATTTCAACATGCTAAGCCATGATTGACCCTAATTTGTTCTACGAAAATATTTTAAAAATCTCATTAATATCCTTCTGTTAATATCCAGTTATCACCATTGATTGTTTCTTAATTTTTTTTTCCTGGGTGGTTTTTCTATTAATTGATTCCAAGATAATTGAAATGGCCATTGATTAAACTTGAGCACCATCCACCTAGTAGAAGTATCCACGCAACCTAGCAAAAGTGAATATTTTTTTCCTTGGCGAGATAGAAAAAATCTTTCTTGAGCCTAAATTTTGTCTATGCCGATTCTGTATATCCATTCTAGACGTAGTTTGAATTATCTTAGCATGTTCCTACATTGGTTTTCAGTTCTTTATATTTTCATGGAGTGATGTCATATACTTGTAAATTTTTGTCATACATACACGTGGGAAAAGAATGACCGTGCTCGTTGTTTACACACCGTTACAATGACTCGATCTCCTAAAAATGCAATCGCATCCTTGTCGATTTACTTGAGTTCTAAATCTTGGTTGTCATACTCATCTTTAATGAACACTTCATTCTTGAAATAAATCTCATGAAAGCATCTTACTCTCATATGATAATCAAATATCATTGTTGTAATTGTTGTTGTTTTGTTGCTTTAGATCCTGCAGGAAGTAATCCAATTCGTCTTCTTTATTCGGGTATCTGAGGCCGTCCAGATATTCGTCTCTGTTTGAATATGTTGGTTTTTTTTTCTCAGTATCCCGATACTGTTAGCCTTTCCAAGCAATGAATGTCTTTTCTTCTGTACCTAGGCATAATCAAGTTACACAACAAAGGAATATTTATCTTCGCACGACAATTATATTTTCCTAATTTTGGTTCCCTTTTGGATGAATTAGTCGTTGGCAAATTGTATCTTCTTATATATTTGTAAAGACGTTATAATAAAAGGATACTTTGACACTTTAGATTGATATATCTTAAAATCTCTTAAGTTCATGTCATTATTTTCTAATCATAAGAACATCGATGTGATTAAATATTTCATGCACTTCGAACTAAGAGAGCATAATTAGAACCATATACATATTAAAGAATAATTAGAACCATATACATATTAAAGAATAAATTGGATTATTTCACCTACACAGAGATTTTGTTCCTTCAACTACGTATACCATGTACTGTACATTTTGCTAGTCTTAGAAAGAGAGTTGGGTTGACTTTCTTTTTTTATCGCGAAACTTGGCACAAACAAATTCGTCAACTTGTTCCACCGTTCGTATTTTCTCACATCTACTCAAGTATTAAAAAAATACATATGAGGTAAAACCCGTTTTTGGAATTCAATCTTGCACATATATCCAATGACTTTGATAAATACATTTCATTCCTTGGTTTCTTTCATCAAACGATATCTTTTTAACTCGAATTCAAGATGATCAAAATCAAACTCTCAGCCAGAAGTCCATCTGTAATTTTCGGCCAATCCGGAATCGCAGTAGTTGTCATACTGATATTTAGGTGACAATTAAAACATGTCATGGTCATATAAATCTTGATTGATTTTAAACATGTCTGGGACTACTAATTAATGAGTAAAGTTTGAGAAATAAAGCGTTGACCCGCTCCATCGAGTTTCAAGCCAGCAAATATATTATACTAACATATATAATTATGTGTCATAATATTTTTGGAAAAAAAATTTCATTGCCAATTTAAAGCCATAATAGAATTATTATAATTATTGTTCATTAGAATATTCATTTAATCAATGATGAAGCCAAAAACTATAAATTAGTTTATGAGTTATTCTAGTAATGGTAAACAAACAATTCATTTGATTTTTTCATTTCAGGTTGCTAATCTAACTCAACAAAACATCATATAAGAGAAGGTGGGCAAGACAACACTCAGAAATCTAGGTGAACCTACATCCACCATTAAGTTGTAACGAAAAATATTAGTAGGAGCTTGAAATCGAGACAAGTATCCTCGTAGTATAAACATAACTTCATCAGTCTTTGGCAAATTGTAAAGATTTTCATTTGTAAAGACGTTGTATTATAGAGTGACTTTGAATTTCTCCCAGAAGGATTGATATGTCTTAAGAACATCGCTATCTAGTTGGATATATCAAGAACTCATACAAAAAAAAAGCATGATAAAGATCATCATATATAACTGAGAATAACTTGGACCATTTCATGCATCTAGTAATAACGCTTAGCTTCTGCTTCATTGAGATTCTCATCAGGCCACTTACCTTTCTATTTGATCAACAATTGCTGATATCTTCATCAAGGAGGTTGTGTTCTCTCTTAATTAGATTTGAATATATAAAGTTAAATGCCAATGCCTACATTACTTCATCTTAAGGGAAGCTGGTGATAGAAGAATTTTTTTTCCTTTGTTTTTCTTGTACTCCTTTATTACAGTTGTCAGCTTGTTACCCAACGTAATCTTGATTTAATGTTGATTTATATGTTTATATCTCGTATTCATTTCTTGTCCATCCGTTGATATAATTCTTCAGATTTATCTCGAATCACTAATTTTTAAATCTCAAATTATGGGTTCTCCAAAACTTATAAACCAAAAAATTTAACTCAGTAAAGTTACCATCTTGATGTGGAGGAGGCCAGACTCATAGCCATTGGCTCTGCTTATTTGACTAACATATGAACTGGAATTGTTAGGAATTTAGAAGTTCGGAGAATCTGATAGACTCGTGCTGCTCCATTAGCTTCATGGATCTCAATGCGAAGAGATAGGTCAAGCCTAACAAAAAAATTTGGTAAGGTAAACCATGCATGAAAACATTATATAAAGGGATGACGTATCAACCTCTGATCGAAAACCACAACGTGTCATGCTATGACACGGTTGATTGCATGAGAGCATGAATAAGGTCACACCTCTTAGTTGTTAGATTATCGATTCATAGAAATTGGTGTCCTTAACACGTACAGAGATTGGTGTTACTGTTTAGAGATTGTAATTTACGAAATATTGAGGTTTTCAAGCCGTCATCTGCTCTTTTAACCATTTTCCAGTACCAAAAAAAAATCCATAAATAGGTAAACCTTTATTTTGTTTTGAAATAATCGGAAAACAAACAAAATGAGATATTGATTATTAGTAATTTAACATTATAAAATCCATAATCAACGATTGAAAACCTGAATAATTGATTCAACTTTCCGAGATGAGTTTTTTTATATTATAAAGAGGTCGATTATTGATTTATTTTCCATACTGATTATTAGTAATTTAGTATCCAGCTTCAGGAAGTGAACCGATTTAATTATAGTAAGATGTTTATAAATTTCAATGATGCGAGGAGAAAACAAAACAATGAAATTTGTTTAAATCGAGAAAGAAGGACCGCATCAGATCTATTTTTAGTGAAAAGAGTGAAGAAATCATGAAGAATTTCCGTGCAGGTTTGATTATTCTAGTCTCAAACAAAATTGCCTCCCTTTTTCTTTTCTTTTTTTGCATGTTAGTTGTTTTTTAGGCTCTTAAAATCCAGAACCTACCAATATTATCAATGACGGACATGCTTTAGTATTTACTAAAGAAAAAAAAATGTTGGACAAAGTGAAATTAGTATGATATCCCAACTCTTGCAAGCATTAGGGAGAATATCTTCTAAGCTTCTTGATGATTTTACCCAAAATAAAGGATGAAAATTAACATAAGATTAGAAGGTTTAAATCATATTTCAAATTTTATGCAGTGTGTCCTCATATAATAGCAATAAGCGATGTTCAGTATAGCGACGTTTAGTATAGTCAGGAGCCAAAATCTCCTATTTCATTCCACTGTCAAAAATTGTTGGCTCAAGTGTAGGCCAAATGAAGATCGTTGGTTTGCATATCCTCTAGTTATAGCTGATAGTTAGTAGTGTATTTAGTTAAATTGCACCATAGATTCTTAGCTCCTCCCCAGCTATTTTAGTTTTGTGCCTTTGTTCTAGACGTTTTCTAATAATGACAGTAAGTATTACCTCGATGAATATGTCTGAGAAAAATCTTCTCCTGAGAATCCAAGCCACATTTAAAGCCACCACGAAAATAACTAATACCTATAAAATAATGCATCCGTAAAATATGAAATACCAAATCAGAATAGAAAATAATAAAATAATCAATGTCCAAAATACTAAATGAAAGATCAAACAGAAATATTCTAGAAATATAACATAGACACTCAAAAAAAAAAAGATTAAATCCTAATAATTTCAATCTATCACTGAATGCTCTGGAGATTCTGAAGCACCATCGATCACACCACGCCATAGTTTCTAGAATAACATGGTTCCACCAACGATGGCTAAGAGTCGCATAAATCAAAGTTTATTAGGAGACTAACCATACCTAGGTGAGTATCCCGGGAAGTAGTTCACTCCGATGAGATTGTCGAGGAACCTTTCTCTTTTCCAATTGTTTGCAAGATCTGAATTTATCCGCGATGCCTAGATATTCATCACGAATAAATGGCAGATTCATGCACAAACGCATGTCATAAAGCACGTAACCTGTGATCATATTATAATTCTATACTTTATTGATCCACTGGTGATGAACTGGAAGACATATGGATTGGAATAACTCTAGCATTAGCTCGTGATGTTGATTATTTTCCCATCTTAGGTTAATCCATCAGCAAACCATCAACCCTTCAGTCTGTCACCATCCAAAAAGGAAGAAAAACTTGCAACGGTGAACATAATAATGATTAAAACATTGGTACAACAAAGCACCTGCAAAATAAAATCAATAAATTATATTAGCGTGCATGTAAGATTTTCAGACAAATACATCAAATTACTTTTGCTTTCTCTTACTTTTCCAAGTGCATAACACTAATTGAAATGCAAAAACACAACAAAGCGCACGACAGGTGAAAAGAAACAGTAGAGCAGCTATAAATTTTAGTTGTGGAAACCAAGTAAGAGAACGAAAAATAATTAGTGTGAATTAAGCACCTGCAAGTAAAACTGAACAATCACATCGAATAATTGGCAGACGCAATGGTAACCAATGAAAATTTTAAACACCTGTGAAATAAGTGTGAAATAAGCACCTGTGAAATAAGCACCTGCCAAGGCAGACGCAATGGTAACCAACGAAAATTTTAAACACGTGTCTCAACTGCATTGAAGAAATGTTGAATACCACAACTAATGTGCTAAGCTTCTATATAAATTCTGCAACCTCTTATCCACCCCAGTGTTTCCTTCGCCAATGTTTTTCCTGTTTTTCCTCTCGACTTGGGGAATGCTATAACCAACAATATAGACTTGCCCAGATGTTGCAATAGGTCATGATATTATTCCCTGATAAAAAAAGCAATCCTCAGATAGATTTGGCAAAATTCTAAATGGATTTCCTAAAATGTATTACCTTTATAAATTTTATGGAAAAGAGGACAAAGAATATAAACTCTACATGAGCTCGTCTTACTCAGAAACCATGAGCAATGAATGATGTAATACTGGAGACTCAAATGCATCGGTAATCATATATCACTGGGTTGAGTGACACTCTAGGCTCTTTGGGGCTTTCCATTAACAACGTAGTTCTCAGAAATGGGTTCTGCGAGAGTTGTCTCTCTCTTGGTCTATCTGTTCTGGGTTCTCGATTGGTAAAACGTTATTCAATTAATGAATCAATTCACGATGATGAATAATATCACCGTGATTTACAGGTTAGTAGACCACCTTCCCTCTCAAAGAGCTACCGCTGATAGCTTCTAATGAGTCAAATCCTTTATCTATAATATAAAATCACCCAGTAATGCGTGAAATCGAGAGACATAGAAAATAACATTGAATTAAAAATCTAAGGTGTAGAACAATACCTAGGTAAGTTCTAAAAGCATGCGAAGTGACCAACATGTACCAACACCGATTTTTGAGATAGCCAGTCATATAGCGAGTGTAATGAACTTTTTCGAAATACGTACTATGTACAATGCGGCAAAAGAAGAAAGCAAACATAAAAAATAGAAGAATTAATGAATTAGGTGCTAACTGATGCAGCATACAAAAGCATTGATTACCGAGTAAATGTTAATGCAATGAATGACCTTATATTTCTTACATGTCCCTTGAGTTCCTCTATAACTTGAAAGCTAATTTAGTCATACAACTACCAAAAGAACTTGTAACACCTGAATGGCAAGGCCAAGGAGCCAGCTCTTTTACATGCCAATGAGATACAACCAACACATGCACTTTGAAATTCTTAAAAACTTTATGAATAAAGTTTAGAGTGAACGCTTTATCAGAAATTGGAGAGTGAACCCGTCCTAAAAACTACATCTGCAAATCAGCCGAGTTAAATTTTAGTGTCCATTATGTTACAGTATTGACAATGAGAAAGGGTATAAGAATATTCACCACGAAATATGCAAACGAAAGTGTTGTTGAACCGGATGATACCATAGACGTGTACATAACATACAAAAACATCCAACTGACAACAAATTAGAATCATTGATGTCTTTCTCAAGACTCTCCAAGATATTAGCTAAAATACAGTCAAATCCATGATAAATATTCGTTCCCCGCACAATCCCAATCGCATTCCTCGCCCACATCTATGATTGAATCTTTAAATCTCTATACGCTCAAATATACAACAAATTCAAATAGCATAAGAAGCTTTATCTCATCTATCAAATCCAAAAAAAATATTCTAATATAAAATCGAACTTGAATTTTTATAATTACTATGCCCACCTTGTGCTCTATCTCCTCAGTAATCTGACTCCGCCTCTTAGCTCGCTCTAGTACCGCCACATAGGATCATTCGAATCTGATGGAGCTTCTGCTGATCCAGTTATTACCGGCACAACTTCCTCTGTCACTTTTACTTTATTCCCACTTATCATCTTGTAGAAAGTTTACCTCCAATGCAGACTTTCGATTCTCTCTTACTTCTCACTTGATCACTTTATTTTAGCTGCCATAGAACGTTTGTGATCTGGAAGGCTGCATGGGGCATGAGCGATGAAAAATGCCTTGCACTTCCGCATCTGCTTGATAATGCATTTTAGCTTGTCATAACTGCCCTAGGACTCTTCCACATTTTAGCTTGTCATAAATGGACCTATTAATATTGTAAAAGAAATTAAGGGGGAAAATGCTGCTCTGAAACCTTAACCTGGTGGGATAAGAAAATCAGTATTACATAGACAAACCAAAGCCTGTCCTTCTGATGTCATAGATTAAATGTGTCACAAATCCTTAACCAAATTCATGCTTACAGTACCGCAGGGAAAAGAAGTGAAAAAATCTGCACAGGTTCTATCATCCTCAAAAGTGGCATAGAGTTGCATGAACTACTGTTAATATAACTCATCTGTAATAGGCAGAAGCATAATTAGATTAAAGCAAAGAAGAGTATCCTGGAATAGCTTAAACAGCCTCCATCATTGAAGCTGTGACTTAAGTTCCGTTGCTGATGCTGTGAAGTGATATAGAAATCTTACCGACAGACCTCCATCACAAAATTCAAGAACAACTCATCCTATCAAGTTCCCCTGAAACAAACCGAATAACTTGGACTTCTCTCGATGTACACCCATATCACACTACAAAAAATTGAATTTATAAAGTGAAGCAGGAGATAATTTAATTGAATTGTCAAACAGTTGAAATTTTGAGAATAGCATTTATCCAGTTTGGGTAATGCTGACACGTCAGGCTGAAGATGAACAATGATATTTAATTTTTCAGACATTAAGCTCCTAACTACTCCACAACAACATGATTTTTTCACCCGTATGTCCAAAATTTATTATTTCTGGTTAAGAAAAATTAAGACAGTCTCCAGTATTGGTGACGTTAATAAAATCATCTATGGAATTTGTCGGTACTTCTATTTTTCGATGCTGCAAAAGAACGGCAACAGTTCGTCTGTATTTTTTATATTGTCGATGCTGTAAAAGAATCAAATATAGACGCGTATACTGTCAATGGAAGGTTTATCATTTAAGTTCAAAATTAACATAAAGGGAAAGAGGAAAAACTCACCTCAGAGACATTGCTGCCAGTATCATTAGCTGGTGGGGATAAGTTCCCCTTCTAACAGGACTTTAGCATCTAGATTCAGCTTACTGATAAACTTCAATGGAGAAGGCCAGACCAAAGGCTCAGCCAACGAAGGGGTTTAGCAATGCTGCACATGCTCCATGCTTCCACTTTAATGCTATAGCTTATGGAATGCTCCTGCAAATTTCACCCATGCATCAATAATAGGCGAATGGAGTTTACAATTTCAAGTTAACTTCAAGTAACCCTGTCAAGAACTGCTTATGCATCAATTGAAGCATATAAAAAAGTTAAAACATGATAGCAAATATTCACTTGCACGTTAATAATTTTGGAATTTTGATTAACAATGAAAAAATCACATATACGAATTACTCTTTCCATATTGGGCTCCATATTGGGCAAGAGTTAATGCCAAATTATATAAATTCTAATACCGGATTCTTCAGAATAAGGGCAGCATAACTTTGTTCATGGTTTGTAATTGTTTTGGCTTACCACGCTGCATCTATTTTAATTCGATCTGCTCCTTGAGCAAGAACCACATTGAGCTGCTAAAGGTTACTATTATCTAGCAATAAAATTAAAAAAAAAATTGTTATTTTATTTTGGAAACTCCTAAGAAAAAAGAAATGTGATTACTTACTTTCCCATGAGTAAAAGCAGGAACGTAACTATCGGACTGTGTTATTCTACCTTCCATGACCACCGAATGCATTATTCGAATTTCTTCCATGTCTTTTAACATAACCCCTTGACTTCTGCCGTGTGCTTATATGAATAGGAAAATATATCCTACCTTTTTGGTTTGTTTACTGATATTCTCAACGACTTCATTATCTCCGCTATACAAAAGCACAAATCAAGTCATATTGACAACACCAAAAAATGATTCCCCTTAATTTTCTAAGAGATGTGATATATATACCTCAATTGCGCAGGCTAAATCCTCAATAGCATCAAACCTCATTAAGAGTCACCTTTCATAAGACTATATGTCCAACATTCATCTTATGCCATCATCTTCAGGAATCAAGATCCTCCATCCATGGCCACCACATACAAAAAAAAAACACATGACTGTTTTTACCTTTACTTGAAGCTACCCAAGCAGCAATAACAAACTGGAATAGTAGTATTGGTTTTCCTAGCTCGAATTGGTTTAGCAATAATACATCTCACAGGATATGCTTTACAATGCAGTGAACCTTAGATGTACAAATGCTAACCAAGTTCAGTCAGGGGCGGCATTTCTCCCTCTGTAGTTATACATTCTGATAGTGTTGTGGCTCATTAGGAACGCCTATAAAAGACCAACGTAATAAAAAATAAAAATAAAGCACAAAACATAAAACACACCTCCTATCATTGAAGAGAAATGCCTGCTATGATGCAAGTCCTACCTTGCAACCTCAATCCTGGCTAGTTGAATTGCTTGGTAATCACAATGGAGCCTCCTTAGCAGAACACGGGATGCATCGGTAGTAAAATATACACATAGCTCAACCACATACACTTACTTATCAACCTGGGAATCTATGACAGTGAATGACCATCAATAAAAACAATTTTTTGCTTACTTACTGGATGCAGCTCTTTGAATTACATTCAAGGTCGTCTTTTAAAGAGTGAAATTAATCACCACAGTATTAGCTCTGCAACATCAAACTATGGTAGTGAATCAGGTGAATAATACAAAGAATTTTCATAGGACGGAACTGAAACATCAAATCCAGACACACCAACTTTGTCATTCCTATGGTAAACCTACAGTTTTGAGATACATCCCACATGACAGAGCTATATCAATCTAAGGAACTGAGACCCGCAAAATTCATGCAGGACGAAAGTTAAATCTTAACTTCTCTATTTCTAGTAAAAAGTGCTAAACCTCAAAGTATATTTCCTGATTTCTCTAAGATATACGAAACCAAACCTGAACAAACGAAAATTAAATCTTGATCTCTGAACTCCTCGCACCTATTCACAAAACTGCCCTGTTTAGGAAACCACATAGCTGTCCCGCCGCAGACTGCCTGTTTCAGGATTTTTTTTTTTATTTTAGCCGTAGCTTTCACTTAGTGATCTATGTCTGCCTTAAGACGGCAAACCATGTGTAATCTGAGGGAGACGAACCCACAACTACATGGTGAAAACCTTGTGCTCTGCCATTTGAGCTAAGAAAGCGAATACAACGCGACGCCTCATATCAGGGTGAAAGAAGCTGTTGTCTGGGTATAGTAAATGCATCTATTGTAAAATGCCATTTGCTGATACCACACATAATGTTTTGGTTATTCACACTATCTTCGGACCATCACGTTATCATGCTTGGCCTAAACTCATTTGCATTAAATTCAGTTATATTCGGCTGTGAGCAAGTTTTGTGACGTAATATGTTTTCAGATACTGTAATGAATGTTAACTGACCCTATATAAACATTTCGAAAAGAGAAACCACATAGATATCTCATTACAGCTGTTTACTAAAAAAGGACATCACTGAGCAAGCAGGACCTGCAGAAAAATCACAACACTTTCAAATGAGTAAACCAATCACATAACATTCTATATAGAATAAAACATTGTCTCCAAAACTCGGAAACTTACCAGCATAAACATACAACAACACCGAGCGAGCAGAAACAAATATGTCGTCTACTTTTATCTTTTATGGTTGCAAATTACATTAAACAAATCATGAACATCAGCATTCATAACATTCATAACATTAATAGAATACCCCATCAACCGAAGAACCCCTAATTAGTATTCCTTTACATGATCAATTGCTACAATAATTAGTATATATGTGGTTATCCCATCTGGTCTTATTTGAATTAGCATTGCTTACCAAGAAGAAACAATAACAACAAAGCACCCATACGATGAAAATTCACCTGCAGAACTCGTTTCGTTTGTTTTCAGTTCACAGCAGCAATTGCCTGAGATCACGAATCTACTGATTAGATCTACTAAAACACAAAATAAACTAATTTAGCACAAATCAAATGTAAGAAGAGTTATGTTAGAGTTGCAATTACAGCCACAAATGCAGGTGTAGATGGTGGTGGTGGAGGAGAATATGGAAAAAGAGACCTCGGTTAATCAATGGTTGCTTATCGTGACCCTTGGCAACTAAAGTGATTGAGTATTGAAACCCAAGACGGTAAATCTAACCATATCTTATCCGGTCCATACTCATCAAGATCATATCCATGTAACTGGTGCCATGCCATTATATCCAGCTGCGTCACTCATCACCACCTACATCTTGGTAATCTGCAAGCCTCTTGACAAGTAAGAATTTATCGAACAAATGTATACAATTTCGCATTTAAAACTGATTGGAGTTCATTTGATACAACAATAATGCAAATATGCACGGATTTCAAACACAATAGTAACCCTCACATTTTCTATAAATTAATAGCTTATGTTCAGATAAAGAAGAGAACCGAAAAGTAATAGAATCAAATAATAAGAGAATCAAAATTAAGTTTTGATATTAACCTTTTAGATTTTGCTACTTTGGTTGTGCAACCCATGTTGGCCTAAAACCGCAATGGTGCAGTGTTGTTGCTGTTCCTTGTGATGCACATAATTGACCAACTCTTCCTACATAATGAAAAGCAGAATTCAGTATTTATTGGACATTGGCATACCCCTGATCCCATCAGTAAGTTGCATTCCCTGATACAAAGACTGGGCATAAAGTTAAGATTCCAATCTTCGTTTACATCGAATTCAAACCTAAAAGAACCTTACAAATAAAAAATTCTAGGGTTTTAACCTTCTTCTTTTCCTTCTGATACAACCCTGCCTTCCAAATTTTCTGCAACAAAAAATAGTTATCTATTATTTAAAACCAATCAAATCAAGAAGACTAATTCACATAAAAATAGGAGAAACAAAACCCCTCAAGGGAGCCGTGAGGCTACTGAAAAGCATAAAACCGCTAGAAAAACCATTTAAATGTCGATAACAATTGCATCCCCTGTACTATCGAAAGTTAACTTCTGGACATCATGCAATAAAAGAGAAGAAAAGAGCTGTTTGGTCAACGAATCAGTTAGATTCAAAGAAATACTAATTAGTTTCTTTGGGTTGCGGAGAAGAATGGAATAGCAGTCTTCTACTGTTAGCAACCCAGAGAAAAACGAAGGTGTGGCTAGCGTAAAGAATGGACGGTCAGAAAAGAATGGAATAGCATTCTTCTACTGTTAGCATCCCAGAGAAAAACGAAGGTGCGGCTAATGTCAAGAATAGACGGTCAGAATGTAGTTATATCCCGCGGATCGATGAATGTCGGCCGCAGAGATGTCTGTGGACGCCCGGATTTGTCCCACCACTTTTGGACAGTGGATCTGTGTCGACACAGAGGCAACGTTTTCTTATAATATATATATATATATAGATTACGCATATTGGTCTCGAACCTCATTTCTAGTTGAACATTTTGAAAGAAAAAAAAAACATTAAAGAAGAAAACCTTACCATAGGCTCTGGGTCCTCATCCCATGCATCTTTGTCTTCATAAGAGTAATCATGAATAAGTGTCCCATTAGATCCTTCATCCTGCTCATATCTGCAGCCGTTATGATGCATGAAGAGATAAGTACAGACCAAAGCAAAAGCTGGACTCGACTGAATTACGATCACTCAATATCCTATAGGGAAACAACTGCATACGCTTACCTCTGATAATGTGATCCATATGCCCTTTGTTTATGTCTGTTTTAGAAGGGAAAAATTGACTTCAGCAACAATGCATGCACAATTCATTTTTCTTTATCTATTTGCGCAAGGTTAACCATGTGAATATATATAAACTAATAGAAGAGTCTCCCATTTTCCGATCTGGCTACAAATCATATGTAATATATAAAGTAGTAGAAGAGTCTCTCATAACACAGAATTTACAGACCCCTAATTGTATATATGGATACATCTAAATTAATGTATTGGATCCACGTATGCTTTCATAATACAAAGAAATGTCTACTGTCCCAAATATAACTCTCAACCAACAGTAACATTGTGGTTTGTTGGGAGGAAAAACTTTATCCGAAGTGCTTGAGATGTTGGTATTTCTACCTGAGCTCTTTTTGCATGGGGCATGTAGTTCTGTTTGTTTTGCTCTTTCCTTTCCTCGGTATTATTATAAGAATATCGATCACTCAGATTCAGAAAAGTGAGAAAACTCAAAGTTTCGCATCAATAAGCCAGACTTGCAGCTAGTAGTTTATACATAGACACGAAAGCAAGGTTTCAAGCATCAACATGTTAAACGACCAACTGCAAGTAACCTAAAACCAAGCATTTTCAATAAAATAGAAATTTGGGGGGTCCAATCAGAGATAACATGTTAAACGACCAACTTCAAGTAACCTAAGACCAAACATTTTCAATAAAATAGAAATTTTGGGGTCCAATCAGAGATAACAATGTCATGCTTAACAACAACCCAACCTGATCAAGTTTTTCTAGTTTCAACAGACCTGAAGCTCCCATAATAACACCATTTTCTTCGTCTGTAGCCACTTTCAAGGTATCAACTTCACCACTCACTGTATTGCAAAAAAAAAAAAAAACATGTGACAATCAATCGGTGATTTTGGATGTAACACAGTAAATTAAGATTCATATTTTGATGAATTAGAAAGTAACAATGAATTAGGGCTAAAAATCACCTATAACACTTTCTCCATTAGGGTTATAGTATGAAGAGATTTTATGCAATGACTTTTGACCCAAGTTTAGAGAAATGCAGTACAGAAAGGGCACAGAACGGATTGAGATGCCACAATTCAAAAAAAAAAACGGCAAGAAAGTTGACAGCGCACAAAGCGAAATTCAAAATATCAGTTCATAGAAATTTTTCTTACTTGAGTTGGGCGAATGAATACCTTTTGAATATAACCCGAGTTCTGTTAGTATTGATATCGTCGTCAACCCATTTTTTTCAAAGACTGAGATTAATCTTCTGACTATAACCCGAGTTCTCTCGGATGCTTCCGGTACCTCTTATTTTTGGTACACCTTTTGTTCTTCTTGGTAGTAGTTCTCTCTATATGAACAACACAAATCACAAAAGTTATAAATAAGATACCGGATGAAAAAGTAGTAAGTTAATGAGCTTAGTTTCGCAATTTATTAGTGAACCACAGCGTAATAAGATCAACCTAATCTAAAGAAGAACACAAACCATGTGACCAATTAGAGTTCTACCGAGTTAGAAGCTATAGCTCTAATCCCAACATTAACTGCCTAGCTAAGATGTTAGAGAAATTGTAGCACTTCAAATTGCGGCATGCACTGCCAATCAAGCTTCTAACATAAAATTTAGCTTAAAACAGTAGCTGGAGCAGTCAGTTGAATTAGGATTTCCTGGGTAGCGTACATGAGACTGCCTTCATGTCAATGCACCTCAACCAAGGATCAAACTGATACATATATTTCATGATTTGAAGTGCTGCTCATGGGAGAACTTTTATCCTATCTTTAGAGGTTTCAAAGAAGCCCTAAATCACAACGATTAGAACCCTAATTTATCAAAGGAGTGACTCAATGATATTTCATGATTTGAAGTGCTACTCATGGGAGAACTTTTATCCTATCTTTAGAGGTTTCAAAGAAGCCCTAAATCACAACAATCTTATTAGAACCCTAATTTATCAAAGGAGTGACTCAATGATTCGAAATAAAAACGAATCGAAACCCTAGATATCATATAAGAAACTGATAATTTAGGGATTGCTGCAATGGGTTTCGAGATCCATACCTCTTCGAAGAACTACGATATTTTCCTCTTGAAGTTCTGTGAACCATACAAAAGATCTGTAATTTCATTAACAAAATTGCACAAACAAAAAAAATCAAAGCCATAAAAAAGAGTAACTCAATAATTCGAAACAAAAACGAATAAAAAAACCATTAAACTTAAACAGTATATTTAAAAACCCCCAGATATATGAACCCTAGGTTTTAATTTCTGAAATATTAACAAAATTCAATTACTATTACCAAAATCTCTACTTACTTAGCACATCCCTTCACGACCAACTGAAAAGGAGAAGTAGATGAAGGTATAGATTCTGGTGGTAATGGTGGTGGTGGTGGTGGTGGCAGTGCCGGAGAACCAAAGAAATCAGTATGTAGAAGAAGAAATCTAGTGCTCGGCTGGAGGCTGGAGGTGTAAACCCGCCCAATATTTGGTTCGCCCACTTAGACCAACTTAACATTGCCGGGAGTCCTTTTCAGCAGTCTAATGACTCCTCCATCCGGAGCGAAGATCGGGCATGTATTAAACGTCGTCCGTCTGATAGTTTTTGTCATCATGGACATAAACCTCACACCTTTTTATAACTTTGACTAGGTATCTCTAGGACCTTACGGCCCCGGCTCAACCTCCCATGCATCAGTTTACATAATTTAGATATAGTCTCTTTTCATGTAAATTTATAGTTACACAGATGTAGAAACAAAGAAGGCATGATAATTTCTAGCCCGAAAACATATTTCCAAACCGAAGCTTAGTCAGCAAATTCAATTAAAGATCACCATACCTTATATCCGAATAATTCGGTAAAATTGTTCTTTTAATTTTAGGCAAAACCGTGAGGGGGTAATGGAGCTTTGATATCCGAATGATAATTAACTAACCATAATAACGATAAAAAAATCATTCACATACGGCTTAAACAGACTACCAAAGGATAATCACAATTGATGAATATTTTGTGTGTAGTCAAACTTAAATGAAGTTATTTTCTTCTGCTTAGACATCCATTAAACAACAATAAAACCACCCCTCGCGTAAATTTTCTCTACTGGATCCCATGGCGTTTGCATTAGAGAATAAGAAGTACTCAAATGACGCCGTAAATACTTGTGGGTCCATGTTACGACATTGTACAAATTTCAAGCCTGTCAAAGGCCTACTCCATGTGCCTATGATAGGGTTTTCCAGAGTCCTTTGCATTTCCAAAGGAACTTGTCTGCATCCTTAAAGATGTTCTACCCAGTGGCTACAAAGTGAACAAAGTAATTAGATTATCGAACTACATGAAAGAAATAATTATATAAAACTATTTAGCATGCATCAAAAGAAAGTTACACCCATAATTTAGTAACACTAATGATGTACCATATTGTATAATATTTCAAGATTCCCGTAACTAAGAAAAAAATGAACACGATTTAAGACGGTAGGTCACAGGCAACAAACTAAGCAAAGTATTTTTTTCGGCTTCAAGGATATAGTCTTCAAATAGGCGGTGAGGTGGAAGTTCTTCGATATCAGTGTAATGTTTATATTCATGACCGCCCCAACACACACTGCTATGATTGTAATTTTACTCGTGTTGGATATGCCAACAGGCCAACCACCAACATTAGTAATTTTGGTAAGTAAGAAAGTTTTCTTAAATGAAAAAATTTCACCACCATTAGTATTACATGGTTTGAGCCTTGTGAATGAACGAAGCGTTATAAAATTCTGGAGGGAAGAAATGAAGCTGAATTTTCTGGAAACCCTCTTATCGAACTCCATAATTGATGTTGGTTTACATTCATCCAAGTTGTTGAAGACGATTATTCTTTCGATTCTGATCGAATAAACTAAACCGATAGACATGTATGTGTTCTCAGTGATGATCCTTAGAAAAGGTCTCTCTTTGATACATGAATTAAGTCACGATCGAGTCTCTAACACTGCAAAATATTCCAACTTCCTTGGATATGGGATTGTTCTACCCCGATTGTCGCCAGACATCATTAATCTTGCAATGTTTATTGGTTTGTGGGATGAATTTACTTGCTCTTATTCTGGTTTTACAGGACTGTTATGGCTAAAGCTCCAGAAATCAACACATTGAGAGCAACCAACACAAAAGTGTGCGCAACCTGCTCACTCAGTCACTCTCTGACATGCAATCCTCAACTTCAGAGATGATTGTTACATTACGGGCCACCATTAGTCTCTTACTACCAACTAAGACCAATTTATCATCCACATTCCCGCTGACACATATATTGGGTGTACATCAAAGTCCTCCAATTTTGATGTGTGTTTCAGGTTAGATGCATACATCTGGTGCAACTTTTTAGCATGTTGTACAACATCCTTAGCTATTGGATGCTCACTGGTTGCTTGCCTACAATAAAATTTCTCAACTTCATTATGTTAATAAACAACACTGCCAAGCTACTTGGGGGATAAGTAAATTAGTTTTCTTTTATTCATTAAAATAGAACGAAACCTCAAAACCCGTCCTTCCGATGTCCTAAATTAGATGTGTGCATTAATCCTTAACGAAATTCATGCATATAGGATCGCATGGAAAAGAAGAACAAAATCTGCCAAAATGCTCCACTTTACCTGAGTCTCCCCAGAGATGTATGATTGGATAATACAGTATTTTGAACTGAAAATTGTGAACTTTCGTACCTAACATTTTGCATACACCATGTGAGTTCAAGGATCACAATACAGTCTTCAATAAAATTCATGGAACATCTGCAAAATAATGGAAAGTAGTACTGTAGTAGCAAGAAAAAAAAAAGTTTCTAATAACATGCGCAGAAAGGAATTCCCAGTTGGAAATATGGTCGGGTTTTTGGGAACAGAAAAACCGTGCTCATCAACTATTACTAATGGACATCCAACTGCTTCTTCAACAAATTCCATATGTGAGGTACGTCCCGTTAAAGTTATGATAGAAGATATGGTGTAACCTATCGACTATCGTGCATCAAGTCAAATCATCAATCTAAATTACGACAGAGCTGCACAGAAAACAAAAAGAATCTCAAAATCTATAACCTTAAGAGGAAAATGATGGTGGCTCTTTTTAACACTGAAATACCGAACAACTATTGCGGCACAAAGAACTGAAGTCCCAAGATGACCATTCTTTTCTAACATCAAAAATATGTTGGATTATGTAATCATGTCCTGAACTCAAATTCATTCCTTTTATTCCTCTCAATCCAACAAATCTTTTATATCCAGATATACGTGTAAGCTATTAGAGAGAGGAAATTTTGTGGATTAAACTTCTTTCCACAACTTTTCAAATGTTGAGTTCACTCAACTTCAGGTTAGTAATAGCCAACACGAATAAATAGAACCTGACCCGCTTTGTGGCGTGGTCCATATTTGAAAAGCTTCAGACAATTGTTGCCTTCGTCCACACTCTCTATCCTTGTATGAAGTCTCATTATATGTAAAACTGGTCATAGTAGACTTATTCTCATGTGTTTACCACGCAGCCTGAGCACAGTCTCAAAAACCACCAACAACCACTAAGAGTAATATCAATATACAAAGCACTGATTCAGTCACTGTCTGTGGGAGTCGAACCCACAATCTCATGACTATAGCCATGCGCTCTACCTGTTGAGCTAAGACAGCCAAAGGATGTTCATCCACATCTTACAAAGGACAGATCTTCTTTTGCCTCAAGTTCTGAGAAAATATGCATAATGATTAATGAATCAGATTTATAATTGAGTGAATAAGAAAATCTTCATCAACTTTCGATAATTTCTCATGGTGAGCATATGTGATGAACATGGCAAGTATCCTGTGTAAAATAATACAATAATTTCTCTGTCCCTTAGTGATTGCCGCTTGTTTTGTTTTATTAGCAACGCCAAAAAGTACCTATTTCATATCCAAAGATTTCATCCTTTGATCAACTGATTTTGACTACAGAAACCTTATGAATTCAATGTTAGGAAAGAATCTTCCAATAAATAAAAAACCTACAATTTTTGTTATGTATTCAAGGAAGTCGAATACAATTTGTCAAGCTAAAACCAAAACTTACACAAAACCTAATAAATTCAAACCAATACTTCTACTGTGATATATGAAAATAATCAACAAATCATGTCATTCATCGACCCGACAGTAAAAACCTTTCCACGTTCCGCTGATTTTTCCTAATCCTACAATTCTGACTGACCGTTTCTTTTGCAACTCTCTCTCCTCTTGTTGAGTTTTTAAGCAATTCCGAGCATTGTTCTCTTCCTACAACGTCCATACATTTCACAATTCCAAACTAAAAGATGATCCTTTAGAAAATGAACATGAATTATTAAAAAGAGAGAACATCGTTCTCAATCTGGCTTTTTGTTTCGTTTGAAAATTCCTAATTTCTATATTTTCTCTTGTGACCACCACCCTATAATGTACTTCACTATTTTACAGATGAAACAATTTAATCATGGATAAGGCATTGCTTACCACTTATGACCCTTTCTAAAAGTGAAGCCTGATCCTGTCACTGAATGCAGTATCAAGTGAATTTTCAACGCTAACTTCAGTGAGAAACCTATCAAGTTCCATATAAGAACATCAACCATCTACCTATATGGATCTCAGGAAAATCGAACTCTGTACGAAGCACCTTCTCCAAAGTACTGAGAAGACTTGAGAGAAGATAACTAAGCCTGCATTCAGAACCATCAACCTAAACATCGCCCCCTAAATGCTTAGAACATTATCTATCGGAAACATCAACCTAAACATCGCCCCATATATGCTTCGTTACCTTTCAGAAATATCTTCCTGGTTCGATAACTTCTTCTAAATATGGCTAACCAATTCTGGGAATGAAGACTACAACTTGGCTTAATAAACCTGGTGGTATCAAGGAACAGAAAAAGAAGTATCTCAACATCCACTAAGCCGAAAATGTAGATACATAGCTGAGTGTAACTATAATCGAGCATCGGTACCCGATGTAGTATCCCCTACATGATGAATCAAAAAACTCCGTCAGCTTATAGCTCATCAGATTCATAATTTTTTGCATAGACAACGCAAGTCCAAAGCTCAAGGCACTTCATGAACTTCCTTTACAGACTCTTTGTTACTGGACCTTAGAATTCATGTGTTTCTCATATAATCAGAGAAAGAGATCAAAATTTTTCTGTCCCGTTTTTTCTATGAAGATGTATTTTATATCATGACTGTCGGAACTTACTAAAGATCTACGATTCTAGCCTACAAAATATTATGCAGGTTATAAAGCAACACTAACCTTGTACTTGCAAAAGGTTAAAATAATCTTGTCCGGATTGTGTCAGCTCAAGTAAAAAGGCCATCTACTAAATCCCGTCGCACCTATTGATCTAGCTAAACCCTGATTCAATTAATCAAAACAAATTTTAATTATTTTAATAATGCACACTCTAAAGCACTGGACATCTGTTATATACAAACATAATGAAAATTAAACATTATACAATTAATGATTAACAACATTCTTATTTCAAGTTCGCATTAATCCTTGTCTGCCTTTATCTAACTCTCTCTGTCATAATGGTAGCAATGTAGATAATACTCAACGTAAAAGCAACATAGTATGGATTCTGTTTTTTGTGTTTTAAATTCATGTTCAGAAGTCTTGGTGGCAACATAAGTTTCCAGGCTGCTGCAGTGATTAGAGATGTTAGAATGGAGATTCTTTTAGATGGTAATTGGTTACTCCAGTATACTTGGTATATTATTTTATTTATGGCCACCACAATTTTTCTAAGTTTTTCAGTTGAAGTCTGAAGGTATAAGTTATCTTGAGTCTGTAAGATGTTCTCTTCACTTGGGTTTCTGGTGATTGTTGTATTAGCTGATTTTACTTAGCATTTGTTAATCTCTTCATTTGGGTTTCTGGTGATTGTTGTATCAGTTGATTTTACTTAGCATTTGTTACGCAATGTAGTTTATTTGATGGTCATGATCAAGCAACGGTTCCGACATTGACAGCTCAGTTTATGGAAAGAGGCTTGCAGACTTAGACAGGTGTTAATTCAAAGGTTCTTAGTTCATTTTGAAGTTACCTTCGCACAACATCTTTCCTGACACAGCACCGCCATAATACCCAAAACCCACTCAAAATTCCATGGCCCGACAAAGTTATGCAAGGGTTGGTACCAAAAAATAATAAAAACACAACCTTGCATAATCAAGACTAAAAAAAAGGCACCAACAAAAAAGAATCAAATATTAGAGTTCACAGCTGCACGGATGAACGACACATGCATGAATGAGATAAAGACATCAAGACAGAATCAAACAAAAACACCATTGGTAATATTTGTTGTGTATCTTAACCGGATTTTAGGCGAAGATGTTGAATGAGGTAATTGAAGCATATCACAGATCAAAGGATCTCGCAAGAAAACTCTTGTTTAGTAAGTATATGTTACTGTGGATTCTATTACGTGCAACATATTTTTAGGCCATGTAATTTATGCATGTACGTACTTGATCTTATGCATATGTTTATGTCCTACGTTATCTATTGCAAACTTACCAACAACGACAATGTAATCTTTAAAAATTGATACAATACGTCCATACCATGCATACATCGGTTGCGTGGTATTGATTTAGTGATTATTTTATTGTAACAAAATTGGTGACTCTGAGTTAACGGTGGAACAGAGAAAATTTAGGATGTCCTCATTTTACACACCTTGGGTTTAGTTTCGGGCACCAGTTGTCTCTCAGACTCTCACATTACCAATCACCTTGGACGTGCAGTTATGCAGGCTTGCACATCCTGACCCTTGGTCGGCTACAGTTCCAATGGTTGGGAACATTTGTTGAATTCCTGGAAATTGAATTGGTTTTAGTATTTCGATAAACGTATATAGTGAAGTGAAAGAAGTCATTTCTGATAATTCACTGTTGGTTATTATAAAATCGAATGCAGCAAAAAATTAAAAATATATATTTAAGATGGCAGATGACTTGCAACTGAGCAAATCCAAACAGACGATAAATATTTGATCCGCAAAAACACATTATACAAACAGTTTCACTAAGAAGACATGTCATTTTCTAATATATATGGATAATCACTAAGCATGAAGCAAATATTAATAAGCTATTAAATGAGTGCAAATGATTAAACCACCTAAAGTAATCATACGTAGTAATATCATGATTGGTTAATAGACAACCATGTGGCATGTGGGTAACAAAAGCGATTCTGGAACATGAAGATAGCTTTCTGTTCTTTTTCACTTCAATCAAAGAGTGGAATGACAATCATTGTTCCTAATAAGAGAATCAAACTATTACCTGGATCATATATATCAACAAAAATAGTGAAGTTACAAAAGATAGCCTGTCTGTACCATCGATAGATCCTATGGGAACCACCACTGAACCAACACATAAATCTACGTCCCGATATATACCCTTGTACAATCCGAGGAATGAGTGCTTTCAATCTTCTCTTTTTCAACTCTCAAATAGGTTTGCTTGTGCAAGCCTCTGAAAACAACCGCTCAGTATTACCTGCTTTTAAAAAAAAAGCATTGACGGAAGGACCTTGAAATTAGTGCTTCAAAAATACAAACACAACAAAAAATGAGGCCTTATGAATTACTACAACAACAACCGAACTTTCAAAATCTTTAAAGAGTCAGTATTCCACTTCTAATTAATACCGAGAAACACACCTCATTTATGTACGCAGATAACTTAGACATAGCAAGATGTACCTTTTTGGATTTTTCCGAAATCCTTTAGCCGAGATAACTGATAACTATCGAAATACATGGAATGACCTGCATATTTGTAAAACAACATTTACTTACTCACATCAGTATACAACTATCTAAATCAAGCTAATTTACTATTAAAAGATGTGGTATATTCTGACCAAGGCCGAAACCAACAACAAAATCGGACTAACTTTCAGCATCCGAGTTTCCATTTATTTTATCTGCATCCCACTCGGAGCTATCATCTATTTCGGAGACAAAAAATGCACAAAGTTAGACCACAATACACAAAAAATCACTAATTTTAGATATTCAAATAAAGCTGAGTTTCTAGACAAAAATCACCAAAAAGACCCTCATTGAGAACATATATAGAATCATCAATATCCGAAGCAATGAACTAAAAATTAATCGAGAGGTTTTAGAATTTCCAAACTCTTCATCATCAAAGTCTACTTTCTTTTTCAGTTTGCGTCTATTCTTTTTGACCGGTGTGTTTAGATGCTTTGCTTCCTTGTGGTTACTTAATGCACCTTTCCTACCCCTCTTAGATGTCTCCTTTTCCTTATCCTTGGTAGTATGTATAACATTTCATTCGCGACCTGAACCCTGTAAATAAAGAGAGCTTTACATGTAAATAATGATTCATATTTTAAACAAAGTGCTTTAGTACCAGTCGCTTGCAAAGCTACATGGGATTCTGTATCAGCTTATGAATCCTCTGATTCGCCTTCTGGATTAAATCCTTTTTGTATCGTAAAATTATCATATTTGTTGTTTATATTGTACTCTCATATTACCATTTTGAAAATAAAGGTGTGGTCCTTGATTCGGTTGAACCACTTGTGTGCCTTTTCTCCCTTGTTATTGAAAATAAATAATATAGTGAGCATGCATTCATAGTACATCTATCTATACTCAAGTTAATTGTCCATACTAATATGTTGTTACCTCGTTGCATTGTTCCAAGTAATTTACACTTTTTTGTTGTCTTTCCCATCACTGTAAATACTGTTGTATCTCTGTCATCCTTTACATACAAATTATATTTGTACCTGTGTATATTCTAAGGCGTTAGTAAGTCTCGATGTATTTTCCATCGATCTATTTAAAAATTTCTTTCATTTTCACCATGGTATATCGATTTATTTAAATTTATCACCAAGGTTCCTCGTCTTCGTCGTACTCAACCTTTATATTACATTTGATGCATGCCATGTAGTACCATTCTTTGTTCTCAACTAAGCCCAATACCTTCTCGTCGTAGGTGAATGTTTTACCGTGATACTTGAAGTATCGTACATTTTACTATGTTTTATTCTAGCATGTAAAAAATGTACCAAATACACGCTTACCATATTTTCACTGTTAATTGCTTTCTATATGGTCTTTCTATTTTCGATGGGATCATCCGGTTGTGAGAGCAAATAATTTTGTTTCTATTGTCTCCTATCATAAACTATATTTAACCTTTTAGTACGTAATAAAAGTCATATAGTCCTAATTTGATTCAGCGCAATTACTTCTCTGGTATATTCAGATTGATGAACACTCTAGAGACTGCGGTAGTAGCTAATGCAAGTGCACCTGTTGCAAGGTATAATTGTCAGTTAGTTGAACAGATACATGCTAATGTCAACACTTGCTGTATTTATTTAGTAACAAACTACTAACCTCGGAACTCACTTACAAACATGCCAGTCATAATAACAATTATCTGAGTATTCATGTGTTCCTCTACAACACCCTCTTATACTGATTTGCACAATTCCCCCCATAGAGTGACCTTCATAAAAACCATCTTGTTTCAACAATAATATAAGATTCATTATCAATTGATTCAGGGTCTCAGTTCTTAAATTAGAAATTATATACCTTTTAAAATCAAAGTTATTTACTTTGTATCTTTCCATGACTATCTCTCTCTTATGAACTTCGCCAGACCCTTTTTGACCATCGGATGCAGCCACGGTAATACCTGAAGCAGATTTCAATCTTCCAATAGCATCTGTTGTTAATTATATGTATCTTACATATGTATGTTGCATGGAAAATACAATCATAATTTGATTCTTACTTTGATTTTGTCAACACTTGCTCGCATAACCTACAAAATTTAAGAAATTTCAGTTATGAACACTCATGTGGAAAGAGAAGATAGAATAGTCAATTAGGTTGTAAATGTGTGTAAATTAGTTAATTACATAGTACAATAGCTATTTCATTGACAAATTTTTCCTTGACCTTTTAGCGAGCTACAGATCCCTATTGTGACATCACAGTTACGTTATTGCAGGAATCCTTTATATACTAACCCAAAACCTCCTTGGCCTAATTTATTTTATATTGATTTATCAAAATAAAATAAAAAATATATATTCATTTAACTTTTCACAATCATGCTTACAAAGTAGTTGGCAGGAAATATACACAATTCCTTCCAAATTCAATTATTAGAGCACCAAAAGTCTTTTGGTAGCAGATAGGTATTATATACTTTCCATATGTAATTTGAACTTTTTTAAGCAAAACCCAACTAGAATTTTCCATAGCATTGGCACAGCTCTAAGCCGTGCATTAAAAAATTGTAAAAAAGTAAAGCACTAAAACTATCTTGAGATGTGGCCCCCCACCACCGCAAAGGAAACAAAATATTGTAAAAAAGTAAAGCACTAAAACTTACTTGAGATGTGGTTTCTTCCCATGCTGAAAAATAAGCAAAAAATTCATTATACAAAAAAGAAACAGAAAATTTGGCTTTGGAAAGTTTGAAACAATATGAGCTGACTTTTGAAGCTATCCAAAAATTGGACTTCTCATGTTGAGATTTGAGTTTTCAAAAACAATCAAAGTATGCAAAACCTGAATAAAAAACTTAGTCAATTGTACAATAGATAACTTATATCTTCACCTATATCTCAAAAATTATTGTTTCTCATGAAAAAATAATTAGGACAATCTCCTCTAATGTTGTAGATCAAGTCTTCCAAGAAATTTGCGGGTACGTCTCATATCATTGTTGGTTCCTACAATGGTGTAGTTAGTTTTTATTGTTGGTAATAACATTTGTTGACCACAACATTGATCTTTATAAAAGAAAAAGAATCATGACTGAATCATAAAGGCGTCTACCTTATTTGGATACATATGGCCAAGAGAGACAAAGCGAAAGTGATGGTAAGCTCGGTGAGAATTATTTGACCTAATAATTGATATACTTACCATGTAAATTTGAGGTGTTTAGATTTGTGTACTCCGTAGTTAGTACTTTCTATAGAGCACCACTGTAATGTACTGTTTTATTTGTTGTACTCGAGTCAGTTGTAAACTGTTGAATCTAAGAGAAACGTTGTTCTCCAAATGGGCCTTCATGTCTATTATCACTTGATCCTAATGACTCTGTTGCATCATGTATCATAGAACTATGTTGCAATCAAAAAATTCAAGCCATATTATATTTCAAAGTAAATACTTGGATTTGTAAATTTACTGTTTTGGATGCTGAAAAATGGACTCAACTTCAAATTCCTTCAGTTACATAATCTCCACAAAGTGCACAGTCCAGATGAGCAGTACACCAACGAAGCTATTCTTCTTGTTATTAAAACTATAGCCTCCATGGATCCAATCGATAATAGTAGAAAAAAGAACGCAATAGTGACATTAACTTTAAATAAAAATGGTTCAAAAAATAAAATAAAAGTCCATGTACAGTGGTTTGTTGCTCCTTGCTTCTTGTAGGTCACTGTACATTTTATTTAGAGCCTTACAATCCATAGTCTAAAGTATTTGATTCGTACAAAGTGCTCCACTTAAGCTGAGCCTCCCCTGAGAGGTATGACCGGGTAAGACTGTATGGTAATTTGAAAATTATCAACTGTCAATTATTACCACACTATCACCAATCAAAATAAACTAAAATAAAATATTACCTCATTAATCTCTGTTCATTATCATTTTAGTGATGTTAAACAGTATAACAGTTTGCATAAACCATCTATGTATCGTGCGCCAAGTCAAACCACTAATCTAAATTATGACACAGCTGCACAGAAAACAACCTATAGAAAGTATACAAATCAGCCACGCAGGAAAAGATGCTCAATTTGTATAACCTCATGAGGTAGATGATGGTGGCTCTTCTTTAACACTGAAATAGTCAGCAATTATTGCAGCACCGAGAACTGTCCTAATCATAGGCATAAGTATGCTTTCCCCAACCAACACAACCTCATCAAGATGACCGTTATTTTCTGACATCAAAAATATGTTGGATATAAAATCTTGTCCTGAACTCAAATTCATTCCTCTGCATCCCATAAAAGCTTTTACATCCATATATATGTGTAAGCTATTAGAGAGAGGAAGTTTTGTGGATTCAACTTCTTTCCTCAACTTTCCGAATGTTGGGTTTACTCAAGTTTAGGTTATTAAAAAGCTACTCCCTTCGTTACTTTTTAATAGGCCAGTTTCTTTTTTTGAGAAAATTAAGGAAATTAAGAGAACTAATTATTGAAAGTGGTTCTCTACATACTTGTCAATAAAAGAAGTGAAGTGAAATGGTCCCCATGACACTTGTCAGCCAAAGAAATAAGTGAAATGGTCCACATAACACTTGTCATCAAAAGAAGTTAAAAGAAAAATGGTCCCAGAAAATTAAAGTAACATTTGACTTTCCCAATTAGGAAACTGGCCTATTTTTTTGAAATATTTATTTATAGAAACTGGCCTATTAAAAAGTAACGGAGGGAGTATATAACATTGGCCATATTAAACTTCTCCTCATATGGACCACACAGCCTGAGCGCAGTCTCAAAAACACCAACAACCACCAAGAATAATATCAATACACAAAGACTTGATTCGTTCACCGTCTGCGGGAGTCGAACCCACAACCTCATGACTAAAGCCATGCGATCTACCTGTTGAGCTAAGACAACCAAAGGGATGGAGTACAATATATACCTGCACTTTCCTCTTACTCTATTACTTCAATCACTAAAGAACATGACTTGGTTGATCATCTACATCTTACCAAGGACAAATCTTCCTTTGCCTCACGTCCTGATAAAATATGCATAATGATTGATGAAACAGATTATAGTAGAGAGACATAAGAAAACCTTCATATCCTTTGATAATTTTTCATGGTGGGCATATGCGATGGATGTTGCAAGTATCTTACGTGTAAGATAATAGTCTTCGTTAATTCCTAAAAGATTAATTTCACTCGGATACAAAAGAAACTCAAAAAAAAGAGGTAACTGAATGTTATGTTGAGAACCATCCTCAACATCTCCCGAAACAATAATTTAGCCATTTATAGGGATTCATCTTAATTTTGCTAATCCTCTCTAAATCGCAATCAGTGTGGTTGGCAGGGATTCATCTATTGATATAGATACTATCGATCACAGGTCAAGAAGAAAAAAAAGAGGGTGCGAACAAAAACATCACAAAAATGAGGGTGTGAAGACCACTAACTAATATTGATGCCAAGTATTTTGTGGAACTTGTAAAGAAGCCTGACCTTCACTGAGTTAGGGATCAAACACTTATCCAATATTCAAAAACCTCATTCCACACTGTCAATATGCTTATACAGTCCGGCTTAGAGCAACCACAACCATGAACGGGACTAAATACTAAAAAGCAGACTAAATACTAAAATATTTTGGCTTTTTTAGAGGCGCAGCGGTGAAAGACTATAATTTAGTCTGGCGTTGTTATAGTGAACATTTGACAGTGAGCGGAGTTATAATGAACGTATGGAGGTCAGGCGTCGTTACTGTGAACGCATGAGTGGGGCGTAAGTATTATCCACGCTTCATGTGGGGCGTAAGTATTATTATCGCCAGACGTGGGGCGCTCACAAAATCACCAACCTAGTGTTAATTCCAAGGGAGAGACGAGAGTATTAAGTGAGTTTGATGGAAAAAAAACATGAGGCGGCAATAATATCAACGTCTGATATCATGCATACATTTTGTGAACGTTTGGTTTGGTGTAGTTTATATTAACGCCCCACTGAGACGTTCTTTGGATTAGCGCTCCACTCTCAAGCGCACACAATACTTACGCCCAATCTTATACGCTCATTATATTCACGCCTAACCTACAACGCTCATTATACCTACGCCCCATTAAATTCAGTTATAGTCTGATCGGCGACTACATTTAGTCTCAAACCCTAGAAAACCATACCAAATTTAGCTTTAGTCCATCCCATTGTGCTTCACTTTCGGACCAAATTTGGTTATAGTCTCCAAATTTGGTCGTGATTGTGGTTGCTCTTAGGCACCAAAAACAGTCCCATAACATGATTCCCCTCCCCAAAGCACAAATTCCTAGATGATAGCTAAACCAAGTATGAACCCACAAAAAGAGGACTAAGTTACCGTAGAAGTTCCCCACACCTTGAAACTTTTCAGGTACCTGACCATCTGAAAAAAAAAAAAAAAAGATTAGATAAAGCAAATGATTGTCAAACAGTAAACATGAGTATATTATGTAGCAATTCAAGAAACTTTTAAAACCACATTAAAAAGAAAAAAAAATTCAGCAGACTAATGAAACTGTTAAGCTTGCTAGTTATCAAAAACTCTCTAATTATCTTTTGAACTTCTTTTTCACAAAATCTTCAATGAAAGTGAGAGGAACAACATACATAAGGAAGACATGAAGTCATCTTTAATCTAATATCCATTAAAAGACTTACATTACATGTCAAAGAAAATATATAATCAAGGTATAAATTTCCAGTTCCAATTATAAAGTCCTAAAGTGAAATCATAGTCCTGCATTATCAATATATGTAGGAAGACATGAAGTCATCTTTTTAATCTAATATCCATTAAAGACTTACATTACATGTCAAAGAAAATATATAATCAAGGTATAATTTTCCAGTTCCAATTATAAAGTCTTAAAGTGAAATCATAGTCCTGCATTATGCATATATGCTGTTGATGCATCATGCATCCACCTCTTTCTTCCCATCAAGCTCCTAATTTTTTTGAGGCTGATCAGTTAAAGGTAGATCCTATAGGATGTTAAGCAAAAAGAGCCAGTTAATTGGACTATAAGTCAATCTCGTTTTAGTTACAAAAAATGAAAAAACCCATTATCATGCATGCTTGGAATCCCGAGCCTCATCATACGCATATAAATTGTGCCATAAATTGGACAAAATTTTATGAAAAAACTGATCGAACTCATGACAACAAAATTCACATGGAAAAAGAATGCTACCTCAATGAAGTTTCCTAATGCATTCTTCAATTTGTGATCTCCCTTGCTTTGCCTTTTCCATCCTTCCCCGGGAAACTTGGGTGGCAATGTGCGAATGACTTCTCAACTTTCTCTTCTTTATGCATCATCTTACTATATCATCTTCTCCTTGAATATTCTGTAATCATCTAAGGAAAAACAAAAAAACACATCGTTTAAGTATACGAGAGTGCAATTACTTGGTTGAAATTTTCGTTTTCTTCTATAACTTAACATAATAAAACATTTATCCACTTCTTATACAACGTAAAACAGATTGGAAGATGAACAATGCTTTCCCATGTCCAGATTTCAATTCAATGTATGAAATATGTGCATCAAAATTGAACTTTATGGTACCACCGTTTTTACTCCGGTAGGGAACGACCAAACGAACTAAAGAAACTCAAAAACTGAAAATACCAAAATACACAACATTTATAAACGATTAGATAGCTTGGGAGTGAGTATTCCAAGAGAAAAATCAATTTAAAAAAGAAGGATAACCAACCATGAGAGACCAAGTTTAATTCCTAGCATTAAACTATTAGTGTAAAGTCAGTAACGGTGCACCCTTTGAACCTAACTGAGCAATCCCACACATGCCAGAATGTGGAACTTTCGGATCCATATCCATACCTATAATATAACACTGTTGGCTTTGAGTCTTCGAATTCTCGATGAATAAATGTAAAGCCGAGAACCACTATCGTTTAGATTGAGAAGTTACTTGCAGTACCAATATGGAGCAGTGTTGCTCATGGGGATAATTAATAAAGATACCGCACAACAGAGAATGATACTATTACACATCTACATAGTTCTCATGTTCTCGTATTCGCGGCATATGGAACATATCCAACCAATGAGATACATAGGACTGTACAGGAATTTCATTCTATGTCTTCAGCAATGAGTTCCTCTACATGCAAACCAAGTTTCTGATTAACATAGCTTGTACTCTCCTCTACTGATCCCAAGATTATTATCTTTCACATCTTGAGCTAAATAAACCTACTTCCCAAAATTCTTCCTAGAATGTTACTAAACAAATAAGTCCCCGTACTTAAATTAATCTTATGTGTAGGCACTAATTATGACAGTGCTGCCAACGTTATAGGCACTAATTATGACAGTACAAAAGAAGCTGCAAAAACATATAGTATATATATGATGTATAGATAAATCACCTAGTTCTCATCCTTCTCCTCCTGGCGCTGTTGTGCTATCCTACTTTGGCGTGCTTTCTGAGCAGTTGAGCGAGATCCCTGGCAATTCTGACACCAATCAATCATATTAGAAATAATTAGGAAATCTCAAAAACACATTTTATAACTAAGCCACGTAACAATAATTTAGCCCTTCTAGTTGAGTTATGTAAATTTAGATGATGATCTAATGTTACAGTACGTGTATTGTTTTGTTGTCCGTGATAGCCATCACTGTGAGTTGTTCTCCCAGCGTGCTTTCTGTGCTTCCGATCTGGATCGCTGGCAAATCAAAAAGTAAGCAAGCTAATTCAGCAACAAAATGAGGCAAAATATTAATTAAAGAGGATAATAATGATTCTAGTTTTGTAATTGAATCAAAGTTTCTGGGGAATTGTTAAGTGTTATCATGAAATATTAAGTGTCACCTACGGTAACATGGTTATCACCAAAGCAGATATGATGACTAAAGAGGCACAGCTGGGTTAAAGTTAAGTGGTAAGGTTTTCATTGAAATAATTATGCACAGAGCTACGACTAAAGAGGCAAGACGCATGATCCTCTTGAAAAACTAAAGGAAATTTTGTGGAAACCTAAACATTAAATGAAAGAAAGTGAGCATACCTTGGTAATATGTGAACGGTACTGCTGTTGGCAATGTCCATCACTCTTACCGTTTTTTTTCACATCTCTCTCTCGACTGATGTTTCGTCTGAGCTATTGAATCTTCACTGTTAAGATTGAGATAATCATGATTTGATGGCATATTTGCTAAATCGATGTAAAATAAGAAAGATGGGCACCATCCAAAGGATTTAGTTTAGATCGATGATCAGAAAGAACTTCGAAAGGTATTTAAAGTATTCGACATCTATAAGTAGCAGGAGTCGCTTTTATGGTAAATATCGCAATGATCTCCATATGCAGAAAAAATTGGTACGAATAGTTAAAACCGTGAGTTTTTCCTATCCGTCCAATTGAAAACTCAATCTGGAGCTTCCCCACCACCGGATCGGGTCCCCGTCAGACGTCGTCCGTCTATGTGAAACTGAATCATTTTAGGTCTGGTGGTGTTATAGTTTTACCTTCTTCACATGATGAGAATTACTCTTCATATTGAGTAGCACTTCTTATTGTTGTCATGTTGTTTGAAACTTTACTCTAATCGTCGTGATCGTGATAGTTCTTTAAAAATTCAACGTAGAATTTAGGAAGAAGCACACCGGAAATTATTCTTACAAAGTCAAATAATTCTCATTGTACAATTCAGTGTATAAACTTAGGGGGAATGAAGAGAACCTTCATAAAAAACTAAATAGAACAGAAGCAGGTCGGTCGATCGTCCCTTCATTCTAAGCTAAGCTTCAGTGTCTTTATAGTGCTTGGTTTTTTGGTCCGGTAATCAACACGAATTTCGCAAAGAGATACATTCTATGATACTAACGGTAGCAGAGAAAGAGTGGCATGGATCATACGTACCTGTTCTAGCCACCATGTCGCTGCTACATGAGGGAATACTATAGCGGGTGTTGGGTGAGGAGCAGCGAACACAAATTGATCTCTGTCAGTATGGCCAAGCTCAGTCAATTCACAGCAAAATAATTTTAAAAAAGCAACAACTGAAGTTAGCTTTGGTGCAACAAATTGTTCTAAAAAAACAATTTAAATACGGAAACACAATTTACCAATCACATCTATTCAGTGTTCACATTCTTATCACATGCAACTACTTCTAACATGTCCAACAGTGATAACACCCCAACTGGACAAAGTATCAGTCAATGTTGGTTTGGTAGTTCTTTCCAAAAACGAAATTGCCAGAAACTATTATTGAAAAGCTCATCAGCCAACTTCTGCAGGCTCCTTATAAATTCACATGATGTGTTTGCCTAGCTTGCAATTTTTCCATAGATCAGTTACACAGTGAGCTGGAGCACTATCGCCTATCATAACAGCAAATGGATAGAAACGACATGCTTTACCATCAAGGACGTGATGCATACAATTGAAGGAATGACGTACCTTGTTTGATAGTGCCGATCCTGGAAAATCCCTTAGTATACATCGCGCCAGTGTCCTCAGCGCTGCAGAGATGCAGCTTGTTATCAATAAGACCTATAGTTCTTTCCATATACACAAGGGTGACCATCCTTTTTGTAGCAGATATACTGAAGGTTGGCGTTGTTTCTTTACGACAATGACCACCTGAGTTCTATTGTCCACCCATTCAACCATATCAGATTCTTTAGCGAGACTTATAAAATTTTCCATAGCATTAGCAAGTTTTAAATGGATTCCTATGTAGTAGCAGGAAATCCTACACTACACCCCTCACAAGATTTTATTAACATCAACTCATTTTAGATCAACAATCTTAATTTTATTGATGAATCTTTGAACAATCTTACAAGAAAAGATAAAGGAATCAAGAATAACCACTGCTTTAGATTTTCTCTGTCCTATTTACTTGCTTCTCACTCAGAAAAAGATCTCCCCCTCCTTTACAACTGAACGACTATTTATAAGGAAATACATAGTGGATGACAGATAATCCGTCCTTTATTTTCGGATATGGCTTGCGGCATTCTCTCAACCTTGCAAATGTTAATCTCGCAAACTCTCTAACTTTAGCAGGACTATCACGTCTTTCTCATGATTTTAACTGACGTCGTTTATTATATCATTTCTGAAATTGTTCTGCGACGCTGTTGTGTTGTGTTGCTGATAATTTCGCTGAGACATTATCGCTGCGAGATTATGATCCTACATCTTGCCTCTTCTCATATCTTCTCTGCGAAGTAGAGAATGATGTGAGAAATGCCGCAGTTATCCATCATTTCATATTCTGCATTTATCACACGTATCCTTTTTCCCATCCGTATCTTGACACGTCTCTTGTAACTGCTGTTTTTTAACCGCTTACATCTTTCCGCATTCATCGTGTTTATCTTCTCGATAAAAAATTTCCTCTATATATACTCTCACTCTCTTTTTCTCTCTTTTTATTTTCTCTGCAACTTCATCGTTCTTCTGCAAATTCCATTATTGCAACTTTTCTTCTTTCAATCTTTTAAGTTCTTCTTCATCTCTGTATTGTTCCCTCTGTAGATCTTCATCATTTGTAATTTTCTTCAAAATAATCTTCCTGCTAGTGTTTCCCATGGATTCATCAAGGTTAGTTTTCTTTTTTTTTCTTCCTTATGGGTTTTGCTGAAATTAATCTTGCTTACTGCCTTATTTGATGTTGTTTATGTGATTCCCATACTTTTGTTATTTCAGCAAAAGCGCCTCCAACATTAAATTTACGGTTCATAACCATAATATTCCCAAGCTGCAGCATAAGATTGTTGTACACAAAAGAAAGTCTGTGAATCAGAAGGTAGTAAGAAACATTATTCTTCTCTAATAACAATATTGTTGCTCTGTTTCTTATCTGGATTGTAATTCGCAGGGTGATAAGGATGTCAATAGACCTCTCAAGAAATCTCGCCACCTTAAAACTGTTGAAACCTCTGTTTCATTTCATTCACTTATCCCTTCTAAATATCCTGCGACATCTTTGCAAGTTAAACCATTATCTCCAATTCGCGAAAAAGCTGCCTCTGACTTCATTTCTTCAACTGACCTTCCAATGATTGAAACCCCCATTATTGATCCTTCTGTGAATGAAACTTCTTCTCTCCCTATTGATAATGTTTCTCAACCTTCTATCATTACCAGTTCTCTACCTGAGCCTCTTCCCTTTTCGAAAGAAACTGTGGAAGGAATAGATATTGCTTTCAAAGTTTTGTCTGAAGTCCTGGATGATGGAAAAAAGTCTCCAATTGATCCTGTCAAGTCTGGTATTTGCGAAATTCTGAGTAAGTATTTCGGTTCTGATAGAGCTGCTTCGCAAACAACTTTGGAAAAAGAGTGTAATGCTCTTCGTCTCGAAAATCAAAAGCTTCAGAATGTTTTGCTGGATCGTGACAATCTTCGCAAGAAGAATGATGAATTGAGAGGTATGATTTCCTTATATGTATCTTCGACTTGCCTTTCTAATGATTTTATCCTTCCCATATTTAATTATCCTTGAAATCCCTCTTTCGCATGTTAAGCCTTAAACCAGAAACGAATAATGGAGAGATGTCAATTTGAATCTGCTGTTGAAGAAGCCCGTGTTGATAAAGAAATTTTGATGAATCAATATAACCAATTAGATAACCTCTATTCATATTCTGTTGATCATATAAATAATCTTACCAATGAAAATACCCAATTAGTTCAGAGGCAAGACTTATTAAGTAATGAAATATCTCGCCTTTCTTACTCTTTAACTAAAGCTAATTTAGGGATGAAAACTTTATCAGATGAGAATAAAACCTTATCTCAAGAGAAGCGAACTTGTTTAAACAAGATGGCGATATCTTCGCAACAACTTAGCATTCTTCAAAAAGTATGTGATAACCAAGAACAATCTCTTCGCTCTTTGAGAAATGAACTTAAAGAAGTAACAGAGTCATCTATCGCTGAAAGAGATACACTCATTTAAGGTAGAATAGCTTTAGGTGTAAAGGCGAATCAACTTAAAGAACAATATTCCAAATTAGAAGAATCTCATTCTTCTCTTGCGAAGAAAAATGCCTTTCTTATTTCTAAAGAGAAAGATCTTCAGTCTCGACTTAAAGGTTTAGTTGGAGATAAATTTGATGACGCAGTGGACCGTTGGGAGAATAGTTGTCTGACCTTGATTCAACACCTTATTTCGCAAAAGGAAGGTAGTCATAATAATTTGAATGCCTTTACTATTTTTTCTTTGTCATATCTTTTTGAGTTCTTCATATTATTGCAATTTTGCATTCTACCTTTCGCAGAGTCTGAGAAAAATCTTCATTCCTCCATTTCTGTTTTGGAGGCTAAATATGCCAAAATTCGCAAAGAAAATGCATTACTTGTCTCTGTCCTTACTGGTTCTCGCGACCGAGCAGAAAGAATACTTGATTATCTTGCTTACTTTAAGGATATTCAAGATATGAATCATCAGAGAGCACTTCTTCGTCAAGTTCATCTCCAGGCTGAAGTCCTTGTAAATGATATTTTATTGTCTAAATCTCTTCCTCCTACATCAATCGAACCTCTAGAAGTAGATGATGATGAAGTTCCTCGTCCTGCTGACAGTGATTATGATTATGAAAGTGGTGCAGAGGATATTTTTTTGGAAGATGGAGAAGAAATTCCTTCTAAGGAAGCAACTGCTGGTGTTAATGAAAATGAAAATGAAAAAGAAATCTCTTCTGAAGAAGTAATTATTGGCGATAATCAAGGTGCTAATCAAGGCGAAGATCATAATCGAAATGCAGGAGAGGCTGGAGATAATGAGAACATTGGCGAAGAACGTCTATTATCTCCATCTACTGGAATTAATACTGAAGCATGAACTTCTTATCTAGTTTTATCTTCTTGAATTGTCTCATCTTTATTACTTTTTGCGAATAATATTCTTCAACCAACTTTGGAATCAATTTTCCCTTTTAGTATTTTGCTGGTGAGAAAGATAATGCCTCTTGTTTATTGATTCCCATACTTGCCTCTCATTATCTTTCTTGCGAAAAATTATCTGTTACGAATACTTATAAATATTTTGTTTTGTCATGTGGTCTTATTTTTCCTTCCTAATTAAAGGTCTTATTATGCCACCTCTTGTCATTACGAAAAAATCTCAGGACGTTCTTGAACTTTCATGCAAGAACCCATTGATCTTGCCTTAATTTTTCTTTTGTATTATGGCCTCTTCGGGAATGTTGCGACAATATGACAGGCCTAAATATTCTTGCGAAAATAAAGCCCCATGACATCGCCGTCGTGTGATGAAATCGCAAGACGTCTTCGCACTTTCATGTGAAAACCCATTGATCTCATCTTATCTTTTTCTTTTGTATTATTGCCTCTTCAGGATTGTTGCACAAATATAACAAGCCTTAATACCCTTGCGAGTAAAAATCCTCATGACATTTGCGTCTTAAGACACTTATCAGCTCCCTAATGGAGGGTGCCGCCCTTATCTTCCCCCTGGTTGCCCCTTCAAGGAGGCGTACTTCTACCATACAAGGTTAGATCCTCCCATCCAGTCTTAACAACAACCAGTTGTTTTCGCAGCCTCTTATCCCTTTTACCTATAGGCTTATGGTTACGAGACTGCACCCTAAGTGGGGTTTTCTTCGGCCGAGTGCAGTATAAGCCAAGACTTGTCAAGAATGGCAAGGTACGCTTCAAACGCCCTGGCACTCTTGACTCAACCGTGTACCTCGGCGCCTTGATCAGATCTGCACTCCTTGGGAGAGTCCTTATTACCTTAGTCGCCCAACCTAAGTCATATGCTTAAGCTGAGAATCCAAGGTGCCTCTCCCGGATGGGCTTTATTGACCCCAAATCTCCATGACTCAGGTTCCGGTGGCGGTGTAGCCTTTCCCTGAGCCATGCAACAGGTACCCCCTTAATGACGTACTTTAGGTCTTACATTTGCCTCTTGCGAAATTTTATTCGCGAACTAGGGTGTACGCCATAAAGGTTCGCCCCTTTCTTTATGTCATTGTTCTATATTATCTCTGCGAAAGTTTCGCACATCATGATCTTGTTTTGATATGAATAATCTGCAATTATTCTTTCAGAATCCATAACTTCTCAAAGCTTCTTACGGATAATATCTTTTTAAGTACAACCTGTTCCATGGTCTGTCAAGTCTATGACCAACATCTCTACCTTCTGGATCCATTAATTATAAGCTCCTGTTCCAACTATCTCCTTAATGATGTAAGGTCCATCCCATTTTTTCGCTAATTTTCCACCATTTTCTCGCTGATATATTGGTGTCTCTCGCAGAACTAAATCTCCTGGTTGGAATTCGCGTACTTTGACACGTTTATTATATTCTCGGGCTAATCTTCGCTGATAATTCTCCATATGTTGTAAATTTTTCTCTTTTTCTTCTAATTCATCAAGTTTGTTTAAGATCAAACCCGCACTAAGATTTTTCTCCCAAGCTTCTCTTTTTGTCGGAATAACAACTTCTGTTGGTAACACCGCTTCAACTCCGTATGTTAAACAAAAAGGTGACATTCCAGTAGCTTCTCTTCTAGTTGTATTATAAGCCCATACTGCATTATGTACTTGTTCGCACCATGCTCTGTGATGTCCTTCCAATTTCTTCTTTAATATATCTGCAATTGTTTTGTTTGTTGCTTCTACCTGCCCATTAGCTTGTGGATACAAAGGAGTAGACTTTCCACATTTTATCTTAAATGCATTAAGTAACATTTCTATGTTCTGTCCTTCAAACTTTTCCCATTATCAGATACCAACTGCGCAGGAATTCCGAATCTGCAAATGATATTTTCGAATATGAATGTAAAGATATCTTTGTCGCGAATATGTGTACTGCCTTCACTTCTGTCCATTTTGTGAAATAATCTGTTGCGACTATTAAGTATCTTCTTTGTCCAGAACCTGGTAAAAATGGCCCCACAATATCTAAGCCCCACTTTCCAAAAGGCCACACACTGGTTGAAGATGACAATGGTGCTCCAGGTGCATGTATTTTCTTTCCATGCCGCTGACAATCTTCGCAACGTCTTGATATTTGTTTTGCATCTTCGTGCATGTATGGCCAGTAATAGCCTTGCATTTTTGCTCTATGTGCCAAAGATCTTCCCCGCTATGATTGCCAGCATCCCCACTATGTAACATTTTTAGCACTTTTTCTCCTTCCTCTCGTGTCAAACATCTGAGTGATGGTCCATTAAAGGATTTTCGGTATAGCACCCATCTCTTAATTCATAATTCGTTGCGCTTTTTAACTTGTGTGTTTCCAATCTATTTCTTGGTGTTTCTCCTTTCGCCAAATATGCATGAAGTTCTTTCTCCAATCTGCGATATTGTTCGTTTGTTCTTCTTCTTCAGTCTATTATCATCACGTCCACTTCTTCTTCTTCTTTATTGATTGATGGTGACAGAAGTGTTTGTATTTTTATGCATCTCGCAGTTGGATCTGTCATCATGCTTGAGATGAAAGCAAAAGCGTCTGCGAGTCTGTTATCCTTCCTTGAAATGTGCCTCCATTTTATTTTTGGGATTTTCGCTGACAATTCTTCAACGAGCTTCTTATTTCTTCAAGGATGGTTCATTTGTAGTATACTCTCCCTTTATTTGGCGAATAACTAGCTGCGAATCACTAGTGATCCTGGCATTTTCTAGTTTCATTTCTATTGCGAATTTTAAGGCATGTATCACAGCTTCATATTCCGTTTCATTATTAGTGGATGCGAATTCCAATCTGAATGAAAAAGCCATCTTTATTCCTTCTGGCGAAATTAAAACAATTCCAACTCCATTTCCTTCTCCATTTGATGATCCATCTACCAATATCTCCCATCTATTTGGTTCTGTTAATAAATCTTTTGGATCTCCGTGTTCTTCTTCTATATCCATCATTTCTTCTACCCTTCATCTTCTTCTAAAGGAAATTCTGCCAAGAAATCTGCAACAACTTGTGATTTTGGTGAAGACAAAAATTTCATATTTAATATCAAAGTGGCCTACTTGTGCATTCCATCTCTCCACTCTTCCTGATCTTTTAATTCTTCATCACTGATTCAATTGGTACTTTTGTTAATACCTTTATCTTGTGCGCTTGAAAATATATGCGGAGCTTAAATGATGCATAAACTAATGCTAAGATTAACTTCTCAATCTTTGAGTAATTCTTCTCGGCAGTATTAAAAGTTTTGCTAATGTAATAATGGGTTTCTCCACTCCTGCGTCTATTCGCAATAACACACTTAATGCATGCGACGTCGTCGCAAGATAGATCAATAATTCTTCTCCTGATTCTGCTTTTTGTAAAATAGTTGTATTCATAAGATGTTCTTTGATCCCTTGAAAAGCTTTTTCGCATTCATCAGTCCATTTGAATTTCGCACCCTTCTTGAGTATATCGAAAAAATATTTGCATTTGTCTGATGATCGCGAAATGAATCTCCCCAGCGAAGCTAGAAGCCCATTCAACTTCTGTACATCTTTTATTGTTGCTGGTGTTGGCATGTCACGAACTGCTTGCACTTTTTCTGGATCAACCTGTATTCCTTCCTTTGATACAATGTAGCCTAAAAATTTTCCCGATGCAACTCCAATAGTACACTTCTCAGGATTCAGTTTAATGTTATACTGCCGCATTTGTTCAAAAATCTCCCTCAGGTCTGTACATGGTCTTTGGCTTCTTTACTCTTTACTAACATGTCATCCACGTATACTTCTAATGTTTTGTGTATCCATTTTGCGAACACCTTCTCTACCATTCTTTGGTATGTCGCTCCCGCATTTCGCAAACCAAATGGCATTTTCGTGTAACAATATAAACCTCTAGGGGCGAAGAAAGCAGTATGTTCTTGATCTTCTTCAGCGAGAGGGATTTGGTTATACCCTTTGTACCCATCTAAAGACGATACCCTATCATTTCCCGCTGCGGATTCCACCATTTGAGGAATATCTGGTAACGGAAAACTATCTTTAGGGCAAGCTTTGTTTAAATCAGTGAAATCTATGCAAATCCTTATTCCTTTGTTTTTCTTTGGGACAATGACCATATTCGCTATCCATTCTGGGTATTTAGCTTCTCTTATGATTCCGCATCAAGCATTTTCTGTAGTTCTTCTTCTATTTGGGAATGGTAAGCTGTTGCGATTTTTCTTATTCTTTGTTTAAATGGTCTCACATTCTTGTTAATCTCTAACTTGTGAAATGAAATTGATGGATCTATTCCCGGTATCTCACCCATGCTCCCTGCGAAAACGTCTTTATATTCTCGCAAAAGGTTAACAGTTCTTTGTTCTTCTTCTACATCCATCTTGGTTCCAATTCTCAATATTAGAGGTTCTTTTATAGTCCCAACGTTTACTTCTTTTGTTGGTTCTGCGGCAGTATAACTGGACTTGGATTCTCCCATTGGTGTTGGTTCTTTTATTGTTTTCACAAGTCCTTCTCCATCTTCCGGAATTTCACTGGGTATTCCCCTGCCTTCTTTTGCCCTTATCATGTATAATCTAAATTCTTCTTCTTTCTTTGCCTTTGCCAACTTTCTGCGAAATTGTTTCCTTTTTGCTTGTCCTTCATAATGCTTTACTTCAATTTGATGACATAATTTCGCATTGTCAACATCTCCTTTGGTTTCACCTATTCCATTTGGTGTGGGTAATTTAATACATTGATGCAACGTTGATACTACAGCTTTTATCGCATGTATCCATGGTCTTCCTAACAACATATTATATGACGATTCCATATCCACCACGCATAGTGTCACGTGTGTTTCGATCTCTCCTAGTGGAATTCGTACTACTATTTCTCCTTTAGGTTTTGTTGTGGATTTTTCAAAGCCATGAACAAGATATGTTGAATTGGGCATTTCTTCATCTTTAAATCCCATTCCCATGAACGCATGATAGAATATTATATCCACTGAACTTCCTGTATCGACTAAAGTTCTGTTAAATATCCATTCTTCCGTGGATTTTGTTATTGTTCCCTTCTCTTTTCGCGTAATAGGCTCCGTAATAACCAATGGAAATGTGTGGTTCAAATTTTCTTTTGGTATTTCTGCCGCCATGAATGTGATTTTTTGCTTTTCCCAATCTTTCAAGGGTTATGTCTTTTCTACTGCCATAACCTTCCTTCCTTCAAAATTTCGTTTATGTATTCTTCCTTTGATGTTTTCATGGAATTCATTAATCATTGTTTTTGTTATCATATTACACTCCAATCTTTTGTCATCTTCATTGACTCTAATCATTTTTCTTTTAACTGGTTCACTGATTTATTTAATCACTTTCTTGATTTGAACAATTTCAACAACAATCTTCAACTTTCGATCTTCATCTTCCTGTTTCTAGCGCCATTATGTAGTTGCAGGAAATCCTACACTACACCCCTCACAAGATTTTATTAACATTAAACTCATTTTAGATCAACAATCTTAATTTTATTGATGAATCTTTGAACAATCTTACAAGAAAAGATAAAGGAATCAAGAATAACCACTGCTCTAGATTTTCTCTCTCCTATTTACTTGCTTCTCACTCAGAAAAATATCTCCCCCTCCTTTACAACTGAACGACTATTTATAAGGAAATACATAGTGGATGACATCTAATCTGTCCTTTATTTTCGGATATGGCTTGCGGCATTCTCTCAACCTTGCAAATGTTAATCTCGCAAACTCTCTAACTTTCGCAGAATTATCACATCTTTCTCATGATTTTAGCTGACGTCGTTTATTATATCATTTCTGAAATTGTTCTGCGATGCTGTTGTGTTGTGTTGTGTTGCTGATAATTTCGTTGAGACATTATCACTGCGAGATTATGAAGTTGAAATGGCATGATCAAGACTCATTGTTTAACAACAATAATTTCGTGAAAGTCAACCAAATAGTATGAAGAGATTTTATGCAATGACTTTTGAGCTAATATTAGAGAAAATGCAGTACAGAAAGGGCATCAACACTTCATAAAACACGGCAATAAATTTGAAAGCGCACAAAGCGAAATTCAAAATATCAGTTCATAGAAATTTTTCCTACTTGAATTGGGCAAATGAATACCTTCTGAATATAACCCGAGTTTTGTTATAAATAATACAAATCACAAAAGTTATAAATAAGATATGGGATGAAAAAGCAGTAAGACAATCTTGTTTTTGGTAATGAGCTTAGTTTCAAAATTTATTAGTGAACCCCAGGGTAATAAGATTAACCGAATATAAAGAAGAACACAAACCATGTGACCAATTAGAGTTCTACCAATTTAGAAGCTTTAGATCTAATCTCAACATTAACTGCCCAGCTAAGGTGTTAGAGAAATTGTAGCACTTCAAATTGTGCACTTCCAATCAAGCTTCTGAGATAAAATTTAGCTTAAAACAGTGGCTGGAGGAGTCAGTTGAATTAGAATTTCCTGGGTAGCGTACATGAGACTGTCTTCATGTCAATACACCTCAACTAAGGATCAAATTGATAGATATATTTCGTGATTTGAATTTGTATACTTTCTATATAGGTTTCGAAGAAGCCCTAAATCACAACAATCATATTAGAACCCAAATTTATCAAAGAAGTGACTCGATGATTCGAAATAAAAACGAATGGAAACCTTAAATATCATATAAATTGATAAATTAGGGATTGCTGCAATACGTTTAGAGATCCATACCTCTTCGAAGAACTACAATATTTTCCTATTGAAGTTTTGCGAACCATACAAAAGATCTGTAATTTCATTAACAAAATTGCAGAAACAAAAAAAATCAAAGACGTAAAAAAGAGTAACTCAATAATACGAAACAAAAACGAATAAAGCAACCATTAAACTTAAACAGTATATTTAAAAACCCCAGGATTTACCCCAGATATATGAAACCCTGGGTTTTAATTTCTGAAATATTAACAAAATTCAATTACTATTTCCAAAATCTCTACTTACTTAATAAATCCCTTCACGACCAACTGAAAAGAAAAAGAAGAAGGAGAAGCAGATGAAGGTATAGATCTTGGTGGTAATGGTGGTGGTGGCAGTGCCGGAGAACCAAAAGAAGAACTCGGTATGTAGAAGAAGAAATCTATTGCTCGGGTGGAGGTGGAAAATAGAGACAAAAGGCAAAGAGTGTATACCCGCCCAATATTTGGTTCGACCGTGAGTCTTTCCCAGTCGTCCAAGTCAAAGCTCGATCCGGATGATGTGGGCCGTCAGATGACCCTCTTCGGTGAATCCTGTCTGCCGATTGACTCTTTGATCAAGGAGTCAAAGTGCATGTGTTTTTATAACATTGACTAGGTAACACCGTGGCCTTACGACCACGGCTCAACCTTTCATTGTAGTCTTAGATGTACATGTATTAAAACTAACTACAACTTAGTTAATATATCCAAATATTTTTAAAAGGCTACTAAGTAGTCAATTTAATTACTTAGACCCACGTGATGTTCACATGTATTTCATGAAATACATGTCGATATGAAAAAAATATTGTGATATTATCTGATTAAACACCTAAAACACATCTTCACTAAAGGAATAAAAAGTATTTCATGAAATACATGCCGAGAAAAAACTAACGTGATATTATTTATGCTTATCAAAAAATATTGGATTAAATATCATTATATAGGAAAACTTTAACCTTAAAAAATTGTAAATAAATAATCCCAGAAAAAAAAAGAATTAAAAACCCTACATAGATAGGTACATATTCATACCTAATGCAGTCATTATCATATGTATCACGTTCAACCAAAATAAGAAAGCAGCAACATATACTGATTAAAAACGACATGGAAACAACCATAAGGTTTAACGTAAAACGTAGCATGACATTACCTTTTAATCCGATTTGATATCTTCTAGTCATTTAATCCGAAACCCATTTTATGTTGCTAAATTGCGCTAGACTTTTCATATCCTTTCTTCGGATTTATACACTATAAGACCTTCTTTGCATTTTATTTCTTTCTCAAACCCAAATTTTATCCATGTTAAGACTGTATTTATTGTAGATGTTCGTTGAACGTTAACATCCTACGAAATTTTTTTTTTTTTACTTTTCACTCATCTTTGTAATAATATTTCCCAAATTCTTCTATTTGCGCTTCAGATCCATGGTTCGGGAAAAAACTCCTATTATCATGTTCTCTATATACTTGTTCTGTTACTTGTACTCCCAGGAATGAAATCACCTTGTCTCTTTCTTTTAGTATTTTATTTTAGGAATGAAAACAAAAATTGTCTTTTTTTTTAATGCTGCAAAGATGTCTCCATAGTTCTTTTGCAGTTGACCCTTCATTAGACTTTCAATCTTCTCTAAAAAAATCCCCAGTAAATAAACTTCGGGCGTTTACTGTCACGCGATAATAGATGATTCGTTAGTGTCATCTAATTCAAAAGTTGGCCAAACCTGATGTCATTCCAGTCTTTTTTTTCTAGCTTTTGATATTGTCTAAACTTTGTCAGCTCATGTTTTTGTCTTCTCTTTTCATTGTACGTATATATGATCCTAATTGTAATGATCTTTAATCCAATCCTTTTTAGATTCATAAAACTCAATCGGATGATACTGCGAAAACGTGGTATCTTACCAATACCGTTCTCCATTATATTGTTCCAACTCAATTTTTTCATCGGTTTTCTATTATGAGAAAAAGGGTGTCGCATGTAAGGCTTTCTTTTTTTGTGTCGTACCTAACATTGGTTGTTTAATTCTATTGTCCAACTAACATTGGTTTGTTTAATACTATTGTCCAATTCTATAAATTGGCTAAGTGCGATGTCGTTCCAGTCTTTGTCTAATTTTTGAAATTATCTAAACTTTGTCAGCTCGTCATTTTATCTTTTCTTTTCACTGTATATGATCATATTGTAATATACTTTAGTCCAATCATTTATGGATACATTGATGCATCCCAAGTTCCTTAACACTTGGAGATATTAACTTGATTACCCTAACTTATATTAAATGTTATATAAGATAGAGTAACCAAACAAAGTGTTGGTCGCAGCGAGAAGTTGGAGCTCCACTGAACTGCAACTGGTGGTCTAAGCTGCTAAGATCACACCTGAACCTACGACACATAGTTATTAAGAAACAAAAAATATCACAGTGTAGTCTAAGCTTCCGTCGAATTATGTACACTATGGTAAACAGTAGAATATTGTCCTAAGTTGAATTATCAAGGAATTGATTGGCCCAGTAATCTGTAATAAGAACCCCCCCAAAAAAACCATAAAGGCAATTTGATTTTCCGTAAACATCAACGCACTTCAGGTTTCCATTGAAGAACATAAATAATCTATAAAAAAATAAGCAAATTAATATTTATAATCTATTGAGTATGCCAAATAAATTCATATGAACGATAACCCAAAACATTCTAACTTAAAAACAAATAATTTAAAACCATGTAACTGGACCTTAACGTAAAAGCTAATACTGAAGAGAGTAATCAAATCTTCTAAGAATCCTATTTTAAAAGAAATATCTATAGCTACGCCAATTCATTATTTCTTCAAATTAGTTTTCAGAAAATTATTAGCTGCTTACTCTTCATCTTCGGAGTAACTTTCTTTTTCGGTTTACGCCGAGTCTTTTTGGCTGGTATTTTTGTCTGCTTTGCTTCCTTGTAGTTACTTAATTCACATTTGGTGTGACATTCCTTTTGCGACCCAGACCCTATAAATAAAGAGAGCCTTACATGTAAACAATGATTCATGTTTCAAAAAAAAAAGGCTTTAGTACCAATCGTTTGCAAAGATACCTGTTAATCTGTATCAACATCTGAAACCTATAATTCTCCTTTTGGATTGAATAATTTTTGGAGTGTAAAATTTTCAGAAGGTTGTATATATTATACTCTTGATTTATTAATTTGAAAATAAAGTTGTGGTCCTTCATTCGGTTGAACATCCCGTGTGCCTTTTCTCCTTTGTTAATCTGCATTAAATAATATGGTGAGCATGCGTTCACAGTACATCTCTCTATAATCAAGATAATTGTCCATATTAATGCGTCATTACCTCATTATATTGTTCAAGCTAATCGACATTATATTTCGCAGTGCAATTCATCAACTTTTCTGATGTCTTTCCCATCACCGTGAATACTACAGTATCTTTGTCAACGAAACTCAATTTGTACATGTGTATATTCTAAGACATTAGTAAGTCTCGATATATTTCACCGTGAATACTACAATATGTTTTTCAACCAAATTCAATTTGTACATGTGTATATTCTAAGGCGTTAGTAAGTCCCGATACATTGTCCATCCATTCACAAAGGAAACGTCGTTTATTCTCACCATGGTATATCCTTATCAAAAAAAATAAAAAATACACTTGTTGTACCAAGGTTCAACGTCTTCGTCATACTCAATCTTTTTACTACATTTTTTACATGCCATGTAGTACAACTCTCTAATCTCAACCAAGCCAAGTATCGTCTCCTCGCAGAGGAATGTTTGGCCCTGCCATTTATTCGAAGAGGCACACATCTAGACATGTTTAACTATAGCAGGTAAAAAAAATCGTCCAAATACACACTTACCATATTCTATCTATTGCTTCATGTATAGTTTCTATACTTTTGTTGGGGTCATATGGTTGTGCGAGCCAGTCATTGTGATTTCGTTGCCTCCTGATTTAACCCTGCATAATTTCTTTTTTGCAGTTTTAGTACGTAATAAAAAATTTGTCTTGGCTTATGTTCGAAATATTCAAGAGACTTGCCAGATTCACGTAATTGTTCGTCCAAAAGGTACAATCCAAAATCAAATACCTTCCCACATGTTGGCTTCCAGATATTATACTTTGTGCACAGTTTAAAATGTAGATCCTCACATATATTTAGTCTAAACTTTGACCAAAAAACATCTGGCTTATTTGGATTACAATCATGAATCATAAAGAATAATATCGAAAAGATTTCTTAGTTGCACTTCATTTTTCATCATTGCGGCCTCTTGCAAACACTTAGACCATTCATTGTTATCTCCCAAATTTCCATGTGCAATACTACTCTAAACGTACGATGTAGTTTCCTAGCATCATTATCCCTTACTGTTTTCAGGCTGTTAAATGAATTTACACCGGCTATCAACAGTAATAAACACATGTGATTGCAAAACCTTGCTTCCCTAATTTTCATTCTTTCTTGTTACGTACAAAATGATGTGGAAACTCTTGATAAGTATATGATTGGGCAGTGGGATTCTTGCGATAATACTCGGAAAATACCACCAATGTTGACTTAGAATTTTCTGCAGCGGTATTAACCTTATCCATTGATTTAGTTTCATCATACATAATTTTGTGTTTTCTTGGAAGACGAATAACCGTTCGAACTACATTAGGTTCTTCCGAATACATTGGGTGATTGTATAAACGCCACACAGCCTTAGGTGGCCAAATATACCTTGCATCAATGTATTGTTGCACCTCATCACATTCACCGACGATTAGTGTTGTATGATTGTGACCTTTTGGAGATATATCTGTGTAGGTATTTAATAACCCTTACACCTCCACAGATCTCAACATTAATGTAGCACATAAAAATCCTAGAAAAACATGAGTTATATTGAACAACACTTGTGTTGTTCAGTTTGTATCTCCTGCTTACGATAATCTCCTTCCTATTTTCACGACGACGGTATATTGGATATCCACCTCCATATATCCATGCTTATACATTCGGTATGTTTATTCGGATATCCACTCCTGCATTTTCCATTGTTCATGCGCATGGAGTCCATACCACATTGACCATGTGTCATGTATTTCCTAACAGTCTCAAATAAAAATGGATCGGTTTTTTCATCAGGAATTTGACACACACAAATTATCAACCTGTTCAACTGGCTTAATTTTTCAGGACCATCTAAGAATCTAAGAGCACGCGTATGAGGTAAACCCGTTTCATAAATTCAATCGTGGACACTTGAGCAGCTACTTTTCCGGGCATATTCCTCTCCTTGATTTATTTCATAAACTCATCTCTCTTCAACTCGAAGACAGGCTATGAAATTAGGATGGTACGAAGCATATTGAATAGATAGAATCTTATCTTAGATTTCGGACCGTTGCGGAATCATAGTCATTGTTAGGTAGATATTCAGATGATTATTAAACCGTGTAATGGCCATTTAGTTTTGATAAATCTCATATGTATGCCTGGGACCACCAATAAAAATCGAAGGTAATACGTATGGTTTACCTCCATCAATGGGATTCATCCCAGATTCCGCAGAGTTCTTTATATTTTTTGTAAAAATATGCGCACAATTTATCTTGATCATTCCCGAGATAACACATATGGGTTTGTCCAGTGGATGCCCAAAAATCCACCAAGTGCTCTTGAAAAAGTTATTTTTTTAGGATGGTATAATACCATCCTGAACACTTAAAAAGAGGAACGTTATGAACTTTTTTAAAGTTAACTTTTAATAGTATGTTTTCATGTATGTGGATCCAGTTGTTTCATTTCAGGATGCCAACTCATTTGTCCGTATGGAAAGAGCAAAACGCAATGCAGGGAAAAATATGCAGGGTGACATTGTGAAATATGTTTGAACCCATTTTCCACCTTTCGATGAAGTATGATATCCCTGAAGTTAGGATTTTGAGAACCATCTTCAGGTAGTATAACCGAAACTTCGTCAACTGTTAGCAGGTTATAATTAACACCTCTCAGTGCATGATGACTTAGATATTTTGGTATGTGGTATTGACATTTCTCAGAATCTCTTGTGCCAGGGAATATTTAGTGCAAAGCTTATTATGTTTGAGATAATTTCCTGAATTTTTCCAAAAACGTCTTTATCCAGTTGGGGATTTCTTTTTGCACAAATATAAAGGGCTTGATTAAGATCATAGATATACAACTGTTGATAGATTGGGTTTTTTCCCGCATTGGGTAGTAATGTTCCAGTGTTGTGTCGAAGTCCCCGTGAATTGCGAAAGATTTCAGACTGTTGCCCTTTACAAATCTGTTATCCAGTTTGCAACCAAGACGGGTAAAAACGTTTGAAGCATTGTACTCTTGGATGTAATCTCTGAAGAACCTTGAATTTGCTTCTTCTCCGTCAATTAAATTCATAAGTTCCTGAGGAGGCTCTAGTGGCGCAGAGGATGGATTCTTCTTGGATGAATCGTGTGTCCTCTTGTCAATCCAATGCAGTGCTCCACAAACTGGACATTCAATATCCATTTATTAGGATAATGATGAACATATAAGTGTGGAACACCTTTCTGGTTTACAATGGTGTGTGTAGAAAAGTCTTCCTTCTCATCTGAAAAACTATAATATTCATCAGAATCATCTGATGTAAAATCTCCATTAGAAACTAACCTGTACGCATCGACAAATATACACAAAGTTAGTTCCAATTGTATAAGAAACTATAAAGTGACAAAAAGTATGTAGAAGTGAGGTTACACTTCAATATAATTTGAATCCAAAGGTTTAACAGTTGATTCCACAGGCTCCGTTAAAGCGTCTACAATCACGTCGTCGTTGTCTTCCGGAATTCTTGAATTTCTCTATATATTAATTTACAATTGGACATATATTCTTAGGTACTATAGGCTTGTGAAGAGGACAGATTCCACAAAGATAATTTGTTTATATATTTATCGAACTATTTGTTTGGAATGGCTATCCTATAACATACTTAGCTAAATTTCGTCAGTAACTCCTTTAGGAGCCATTTTGGCCCTTGCCAAAGAGACAATGAAAGAAGTTTGACGTATCTAATTATAGATGGGGAAAAACGATTTGTTGGTTTTTAAGGAATTGAGGAGACGACCGTACAGAGGAGACTCCTCGAACCGAGCGAAATGTTAAACCTCACACAGATGCACCGCTGCAAAAGGGGTGCTTTAGATTCGAGAGATCAATCTGTAGTACTCCGGCCTAAATCAAGACAATGACCGTTCCAGAGTAAATTCGGTCACAAGAGAGGATGGGTTGATCTGTAGGAGGGAAGCTGAGAAATGTGTGAAATCAATGGTAATCAAATATTGTGGGTGTGTGAATTCTGAATATGATAAGCTCTGAGTGATTGAAATTGCTCAATTGAGAGTAGTTGCTCAATTGATGAGTTGATGATCTCGTGTTGTCAGTTTGACGTGAGATTGATGATACTGATGATTCTGATTCAATCATGATTCAGAGACTTATTTATATTGCTGAAATTTTAGACACCATGATTCCATGAAGTGTGACAGTTGAGGAATCAAGAAGTGGGGAAGTGGAGATCGTGTTTGAAACCAGTTGCTCAACGTGTGGAGACTTGGTCGATTTTCCACCCACTACCTCGTGAATTCCTTCAACTGACTGCACGAATTGATCACATTCCATCGTGTGTTTGAACACACGTGCCGTAGACCTCCAGACCAAAACCCTAAGTGATATCCCCACAAGTGACACGATTGACGTCTGGTGGTATGTTAGTCAATTGATGACTTCGTGGTTTGATGGGACGATGAGTCCATGTAGTTGATGAGTTGAACATGATGTTCTGAAACTCATGAATTGAACATGTCATGAGACAGAGGTATAGTTCTTACGATGAAGTGAGCAAGTATTGCTCGTTCGATGGATCGTTGAATATTGATTGTTGAACCAATATTCCTTGGTTTGAGAAAATATTTATCATCTGAGCAAGTGTTTCCCATGTGATGAATTGTTGAATATTTAATCGTCTGAGCACGTGTTGCCCATCTGATGGATTATTGGCAGCGTACCAAAAATATTAATTAGAATACTGGTCGTTGAACCGAGCATAATTAATAAAATTAATGACCATGAGGCCGTCGTAAAATTATTAAGGTTGGAATCTGGAATGATGATCCTTGGATTCAGAAACCCCAATTTGATCAATTGATGATCAATTCATGGTTCGTCAGAAGTTTAACCAGGGGACGAATGAGGGAGCGACTACATGGGACCGTGTATCAAACATGTAGTGTCCATATGCTCACGTGAGCAAATACGAAGAACTCCTTGTAGATTTGACGATTTGTTGGTGAAAGAATGATTAAATGCTGGTTTAATCATTTATTCGAAAATGCTCGTCTGAGCCTTAGGTGAGAAAACCTAATTAATTATGACGAGGCGAGGGACCGACCATGGAGTCATGAAACCGGACCTGGTTTGTCACGTGACCGCCTGACAACCACTTCATGAAAATCCAAAGTGTTTGGAAGAGTTTTGGACCTAATACGAGCAATTGTGCAAATTAGGTCAAAACTGTGAAAATTGATGGGACCGGCTTTCGTGAGCCAAAGAGCCAATCTTGGTCGGTCAAGATAGCGTGCTCGTGTCCCCAAGGCGTCCGCATCTCAGTCCTGAGAATTTTGATATTTTCTGGCGTGCAACTGAGCATCCATTTGAGAAAATATGCCAAAATTAGGGTTTCGACGAAACTGAGGAAAACACCATGAGATGATGAAAAATAATTATAAAATAAGGAATGAGGAGGCGTGGGACCGCCGTGTTCAAGGAATGGTCGGCCAGTCGTGACCACGGTTCCGTGGTGCCTTTTCCTTAATTTTACAATATTTTGATGATTTTATGAAAATTCATGAATTTTGAGAAATTTGATGAATTTAGGAAGTTTCCATGAATTGAAGGAGTTTTCATGAGTTCATGGAAACAAAATATTAAAATAATAAAAACACGGGCATGTGGGACCATGGAGGCATGGCCGGCTAGTGGCCCGGTCCCACAAGTTTTCATAATTTTATTTTATTTTATTATTATATGATGATTTGTGCAAAAATACCATGAAATCAAGGAGTTTTTCATGAAATTAGAGAAATAATAATAATAATAATAATAATAATAATAAAATAATAAGGAATCGTGGGGTGTGGGGCCGGTTGGGACCAAGTCATGGTCGGTTGGCCAATGGTCACGCCCCACACTCCTTTCCTTAATTTTATATTATTTTTTATGGATTTATGGAAGTACCATGAAACCGAGGAGTTTCCTCGAGACGAAGGAGATTTGATAAAATGAGAGAATTTTCATCAAATCATGGAAAATAATAAAAGTGCATTAAAAATATAAAACTGGCGTGGGATTGACCACGACACGGTCGGTCGTGTGTCCGTGCTCCCAGCACCCTGGTCAATATTTTTAATTATTTATTATTTTCTTCTCTATTTTGCATAGGTTCATCGTTTCGTTGTATTTTTGAAATACTCGTTCGTGCGGTGATTGTTAGTGTATCGTCGTTAAATACACCTTCACCATTTGAATCGGGGCTTACTTAGAGGTAGCTCAGACGTCTGGTTGTTGATTATTTATTACTAATTGTGGAATTCGGTGGAGAATAATTCACAAAACTGAACAATAAGTTATTTATTATTAATTTATAAGATCATCTGAGAATTCGACTACGAATTCAGAATAATAAAGTGAGCATTACCATTCCATGGGATCGTAGATTCGACCATATAATCGGAGTAATTAAGATTTATCTATTACCATTTATGAGACCATTTGTGGATTCGATCATGAAATCGGAGTAATGAGATAATATAGTTATTGTTATTCTATGAGATCAAGCCGTGGATTCGATCATAGAATCAGAACAATTGTTTATTGCCATTCCATGGGACAAGTCGTGGATTCGACCATGGAATAGGAGCAATTGTTTTTGCCATTCCATGGGACCAGTCGTGGATTCGACCATGGAATAGGAGCAATAATAGATTATTCTGGGAATTCAATAGTGAATGTCACGTCAGAAATAATCTTAATTAGGAATAATTAACTTTGTGGCTCTATACTAGCAGAGCAAGCTGTCTAGGAGCATTAATTATCCCGATATGAGCTTGTCGGTAAGTCATATCCTTTATATAGTCAGGGTAAACTCGTTGTTTGTTCCCGAAGACGTTATCGCTCTATACTAGAAAAGCAAGCTGTCTAGGAGCCGTCCATCTCGTGATACTATATAGAAATAATCACTGAAAGTGTTCAGTATTCATGAGATATGCCGTTGTCCAGTCCTGAGACTACATATTTACATGTACTCTGAGAGAAAGTACTCTCCGTTGAGAATTCATGAGAGACCCGGGCCTCGATACTCACGTCTGATTGCTGGATCAGAGGCTCGTATAATCACGAGTTTACGATTTTAGCCCTTGTTGAAAATCCACCATCTACATTAAGTCCCCTGCTTACTGAGGAAATCCATGTTCCTCAGTCAGCATTAAATGGTGATTTTCCGGCCATAAATAATAATACCAGTAATTGAACTTAGTCGTAAGTTGAGAGGTTACCGGATTTAGAGAGCATGAGAAAACCACGACCTGATGAAGGCTTCAATGTCATGATTGGAGCGTCGTTTGATGAGCATAAATTGGTGCTGAACAGCTGGTTTGGACGACGAGTCCGTGGTCGGTTAGGATGCGCGGGCCGGGCCCAATAAGGAAATCCTTGTTTTATGAATAGACGCTCGTTCGTTCGTTAGTTTAAGGAACAAACAAAATAGACCCGAGTCTAATGATATAAAATTCGTCTATGAGCTTTCACGAAAACTGGAATTTTATATTTTAAATATGTGAGATTTCACTAAGTGGAATAAACTCTCGTTTCAAAGGTGGATGCTCGTACGAGAGAAAAAAAATTTTTTTGATAGACGTGCGTCTGTTAGTAATAAAATTTTGTTTATGAGCCTTCATGAAAAATTTTATCTTCGAGCTTTCGGAAATATTTGAAAATATACTCTCGCTTCAAAGACAGATGCTCGTGCGAGGGAGCAAAAATATATAGATATATTTTTCAAATTTACGTGAGTTTCACGTTGAATATATATATTTTGTAAAATCAATGTTTTGATTTTGAACAACTGTTGAAAGTAGACAATTATACATGGTGAAATAATGTCTATATGTGAGTTTTCACAATTGTAGAATGGACGTCTGTACAATTTTTGAAGATCAGTGAGTGTTCACATAGTAAAAATTTATGTGGGTTGTTCACGGCTTTATGAAAATCGAGTCATGATTTTTGAGCAATTGCTGAAAGTAAGCAATTGTATACGTGATGAAATAATGTATGTATGATTTTGCGATTTTATAGTGTATGCACACATGTAGAAAATCAGCGAATGTTCACATGAAATGTTATGTGAATTATTCATAGTTTCATGCAAAGTCAGGTGTTGACTTTAAATAATGAATTTTGCTCGTCTTGGCAAGTTTGAAGAAGCGAGTAAGTTTTTCGAGGTTTTTACGTTATTATCACTAGGTTCTTGAAACCGTAAATAAGTAAGAGTTGAGGATTACCATTTTTGTTGCGTGTTTGTTATTGGTATATTCATGACTCCATGCCTTGCGCCTCAGATAGTGGTGACTTCTGGTTACAGCCACTCTTCGGGGTCTTCCTTGGAGCGCTCCAAAAATATCAAGTCAAAGATGAAGACTTCTACGGATGTTCATACTGAGGAAAATCAACCTTTCAGAGACACTTGAAGCTGACATATTGTATGTCTCTCGATCATCCGAGAGTCGTCCCTCATTAGCAGAAGCACCGCCGACTTCAGCAAGTGAGACTATCGGCTGAAGATAAAGTTCGGCTTTGTGTTGATGATGTAGCTCCTGATTGGATGAATGAAGAATTTCGTCATCAGAAAATTCAGAAGTTAGGTCTTTGTTGAAATTGTTATAGAATCTTCGTCCGATGTCGGATTTTCGCGGTCGACCCATGTATCCTCATGCCCAGGAAATTTCCAAACTTTCTCAAAGAAGACTTTTGAGTTCCGAGCATGTTTAGGATGTGAAATCGACGAAACAGTAAACTTCCAGGAGACCTTCAGAAAATTTTCAGCTGGCATGTGGTCCAACGTTTTGGCCACAACTCTTTGCTCGTTTCTCCAATTGTTTTTAATTTTGGATATGTTTTAGAGGACCTTCATACGAAGAGAATGGTATATGACCCATCCCTCGATTCTTCACCAATTGATCCCAGCTCTTCGGTTTGTACATGACAGTGTAAAATCATCTCAGTCGAGCTTGCTGTAAAACACTCATGTTGTGTTCTTAGACCATTCGCTTGTGTCTTGAACGGTTGGTGAAGGATTTTAATATCGTTGATTCGTTTGAGATCAGGACCCCTTGATTGATACATGATCATGGTGCTTGCAGCGCCATCTTGCTTCTGTGAGTCGTAGAAACATCGCTTCTGAAACCCTGGTCATGGGACCATAGCTGAGGTTGCTCTTGAGAGAGGATGATGTAATGACCACGGTTTCATGTCCCGATGGTAGCATTACTTTTATGATGAATGATTAGCACATGAGAGTCTGGTGCCACGAGTCTTGGACTGTGAAACTGGTCGTCATGATCAGTGGATCGTCAGTCCCCAGTATTTTGGTTAGATCTCTCCTCTTCGTTTTCTCTTCTTCTGGCAAGACTTGGATAGAGGACCCAGGTAGAAAAATTTATGTAAAGACCTAGATGGTCAAAGTTGGAGGTACCTTGATGAAGTACTTAGTGGAAAGACCTGGTGGACACCGATCGACTGTGGAAGTCATGAATACCGTCTAAGAATTACTGCTTGCATATTGTACGCTCTGGAAGATGTAGGAACCTCATACGACGTCGGAATTTGATGCTTGACCCCAAATTTTGAAGCTAAGAGACTGAGTTATTCCATGAGACAAGAATCACCCAATTTGGAGTTGTATATGTCATCCAACGAAGCGTGCACATTTGTAATTTTTAATCCCGTACAAATTTTCAGATTTCGTAGACCTGACGGTAAAGGCCATATCTTTCAGCTCGTACGTCCGATTGATGCGCTCTTTTGGTAGGTTGTATAAGAGACATATACGGACATATTTTGTTGAGGAAGTATCGTCTCATTCCTCACTAGTTGGTACGTTTTTGTAAACCCATTTGCTGAAGTATGTTGTATATCATTTGTAGAGGTGATGAGAACATCTTGTAGAAGACTTTGGTGTTGTGCCCTCCCATCGTGCAATCTTCAGAAAGACTTTCATGTGAGCATATTTCATGTCTACACGCCTTGATATGAATCATTAGTGCTTCGAGAAGTCCGTTTCCTCGAGCAATACTTCAGAGAATGGTTAGTTGATAGAGCCTTGTCATGAGGATGTTGCTCCTGAGACCGTTGTTGTTGTTGAGACCATGAATTATTATGCTCCAGATATCCTTGTCGATGCTAAGATCATGGATGGTGTTCCTATAGAGATTATTGTTGATGTTGATACCATGGTTGAAGTTGCTCTAAAGACCGAAAAGGCTAGAACTATGATTATAGATATAATTTTTGTTCCTTCATCCAGTGAGCCTTTTACGTTCACGAACTAGTTAGTGAGTTGAGAATCCGGTGTACTGGGAGTTCAACCTGAGTGCTCCTGAAAGCATGACTGTATCGTGAAGCGGCTTTGTAAGTGAATCCACGTTGTTGTGGAAGATAACAACAGAAATCTCCGTTCTAGATCGGTGAAGGGAACAAGTTCCTCAGTCATGTAGGGTTTTGTGATGTAGAGAAGTCACATCGATGAAGTTTCACGGAATCACCTCAGGTTGCCCAGTGTATGTTGAAGGAGTTAGTAACATTCATGTGTGAATGATGTTGCATCTGCTTCAGAAGTCTTATAATGAGATAATGAAGACTTATCGAATGTAGTGTCGTGCTGGTGTTGAATCAGTGTCGGGATATTTGTGTTGAAGCCAGAGGCGCCATTTTCGAAGGTGTACTCTTTGATTGGGAGTACAATTTTGAAGGCTTCTTAGATGATTGAGCGTTGAAGCGTCATACCCTTTGAGCATGTATTAGGTTTGATCATCTAGGCCCCGACTTTCTTCTGTTGATTCAGCATTCCTTTCGTTGCAGCAGTGGGATTCAACACTTGTGCAGAAGTCGGAGCTTTCTAATTTTCTGGCACACATGGACGCTCCTGCAAGGCTATGTAGAAACTCCCAAAGTGTTCTTTGCCATGTTTGGACATCATCTCAGCAATGAACGTCTCAGTGATCGATTCAGAGAAATATCAGATTCAACCACTTGGTAAAATACTAATGCGGTGAAGTTACCATTCATAACGTCTTGCAGAGTTGCTAGCAGAATTAAGTCCCCATGCTACATGGCATGTGAGGAAATAAATGACGTAGACACGGAAGGAATGAGACTTGCCTGAGTGTGGAACCTCTTGATGAATGTCTATGCATATTTTGCAGGTTCTTGCTTCAATCTCGTCAAAGTTCGAAATTCCTCCCAGTGCTCTGATGATGGAATGTCCGTCAAATCTTCTGGATCAGAACTTTATTTGTTGGAGAGATATGTAACCAAAGGCGCTTTGTAATAGTACCCATCTTTTCAGTGTGGATCCACGCTCTTCTGAAGGACGTGTCATATCTTGGATCTTCCTGATTATGTGAAACTTGGTTTCTATCTAGGTTGAACTTATGTTCACTTTGAGAATGATGTAGCCATAAGTATTTCCGAGCGCTCCTTCAAGGTCTCTGATTGAGATGGAGCATGAGTATCTTCTTGTCGAGTGATGCATGTGGATCCGATGGTTTCAGTGGAATGTTGTTGATGGCGGTGTCAGCATCGATCAACGTTCTTCCCAATTCGTTTCTTCTGAGATTGATTGTGGTAAGAAGTCCCCAGTCGTACACCTCTTGGTCCGTGGATGGAGGCTCAAGAAGTATTTTCGGAATGGACTTCTTGACATGATGTGTTCAGTGCTGTGAACATGTCTCTCCTTCGTGCCTTTGACAGATAGAGCAATTCACGTTCAGAGAGAGTGTAAAGCTTCTGATTGGGAGAGGACTCTTGTGTACTCCTTCAGTCCCTCGTTGAAGCTATTGTGGATCAACCTTCTCTTTGAAAATTTGCTTCAAAATATTGCAGTTACTTGTTGGATGATTTGATGAATTTATGAAGGTGACAGTACCTGGGTTTCTTCATTTTTCTTCAGTTGGCTCTCTATGATGAGCAGCGATTTGATTGCACCATCTTGAACCCAGACTTCTAGTAACTCGATCACTGCTTCATGATAAGTTTGAGTATGTCCGATCATCTCCCCGTTCGTTAATGCCGGATCGAGGTTTGTGTAAGATTGGTTATCCTTTCTTGATGCTTTTGTAGGATGAGGTGTTGGATGTCTCATGTTTGAGAAGGAGCTTTCCTTTTGCTTGAGCAATAATGTTCATGGAAGGTTGGACATTGTATTGTTTGTTGATCAGGCATCGGCTGCTCCGAGGTTCCTCGACCTTATAGACTTTGCTCAGCAAAGCAGGTGTAGTAGTCGCTGATCGTTTGGCTGTTTCATGAAGTTCTGAGAGAGTCTGGAGTCGCAGAGAAAGGCTCTGTAGATTGGGATAATTTCGTTTTGTTCATGCTCTCCTAGTACCTCCAGGGATCGAGAAACGTGTTCTCGAGCGCTCCATGTTCCATTATATAGTGCGAACGTTGGGGAAGTGTAGCCCTTCGGGAAAGAAATCATTTGCGTAGCAACAGGGTATGAAGGTTGATAACGATGAACAGATGATGCTTTGTCTTTTCCTATACCCTCCATGAAGCGTTCCAGGTCCTCACGAGCGATGAAGCCTGCAAGTTCCTTTGATGGAGAGTCATCTGCAGCTTTGCGGAATTCTTCATCTTGTACAACATGGATTGGAGAGATTTCAGGATCAGCAGTTGAAGAAGTTTCTTTAGATTCTCCTTTTTCGCGCTGAGGATGAGTTCATTCAGACGCAAACTTTTTTGTAAGAGTTTTGAGATAAGCATACAACTCTTTCTGTGTTGCAGGAACGTCAGTCTGAACCTTCATGAGATCAAGATGATTTCCTCTGGTTTCTTCAGGAGACCAACCGAAGAGTGGATTGTTGATGGCGCCAGTGTCGTCACTTGCAGGGGCGATCTCTGGAGCACCAGTGCTTGGAAGAGTGATAGTAACATGTGACGTGATATTGCTGGCCGAAGGAGTGGTGTTAGCGCTACCAATAGAGCCTGCAACGTTAATAGGAGTAATCCTTGATGTGAGTACCACTAGAACTTGTAATGTTATAGTTGGGTGTTGAACCCGGATTGGTAACTATACCTAAGACCGACCATCCTGCCGAATTGAGATTGCAACCGAGAGAATGATCTCCCACTGTGGTTGCCAATCTGTAGATGGGGAAAGACGATTTGCTGGTTTTTAAGGAATTGAGGAGACGACCGTACGGAGGAGACTCCTCGAACCGAGCGAAATGTTAAACCTCACACAGATGCACCGCTGCAAAGGGGGTGCTTTAGATTCGAGAGATCAATCTGTAGTACTCCGGCCTAAATCAAGACAATGACCATTCCAGAGTAAATTCAGTCACAAGAGAGGATGGGTTGATCTGTAGGAGGGAAGCTGAGAAATGTGTGGAATCAATGGTAATCAAAGATTGTGGGTGCGTGAATTCTGAATATGATAAGCTCTGAGTGATTGAAATTGCTCAATTGAGAGTAGTTGCTCAATTTATGAGTTGATGATATCGTGTTGTCAGTTTGACGTGAGATTGATGATACTGATGATGCTGATTCAATCATGATTCAGAGACTTATTTATATTGCTGGAATTTTAGACACCATGATTCCATGAAGTGTGACAGTTGATGGAATCAAGGAGTGGGGAAATGGAGATCGTGTTTGAAACCAGTTGCTCAACGTGTGGAGACTTGGTCGATTTTCCACCCACTACCTCGTGAATTCCTTCAACTGATTGCACGACTTGCTCACATTCCATCGTGTGTTTGAACACACGTGTCGTAGACCGCCAGACCAAAACCCTAAGTGATATCCCCCCAAGTGACACGATTGACGTATCGTGGTATGTTAGTCAATTGATGACTTCGTGGTTTGATGGGACGATGAGTCCATGTAGTTGCTGAGTTGAACATGATGTTCTGAAGCTCATGAATTGAACATGTCATGAGACAGAGGTATATTTCTTACGATGAAGTGAGCAAGTATTGCTCGTTCGATGGATCGTTGAATATTGATTGTTGAACCAATATTCCTTGGTTTGAGAAAATATTTATCATTTGAGCAAGTGTTGCCCATGTGATGAATTGTTGAATATTTGATCGTCTGAGCATGTGTTGCTCATCTGATGGATTATTGGCAGCGTACCAAAAATATTAATTAGAATACTGGTCGTTGAACCGAGCATAATTAATAAAATTAATGACCATGAGGCCGTCGTAAAATTATTAAGGTTGGAATCTGGAATGATGATCCTTGGATTCAGAAACCCCAATTTGATCAATTGATGATCAATTCATGGTTCGTCAGAAGTTTAACCATGGGACGAAGGAGGGAGCGACTACATGGGACCGTGGATCACACATGTAGTGTCCATATGCTCACGTGAGCAAATACGAAGAACTCCTTGTAGAGTTGACGATTTGTTGGTGAAAGAATGATTAAATGCTGGTTTAATCATTTATTCGAAAATGCTCGTCTGAGCCTTAGGTGAGAAAACCTAATTAATTATGACGAGGCGAGGGACCGACCATGGAGTCATGAAACCGGCCCTGGGTTGTCACATGACCGCCTAACGACCACTTCATGAAAATCCAAAGTGTTTGGAAGAGTTTTGGACCTAATACGAGCAATTGTGCAAATTAGGTCAAAACTGTGAAAATTGATGGGACCGGCTTCCATGAGCCAAAGAACCAATCTTGGTCGGTCAAGATAGCGTGATCGTGTCCCCAAGGCGTCCACGTCTCAGTCCTGAGAATTTTGATATTTTCTGGCGTGCAACTGAGCATCCATTCGAGAAAATATGCCAAAATTAGGGTTTCGACGAAACTGAGGAAAACACCATGAGATGATGAAAAATAATTATAAAATAAGGAATGAGGAGGCGTGGGACCGTCATGGTCAAGGTACGGTCGGCCGGTCGTGACCACGGTCCCGTGGTGCCTTTTTCTTAATTTTATAATATTTTGATGATTTTATGAAAATTCATGAATTTTGAGAAATTTGATGAATTTAGGGAGTTTCCATGAGTTGAAGGAGTTTTCATGAGTTCATGGAAACAAAATATTAAAATAATAAAAACACGGGCATGTGGGACCATGGAGGCATGGCCGGCTAGTGGTCCGGTCCCACAAATTTTCATTATTTTATTTTATTATTATATGATGATTTGTGCAAAAATACCAAGAAATCAAGGAGTTTTTTAATGAAATTAGAGAAATAATAATAATAATAATAAAATAATAAGGAACCGTGGGGTGTGGGGCCGGTTGGGACCAAGGCATGGTCGGTTAGCCAATGGTCACGCCCCACACTCCTTTCCGTAATTTTATATTATTTTTTATGGATTTATGGAAGTACCATGAAACCGAGGAGTTTCCTCGAGACGAAGGAGATTTGATAAAATGAGAGAATTTTCATCAAATCATGGAAAATAATAAAAATGCATTAAAAATATAAAACTGGCGTGGGATTGACCACGACACGGTCGGTCGGTCGTGTGTCCGTGCTCCCAGCACCCTGGTCAATATTTTTAATTATTTATTCTTTTCTTCTCTATTTTGCATAGGTTCATCGTTTCGTTGTATTTTTGAAATACTCGTTCGTGCGGTGACTGTTAGTGTATCGTCGTTAAATACACCTTCACCATTTGAATCGGGGCTTACTTAGAGGTATCTCAGACGTCCGGATGTTGATTATTTATTACTAATTTTGGAATTCGGTGGAGAATAATTCACAAAACTGAGCAATAAGATGTTTATTATTAATTCATAAGATCAGCTGAGGTCGACTACGAATTCAGAATAATAAAGTGAGCATTACCATTCCATGGGATCGTAGATTCGAGCATAGAATCAGAGTAATTAATATTTATCTATTACCATTTATGAGACCAGTTGTGGATTTGATCATGAAATCGGAGTAATGAGATAATATAGTTATTGCTATTCTATGAGATCAAGCCGTGGATTCGATCATAGAATCAGAACAATTGTTTATTGCCATTCCATGGGACCAGTCGTGGATTCGACCATGGAATAGGAGCAATTGTTATTGCCATTTCATGGGACCAGTCGTGGATTCGCCCATGGAATAGGAGCAATAATAGATTATTCTGGGAATTCAATAGTGAATGTCACGACAGAATTAATCTTAATTAGGAATAATTAACTTTGTGGCTCTATACTAGCAGAGCAAGCTGTCTAGGAGCATTAATTATCCCGATATGAGTTTGTCGGTAAGTCATTTCCTTTATATAGTCAGGGTAAACTCGTTGTTTGTTCCTGAAGACGTTATCGCTCTATACTAGCAGAGCAAGCTGTCAAGGAGCCGTCCATCTCGTGATACTATATAGAAATAATTACTGAAAGTGTTCAGTATTCATGAGATATGTTGTTGTCCAGTCGTGAGACTACATATCTACATGTACTCTGAGAGAAAGTACTCTCCATTGAGAATTCATGAGAGACCCGTGCCTCGATACTCACGTCTGATTGCTGGATCAGAGGCTCGTATAATCACGAGTTTATGATTTTAGCCCTTGTTGAAAATCCACCATCTACACTAATTGTCTCACAGTTTGGATTATATTAAGCTTTAGGTATGGGTCACATCGAGCTATTTCACTTCGTATGATCACCCATATCTTTTGGAAAGCATAGTTATCTTGATCATTCTTTACGGACCGTTTGGATGAACTACTTTAAAACCGTCCACACACGTACCCGTGAGCCCCTTTTCCCTGAAAAAACAGGGAGCCATATTTTGGGGAAGTGTCACGGCTTCTAAATGATTTTTTTCCAAGGTTCATTAAGAAGTTTTCAAATTATTTTTAGGTTCCGGATTAGTTATACCGTTCTCTGGAAAATATTTGATATTCGAATACGGCTCTTATGGGCAGTTTAACAAAATATTTGACAATCTCAAAAACATCATTTTTTGATCAGTACATTTTCTCTTTGTGATATTCTACCTCTTGCTTTTTTTTGGCCAAAAGATGAAATTCTTAGCTATAATGTTTAGTTAAGAGCACGATTAACTTCATACTTGCTTTTCAATGTATATCCTCAATATTTCAGCGGTAAAACAAACAACTTGTATTATTCAATATCCATATCGGGTAAAGAATGACAAATAGTAATCAACAAAAATTATTATTTATCGACAGTGAAAAAAATGAGTTGATTCTTTTTTTCTTTTCTTTTTCCCGAAGGACGCAAATTTAGATAATAGGTATGTAAAGAAGGAACGCAGGCGAAGCCCCTTATTATTTAGAGTAGAACATCAATAAATAGATCCTCAATAAATTAATAATTTCATTAAAATAATAAAATTTCTGGTCCAAACTAAACTTGCGTAAGCTAAATTTTAACTCGATAAACTAATAATTATGATAAGATGAAAATTTTTTTTGGTCCTTGTACTATTAATTTATAGAAGTTATATTGTTCGCTAATTTCATAAACAAAGAACATTATCGACATCTTTATGAGCCAGAAAATACTGTGCCTTTACCTCTTCTTATATTAGGGATACTTTTATGCTCATTTCAGAAGAAGATTATCGACATCTTTATGAGCCGGAAAATATTATGTCTTTTTATCTCTTTTTATATTAGGATTCTTATTCATTTTTTTTTTTTTGAAGCGTGAATATATTAGGATTTTTGATGTTCTATTTTAGAAAAATGCATTTAAATATATCGTCAATATTATTTACTCTATAAATTCTAGTAATTCTGTGGATGGCATGAATTTCTTACAAATGCAATTGTATCCGTCAGTATAACTTATTTGCGGTTTTTTGTATAGGCATGTTAGTTCATATTATGTTTTTCTTTTCTTAGCATCTTGCAGTAAATTAGTTTCTTCCAATATAATCGTTCTATTTTCGCTGGAGTCTTTTATCTCATCAAGGGATCGTATAACTCACTTGATCATCCATTAAATGCATTTCAAGGCCACATATAGCAGCTTCTGTTCGGATTTCAGGTGCATACCTCAAAATTCTTACCTTCACTACCTTTTGCTGGGCTTCATAAACATTGGGATTATTGTATCTGTGTGTAGGTTACCTTTCCTCTTCCTGCAATTGAAAATTCAAAAAAAAAATCTAAAGAATGGTACCAAAGTTGAGCTACTATTCTACTTTGACTCACTTTGATAAACCGTAACTATACCTCTCTTTCTAAACTGGTAAACCCCAGTCGTCTTCTACCACAAATTTTAAACCCATCTCCAACTCTTTGCAACAATCACGTCCTATAAACTTGCAGCAACCTTCCAATTTCGTGCAACGCATCGACAATGAACATCACTGATTGTTTTAACCAACTAAAGTTTATAAACAAAATTTATTTTTTTGGATGTTGAATCATTTGAAATTATGCAGGCATATGAGACAGCTCATTCTAAAATAAACAATGTAAATTCAAAGTTATGTTCCGTAATTCTTTGTTTTGATGACCAACTATTAAATATGAATTTGCAATCACCTCTGAAGGTCCTCCAATATTTCCATCATGACTGCTAGACTGTAGTTTTATAGCTGAACTTTAGGGTGGACAGATATTTTTGAGCTTTAAATGATATCGAAATTTCCTGACAAATGTGTTACATTAACTGGAGAAAGTCTTTCTTCGGTGGCATAGATGCTAGTCAGCCCTCTGGTGCAAAGAGGAGTGTAAACTATCTATTTTGCTAGGATTTATGGGTACAGTAAGCTAGTACCTAAAAATTATGTGCAAGCTGTTAAACATGCTACAGGTAAAGATAAATGATTTGCAACTTACCCATTAACATAAGTAATAACGGTAAGAATCCATGGAAGAGAAAATTTAGTCGCACTAAGATTCAAAGAAAAGACATTTGCTAGCATTTGTTGGCAAGAAAAAAGTTATGACACTAAATAGACCTATGTAGTGTTACATATTAATTATCAATATGAAAGGACACGGTGAAATGAGATCTTCCATCTACGTAACTGGATGACCTAAAAGGCAGTTGCTATATCTGTTTGAAGGCGTATGTTTACTAGGGACAATAGCATTGGCTAATAAACCTAGAAATCCTCTACCAAATACCCACATAAAATCAGCTAGGAGCCAAAGCCTTATCCAGGTAGAAGGTTGATCGTTGAAAATCCCACACATCCAGAGTTTACTATGCAAACCTGCTGCTAATTTAAAAGACACGGATAATTAGTCAAAATAAGTTCTTCGACAGTAAGCCTAGATAATAATCTTACTTAAACTGATCTTTACAATTGATAAAGCAATAATCAGTTAGCCAATTACAAACATATTCACAACTTTTTTACCATTGAATAATATGTGAACTAAGTTTTTTGTTGATGGAAATCTGGAAACATCTTTAATCTATGCGACTTCATGTTAGAATTAAACACCATATATATGTGGAGTGATAAATACCTCAGTGCGGAAACATCTCCAATCTACGCTAATTCATGTTATAATTAAACACCATACTTGAGTTCTCAAAGTCTTCTGGTTTCAAAATGAAAAGCTATCCAAACAACTCATAATTCGTCATTATATATTTCTAATCACATGATTCTGTGCCATCTGCGGGAATCGAACCCACAACTACATGGGGTAAACCATGTGCTCTACCAATTGAGCTAAGACAGCAAGTAGCACTATCTTAAAACCCTAAATTTCATGACGAACCGGATACTTATTACCTTTTAAAAATTCTGTCTTGGAATCTATGCATATAAATTAGAACCTAAACATTTCCGCATTTAAAATCAAATTATCATTATGGGAAAGTTCCACCATGTCCAGGCTGTATTATCTACATCTGCAATTGATACAATTCTCAAATGGTGTGTAAGCACATATAATTGTTACAGAACTTACTCATGAAACATCAGTGGAAGTACCTACCGATGTTCAGTGATAAACCACCTTGTGTAGCTCCGAAACTTGATTGGAATGATGTACATCCGATAACACCTCCTTTGATGTCTGCAAAACCCTTTGGATTTCAGTTTGACATAATCCATTTTAGTACTCAAACGAAATATTTATAGAGACTGAAGAAAAAAATGAGCACAACCTCAAGCAAACACCACATGGTTGATAGGCCTAACAACCCAAGTATTTCAAACAATATCACCTAGAGATGGTAGTAATAGAAATATCATGCAGATTGCAAAAGAAAAGGAAAGGTGCAGTAATGGGTCTGGGTAGTAGTGGTGGTGCCTCTAATCGAATCTGGAAGAGATAATGGATCAAACTAAAAACATCAACCTAAACCAATAATCAAACAAAGGGAGAAAGAAGAAAGGAAAAAAAACTTAAAAGTAAATTTCTAGGCTTTTTATATGTTTACCTTCTTCTATTCCCCTGCATCGTCTTTCTTATTCTACCTAAATCACAAAATAAAAAATCTTAACTAACAAAACACTAAACCATGTCAATACAGAAAACATAAAAACCTAGAGCACACAGAGCAAAGAAGAATCACAAAAAGAAAAACAGAGAATCAAATATTTAGGGTTTCTGCGTGAGAGGAGAAGGGGTGTACTGGTAGAAAAAGAAAGCGGATAAAAAACAAATTCAATGTTTCCTAGATTTATAAGAACCTGCAGTAGAACTATAAGTGATCAGAAATAGAATAAACCTCCATATTGCGCCTAGTGGAAAGAGCTGATTTGTCAGATGGCAATTGAACCTGTTTATAAAAGGAGCTGAAAAGCATTTACCATTTATAAATTGAAAGTAGTAATATGAATATAACCTCACACACCAAAACAAAATTTTGTACTATCAAAAGAATCAATTTAGTACAGTTCACTAACTAAAACATAGTTCATCAATGACAAACTAATTTCAGCAGCCAACAAAGGACAGAACTTCCATCTATCAAAGTGGTGAGCAGCAGAACTTCAATTCTCAGAAATTTCTTAGTTAACCACTTATCATTTTATTTTTTATATTTTTATACAATTTCGAATTCCCATATGTTAACATATACTTCTAGTTTTGGGCAACACAACATTTTGCCCACGAAACTAAAAACTTCTTGTCTTCGAACACATAAATTAGTTTAATCTTAATTTGACACATACCTAGCTAGTTTGAGCAAGGATTCCTAAACTAAATGTTATCAAATGGATGACTAAACAGTACCTAGTGATCTATGGATTAGATCGTGTACTGCTAGGTAACTAACAACATCCATTATAGGATCCATGGATTAAGAGATACATTAACACACTACTGGACCTTTATATATCCTTGATGTAGATGGTTTCCAAGCTAGATACACTGCTGACCCGTCAGTAGGATATACTACTTGATTCGGATGTTAGACTGCACAAATGGAGAAGCGCCCCAGCCAGCATTTCATCGGTTCATGTATATGTATATTAATTAAGGATGTTTTGCAGCATTTACCTGTGAAGCCCAACAATGTTGTAACCATTCTTGAGCTCTTCCATATTCTTCACCTGTATGTCAAAAATTATTATTTCTGATGAAAAATATTTAGGACAGTCTCCATTACTAATGTTGTAGAGCAATTCTTCTATGCAATTTTCCGGTACTTCTCATATCATTGCTTGATGTTTGTTCCTGCAATGGTGCAAATGATAGACGTTACTCTTCAGAATGATTAACTTTAAAAATTCAATAGAAAAAAATCAGCTGTTTATAAAAATTTGAAACAAAAGGCTAAGATCAACCAACATTCGAACTATCCAATGAAAAGGGAGAGTAATGAAGCTGAGAACTACTGCATCAGCTTAAGAAAAGCTGAACCTAAAATTCTTTGTTGTGCCATTGACAAGCCCTGTTTTTCCACTTCCTTCTATGCCTGCAAAAATTTCATATTTCCTCACTTCACGGTCATAATTGAAAAGAAGAGAATGGATCAGACCGTGAAGATTCTTGGAAACTGTTGTGCTTCTGTCCTACAATTAAGTCGATGAAGTTAAGAGCATCATATTTAATAAAATCGTCCAAGCATTCCATACTCCAGAGCTATGTGTATCCACTGCAAATCCAGCAAACATGAATAAAAAAAAAATCATGGTTTGTTTCGAAGTGTTGCCTGATTTCGGGATAGCAGAGAAGCTATTTATTGAATGACTCTGTAATCTACACACATACTACAATAGTAATATGCTGTTAACAATTTTTTTTTTATGTAGTTTCTTCAGTTTAAGCCGACAGAGAGCCTCACCTTAGTTAGGAATCCTCGAGAAGACAAAGAAAATAAGGCCTAGCTTTTAGAGTGTCTGTTTTGGGGGAGTTCAGCAGCTGATGTCACTAATCTAGTATGTCGATATAAATCTTCGTCATCGAAGTTGTGATATTCCCTCTGAAATTACAGATGCTATCATAGGATTAAGTAATGTAATCATAGGTACGATCTGGATACATTAATTATATTTATTTATGCATTTGTAAAGCTTCAAATCAAACAAACAACATACCTTGATAGATTCACAGATGGCGCTGTGTTCTTTGATAAATGAGGGCATTTTAGACAAAAACACCATCCCAAAATGTTACAAACATCTATAATTTTTGCATACCAGCTTGGTCATGCATGAGAAGTCTGTCCCGATTGATGTCTTGAGCTTTCTATCTTCTTCAAACCCCCCTGCTTGATGTTGCAATAACTGATGGGAACCTCTGCAGTCTTGTAGAATTTGAAGGATTTCAGTGGCTCACCACTTTAGTTGATGAAATTAGTTCTATCCAACAACAAACAACAATTTAAGGAGTACCAAACATATGAATAAAACTGTAATGTTCAAATTATCAGCTCCAGCAAAATAATGAACCAAAAAATAAAACAACCACCACATCAACGGTTTCATACACGTGAATAAAATCTAGCAATTGCATCACTGGAAGAAAAGTTTGGCCAATAGTAACCGTTGATAACAATACTGAAACATAATATTCTACCTTCCCTTCGTTGTGGTACACAGACTCATCAGATTATCACAATCATTGGAGCGGTCGGAGAAACTCTGCAAAGACATGGTAGCCCAAACGATTTACTAAAGAAAGATCATCTATACCTGAATAAGGTATGGAACTCAGGATTTAGACAACAATAGCTCATAGTTTGGATTTATCCTAGAGCATTAGCAGATGCAACAGCTTCAACGACTTTCCTGGTGAAAGAGTTCTTAGACCTGAACTTGTTGACATCAATACCTCTATTCTTCTTTCATATCCTAAACAAACCTGTACGGGCATCGAGCTTACATAATTCCAAAGACCGTGTTGTCCATCAAACCCCTGCGAGTATATAAAAACTTTGCATCGAGCTTACATAATTCCAAATCCAGTGAACAACACAATGATAAGCAATTCATCATCATCAACATTATTAGAAGTAATAAAAACAATATTAACAATTGGTTGTGTTTATTTTCCAATGGTAATCCATATTAAGGTTACAGAATAAGCATCTGTTCTTTGACCTACCAAATTTGGCTTAATTAGTTGTCACCAAGGGTTGAATTCATCATAGACGCTCATTAGAACGAAGACGTGTTGGGTTCTGTTCGACTATTGTGTTGTTACTGCGCAATGAAAATGCATGTTTAAGGTGTTGCAAGATTGAGTTTTTGGATTCTCTGAAAACCAAACCTGAGTTTAATCAATCTGCCTACACCAAATTAAAACCCAATCTGAACATGGGTACACCAAAACCCAATCTAATTTCTAAAAAAATCCAGGGTTTCCACAAGTTTACCTTGTTCTTCCCTTCCTATGCGTCGTCTTTGAAATTAAACTTTGCCTCCTGAATCAATGTTATAAACTTTTCCCCCTGAATTTCCCACATCAAGCACATAAAGCAAACACAAGTCAATAAATCAATAAGAGTAAAAATAAATAGATTCAAAATTTCTAGGGTTACCTTCTTCTTCCTCTCATCAAGCAGAATCTGTTTAGTAAACCGATCGGTATATCTGGACGTCCACAGAATCTATTTGGTAAACCAATCGGCCAACGTCGGATTAACTGCAGGATCCAAATATCTTGGAAACAAAAACAATTCTCAAAATTTTAGAGCTCCTGCTCGAGAGAGAAAAACCGTAGCAGCATAAAAGGTTTTATGTGAAACAAACCGTAATCACATAACAAAATACCGTCTCAGGTCTCTAGCTTACTGGGAGTAGTATCTCTATATATCTGGACGTCCACAGGAAACCAAACTTTCCTGGCCGTCGAAGTCAAAACTCCATCCGGATGCTATGGACCGCCAGATCAGGGTCCCCGTTAAATCTTGTCCATTTAATGACTCTCAAATCTCAGAGTCAGACACCACCTTTTTTTATTACAGTGACTAGGTATCACTGGGGCCTTACGGCGCCGGCTCAACCTTTCCTTTTAGTCTTAAGTCTTAAAGTTAAAAAAAAACTACATCTTAGTTACTGTATTCAAATGTTTTAAAAATCCTACAACTTGGTCAATTATAAAATAAAGTCCATATACTATATTTTTCGCAGGATATAGATAGCTTATATCATTTCAGGGTACTCATACTTCTATAACATAAGTATTAATAGAATCAGTCAATATTTAGGGACACAGTTCCATCAAAAATATATTTTGTAATAATATCAATCACTTGATTTAATTTCATTAATAATATTTCCAATTAGTTTTAAAACCAATCATCATTACTCAATATTGAAATAAAAAAAAGTACATATCCTTGTTGGAAACTATAAATTAGTTTAGCTTAGCACGTAATGGTGATAACGATGAGAGAACAATACCTTTGTTACTAAGAGAAAATGGAGGACATAATAGAACTTCTCAAGTTGGATCAACTGTATAAAAAAATAATTTGTTGGTGCTTTACTTCGAAAGTACGTTTTCGTAGTCTTTTTTAGCAAAACAGATGTGATTGTGAGCCCAATCTAAGATATCAAAAAACCAAACATAATCTAGATAAAATTCTTGAAAAGTGTTGACTTAAAAAATCTAGGAACTTTAAAATATTAATCTTCTTCCCTAGCTCTACTTTGCATTAAGATGAAATCTACCTAAAAGTTTATTGGTGGGAAGTAGGAACATAAATCTATTTCATATAAAAATATGGTTTTTGGCCTTAAATATTATCAGTGGATAAAATTATTTATCAGCAAGCAACGGATTTCTTCCTCAATGGGCGTTAAAAGCTTGGGGAAGTGTTGCATCAGAGTAGAAATGCTGCTTGGTTATCATTCTTCAACCATTCAACTTTATTCAAGTACATATCCTTCTCTAGATTTTTTATCTGGACAGAGGATGTAACTTTTTTTAAAATAGACTAACCGATGTGTATGGTATATGTTTGTTTTAAAGGTAAGCAAGAAATGCCAAAACCATAACTATAAATTGGTCTTTTGACTGATCGAGTATGGTAGTTATCTGATGCATCTAAAAGTTATCTCTGGTTAGAAAGTTCTGTAATCTTTAATTAAGCGCAAGTCATCTTGTGTTATTATTTTCCATAAAGAGAAAGAATATTCTAGATGATCGTCTTAGGTGGTATTAGCCATTGAAAGCTTTCGTTGAATCTATATTTGTTTTATGTAGATTACTTTTTGTATGCAGAAATACATTGTTGAATAGTTGATAATTGCATCAGAGGTTTAAGGGTATATATTTGAGTAAATGTGAGTGATATGATTCATAGTCGTTACTTGAACATGAATCATTTGTAAAATGGTACAAAAAAAATTGATCTCTGCAAATTAAATATGTTGTGCAATTAAGATTGATGTCCAATACAACCGTGACAATTATTACACGTTTGGGGTTTCTATAACAATAGAATTTTATTACAGGACGGTGTATATTCATATGTAATTAGGCACAATAGTGAATCCAATAGCTATTGCAACCCACACTATGATATTTTCTGGCAGCCTTTTTCTCTTCTACCTTTATGTGAAGGAGCACGCTGAATAAGGATTACACAAACATCCAATATATAGCATAAGATACTAACGTGTAACACCGACGAATACTGGCCAAAATCAGACTCGTTGTCCTTAAGGAGAGATGCATATCCAAAAAAAAAATCAACACAATCAAATTGTAATTAATTTTTTTAAATTGAAAGCAAAATCTGACCAAATATTGAAGTTACAAAAAACATATTCCTTTAAGAAAGATTAGTATTTAGGTTCTATAAGTCATTGACCAAGTAGGTGAACCAAAAATTGTTGCTTTGAATATCTAGTCATTGGTTGCTTTGATTAGTATATATTTTGTTCTATGTTGATGGTGTTTGATTCTTCATTTACGATTCCTGGTATATGTAGATAATAATTCATGCAGGTAGGTTTTACAAGTCACTGGGTTCATCTACATGCTCTTTGTGCTCCCTTGGACACGAATATATGATAACACAATAACCTGATCCCACGATCGTGCCCCCAATGACATATATTATTTGAGATTCCAATCCTATGACTTAATGCTCTGTGTATTATGGATGTTTATAAACCATAGTTTTTCATCTTGCAGTATCTTGAATTTCGATCATTTATTTTGTGTTTTTCTGGATCTCACATAAGGGTACTCTACAATATTAACAAAAAAAAATATGACAAAAAATAAACAAAAAAACTCTTCAAAAAATATGATTCTACATAAAAATTTGCATATATTCATTAACAAAATTGCAGAAGAATTCTTTTAACCCTTATTCCCAAACAAAAATAAAATCAAAATCTATAAATCAGTACAAATTCATACCTGGTCTGCATTGGTACATATACCACGTTCAACCAAAATAAGAAAGCTATATGTGTTGATTAAAAAATGATATATATGAAAACAACCTTAAAGGTTGTATTGTGTCGATTCTTTTGAGTAATATATCTGAAAAAGCCCGATGATTCTTTATTAACACGGTTTCGTATACAACTGATATATTCCAAAATAACTCATTCTCTAACATCTTTACCATTGGCCATGGAACTCCCTTAAATGATACAGTCTGTAACTCTTACTTTTACTCTAATATTTTTACAACTGATATCAACCTTTTACTGGTAGCCGGGATTTAGGAACATCGATAATTATACAGTCTTTTTTCATTCTCCAGCCTCTTTTTAAAAAGAAAACTCATTAACCTACGGTATATCGATCAATACTCTAGTTGTTGTGATCGTAGACAATCTAATTGTTGGAAAAAAAATTATTTGAGACACACATCTGTATACTGAATATCGAAACTGGAAAATGTTTCTATTATCGTGTGCCATGGTTGGTTAAAATAAAATCGTAGATCACAGAACTCGCTAATAAATGTTTCAATAATTATAACAATTACTGGTACATTTGTGTGATTATCTACACACAAAAATTTATAAACTATTTGAGAATCGATCGAGATTTAGTATGCTCTCATGTAGCACCATGTTTTTCATGTTATTTTAAACTCAGCTCACAGTATGGAAAGACATGACGTAGTGTAAGCTCAAGTATTTAGGATGACACTAATTTTTTTTTGGCAAAAACCTTTTCTACCTTCATTTGGTATCCCTGAGGCTAGGTATCTGAGGACCTTCTCCTAATAGAATTAGGTGCCAAAATTTCTTTAGTCGTTGTCAGGTTATGACACATTAATTTCATTTGTGGATTTTTTATAACACATGATAACTTTCACATACTTCAAGGAAGGACTAACCTTCTTAGAATCTTAATTACTCCCTTCGTCCTAGTTTACTTGTCAAAATTGAGTTTTTTTTAACAAAAGTGTACCAAAAAATGACTATATTTCCCACTAAAATTATCTAATTATCAAGAAAGAAATAAAAACTGCGATACAAAAACTAGTATATTAAACAAGTAATTTGAAAGATTGATGATGTATGTGGAAGTAATTTGAATTTGTTTCAAGTTTTTGCAAAATCCTATTTTGGCAAGTAAACTAGGACGGATGGAGTATTATGTATCCATTGAAGTATGCTTGGATTAAAATACATTATGTAGTGATATAGTATCATGAACTACCTCAAAAACATCTTTGTCTATTCCGTGTCATGAATCATCCAGCAAGCCCATCATCACCCTAGGCCTGCTAACTTCGGTGCGGGTTCATATAAATTTCTGACTAATGTTGAAGTGTTGACCAACCTTCTACACGTCAACTTCCTACACAAAATAATGATTGCTAAGACCTGTCAATACCCAACTTGAAATCCAACACCAAGGCGTGAGTTAACAAAAAGTGGCCTACACATTTACAAATACACAAAACATTACCCCCAAGTGAGTGATAGAAAGCAACTGAGCTGATTACCAATTTACCACGTATCACAACGATGCAATTGGCTAGCACCTTATAGGAACCATCTTCACCTTTCCTATAATAAATTATATTTACATCCAAGCGAAGAGGGTTCACATAAGTTACTAACCCAGTTGCATAAACTGAATCATACTACGATTAATTATGCAGAAGCTACTCCTAGTTCTTTTGAGCATCTCCTCAGTTGATGCAGCTGGATGGTAACTTATAGAACCACCATGACTTCTCTTAAAAAAAAAACTCTTATTCATAGAAGACAGTTCGCACATGTTACTGACCAATTCAAAAAAATTAAATTTAACTGTTTCCAGAAAGCACAGGTTACTGACCAATTCAAAAAAAAAATTAACTGTTTCCAAAAAATATGATATTTGCAGTGATTGTAGGCAATCGCTGGCATGAAAAACACCATAAATCAACCCATGGTATGGAAGTGAATCTTGATGTTAACCTAAGAATTTATTAATTGAAAAAGTGTATAATGTTGAGGTCCAGATCACATAAATTTTCATATATAAAGAAAAAGCATATCAACATTCACAAACTTCTTCAACTATCTTTTTACATATTTGACAGTTAAGTAGCCAAAACCCAATTCTAGTATCCATAACCCTGTCGTGGTTTTTGAGACATATTATGGCTTCTTGAAGGCGATGTCAACAGAACTCCTGATGTGATAACATCGCCAATGGGATAACGAAATTATTAATGCGGATGCATGTTAGGTTGTGTAATGCTTACCTCTTCATCAACTTCTCTTTTTTCCAGTTTTCGAACATCACCTTTGCAACTATTGATATTGGCTATTGCAGACTTAACACAAAAATTAAACATGAAATGGCAAAGTTCACTAAAACGCAAGGTTTGAGGTTGTTGAAAGTAGTCATGCGTTTTCCTAATCCAGACTTCTGGAACCAAGTGCTACATAGTAAGGACCAAGTGCAAGGGTGAACTCCTGCCAAAAATGTCCAAAATAGGTTTCAACCAGTCATTAAAAGACGACCACTTGCATGGCAAAAAATCGAGGCAAAGAGGACTCATAACTTATTGCAGAGCAACAAATACTCATAACTTGTTGCAGAGCAATAAATAGATAGCCGATCAAAGCAATCTTTTTCCTTTATAGTATGTGTTATGTCCTTGTTGCCTTCCTCATTTCTGTACCTGAATATCTAAGTAACCTCCTCATTGTCGTACCGTACGTACTGATAGGAGCCTTATTCCCCTTGAAAACAGTTGAGCATCACTTGGATATTTCAGAAGGTAACCTACAAATAAGAAACGGAATTTCAGTAGAATTTTCTGACTTGTATTTTACCTTGCTGACTTACCACAATGTGCAAAATAGGGAACTGGATTCTAGAGGTACCACAATTTGCGGAGATTTTATCATTTCTCATTTTTCTTCCCGCTCCGCATCTCAATGATCCGATTCCAAACATATAGAAAGTAGATTCCCAGCACTTAATTCGTTTAAAACTTGAGTGCTATAAGTACACAGGTTAGTGAATCAAATGCAAAATCATGTAATGATAGAATTAGGTGTAAGGAAGTAGCTAATATAGTAATATCAGAGAAATTGTGATCTCTTGTGATTAGTGACCCATTCACAGAGCTAAAAGAAGGTTTCTCTCATCTATAAAAGACGTAATGTACTTGTTAATACTGGTGGTGGCATGAATGCGTAGCGCGTTATTCATCTGGTGTAACACAATTCAATCATCAATGTCAAGAGATACCTAGCCTAAGGAATTTTGTAAAGGATGCAATAACAAAATGATTACTATATAGGACTGAATCTGGTGTGAATTGAACACACAACCTTCTAACTTGATGTCAGACGCACTACCATTGTGCCACAGATTCATATTCATTGATGCACCATTTTGAACCATGAAACTTTGTTCTAAAAGAAATTAAACATGCCAAAAGAAAAAAAATAAAGGCAATCTAGCAAACAAAACGAAATCTTAGACACATGGATCAAATGAACAAAAGAAGAATAAATTTGTACCAAAATTTCCAGGTTACGCCATTATAATCTTAAAAGTTCTAAGTTCGATTTTTAGAGTAAAGTAACATACAAAACCAATAAAACCCAAATTACATTGCTCACAAATAAGTTGTATTACACCATTAAACATAATAGTCAAAACATGTTAACCTCAAGTCTTCACTACAGAGCCTGGGATTGAGATATATATCGTTTTAAATAGGAACCAATTTGCATCTCTTTATAGCAATGCAAATTACATAAATCAAAGAGAGAAGAGATTACCTCGAAAAATGAATCAAATCTGATGAGACACCCATTGTCCAAATTAGCCTCTTCACCTACAAAATCAAATATGATGTCATAAACAAATATTCATGCATGTATGCAGATGTATACGGACTCGGTACTGCAAGACTGGTTCAGTAATGAAACACTGAGATATTTAACATTGCGCTTTATACCACTTTTATTTTGTTTTTCTGCTGCTGCCCAAAGGAATTGCGGTAAAGAATATAACTCGAAACCGAGGTATATATACTTACCCCTAACAGATGCTCAGGATCTTGAATGATTTTCCCTGTTTACATTAACCTGTCGGCAAACCTAACATCACCTCAAGCCAGACTGTCACCATCCAGAGGGGAGTAAACTCTGAAAATGCAAACATGATACTGATTATTATACTTAAACAACAAACATCCTGCAAAACATATGAACCGCCTGGTATAAACCTGTGAAAAATCAGGATTAGTAAAACCCACCCTTCACCACTTCGCATAGGGATTACTTTTGATCCTTGTTCAACCACTGGTCCTTGATTAACGCAGTGGTTCTATCACCCAAAGAGGAACATCCATTTAGCATTGACTCATTGACCAATTTAATATAACTACACAAACATAAATGGATGGTTGCCTTTCTATAGGTAGATGAGGGTGTTCAATTAGTATTATGATAATCAGTAGAAAATTTCAACCAGATGAGCTTAGACGATGTAGTCTACACCTCAAATCTGCAAAAACGAATTACCAAAATTAACAGGAAGACAAGGAGTAACAACTCAGAATAATATCCATAATTCCCACAACTATTGATTCAATAATGGCCAAAAGCCCTTTGATGCAACAAAATGTTTCCATCAACTGCCCGAATAAGATATGTCACCAAATATATCAAGGGTTTCCTGAGTACATAAATCTAAATAGAAGAGAAAATATTTGCTTTGACAGGAGAGAGGGTATTTTGTAATTGGGCAGTTTTTTTTTTTTGATGCTAGGCATAGGCCCGTCCTGCCCCCTGACAGCTAGCCACCGGCTTACTCCCCACTGAGAAAACTCATCCCTCTTAAACCCATGTTAAAGTTAGTATAATTTACGTTTGAGCGTTGTAATTGGACAGTGCTAACCATATGAAACTCTGCACCTCAACCAAATCCACAATCTTGCGTAAGTCTGAGTGGGGCACAAAGAGAGAGACTTAACTATGTGATTAGGTAAATACATGAGCAATAAATCTTATGCTTACTTTCGGGGAATGCTGGAGATATGTTACACTGTTATCAGAAACTTTAGTCCAGTAATTTTCCCCACTGGCAGTTTTTCTTGCAAATAATTACCACAACAATCTCTTAGTACTAAACCAACGTTAATTTTTTAAGACGCTAAAAAATTAAGATCGTAGAATACCTTCAGTATGGAGGAATCATCATCCAAGTTGTGCATACTTGTCACTTGACAAACTGAATCAGCAAAAAATAAAACATTGTGAGGAATGTATATTCCTATTTTGGTTGGATTACCAATGAAACCCAGTTCAGAGATGGATTTTGCTAACCTAACTTAGAGTGTCCAAAAATGGAGTTTTTCATTCAGGAGTGACTTTTCTAGTCCCAGTTCAGTCATCGCGGAACCTATAGTCATAATATAGTTTCATTGACAATAAGAATCAAAATAAAGGAGAACTGAAACAACAACAGCAAAAAAAAAAATCCTAGAAAGCTACATCTGGTAATGATTGTATGCAATTCCGGAAATTTTGAAATTGAGCAATTATATTAACGATCCGGTATCGTGCGCACAATCATATACATGCACATCAATCTATAAGTTAATATAATTGAAGACGAAAGCCTAGACAGATTCATTATTCATGATGAAAGAGTGATATGCTTTACACCGACATTGTATATTAATGGGGAGTAATTATCCATTTTCTCCCCCTTGAAACTTACAGGTATTAGCGCGAACGGGAAATTGGACCTCCAGTACCCGGTAATGCTCGAATTATGTGGTATCAATGTTAACTTTCTATTAATTGGATACATATAATCAAAAGTTTCAGAATGACAGACTGTTAAAGATGATTTATGTGGTATCAAAAAAATTATCTCAATAATGACGCAACATATACATTAATTAAATTTTGGGGGAGGGAGAGAGAGGACCTGTTGGTAGTAAGAGAATCAGGTGCTATAAGAAAAGAATTATAAATTTGCAGCAAGCAGTATAGATCTACTCATTTTGCTCCGTCAACAGATGGATATCTTAGATGATCCTCTATTCAGAAAGCTCACCAACTGCACAGTCAGTAGTCAATTAGTGTCCTATCAGATTTAGAAGTCACTAAATTACTATATTAATAAAGATAAAAAAAATACACATACCTGCTTACCACCTTCCATGCTATTTGGTTAAGAGAGTGCATGATCTTAAAGAAGAGTAATATATTTGATTTCCAAGTCTTTCGGGTGTTCAATTTCTACTTCTTTTAAAAGTACTTTTATCTTCAAGATTATTACTTGTTGTAATGGGCTTGTGTACCTTATTTTTGAATACCTGACAGCAGATTTTGAATATCTGAAGGTCACTAAACAATTGTGCAACCTCAACTTCTTGTACTTAGATCTCATTTTGTAGATCAGAACTCAGAAAACCTTCTCTAATTTTATAGCCTCTAAACTCTTCACGTGATTTAGCCATATCTGATACAGATCCACCAGCTTAAGGATAGCTTTCGGTCCCCGATGCCAAATTCGCATTCTGCTTGTACTGATCATCTATATATCATCTATATTACAAATCGAAGGAATGTATATTACCTGGACAGAAAGCATGGGAAAAGGATTCAGAAGAAGGAAGTTTCCATTATTAGTTGCAACATCTAGTTGTGTCCCATGGCTTGCCCATTCAACTGAAACACTATCACCCACACCCAAGTCACATAATTTAGTTACCTACATATATCAATACAACACCTAATTCACTCATCCAGTAAATAATACCCATTGCAAAATACAGTAAAACCGAGAAAAGTTGTTACCTTACTACTGCGAGCATTCCATAAATAAACACATCCAACAGACTCACCAAGGGACCTGTCTCGGTGCTATGATGATGCTCAAATGCTGAAAGTTCTCTAATGTCTAATTGCTCAACACCCTCATCCAATCTAAAAGGCCTAGTATCCCTATCAACTTTGTTCCCTGATATACAAAATAAAACAACCACAAAAGCATAAATCGTTGGTTTACCTTGTGAGAGATAAGATGAACAATCGTGAAGCTTTTTCCTTGTTTCGAATTGGTACCATTAGAAGAGAGCTTAGAGAAACGCAGAAGTATTAATGAGTGTATGATGTAATGTCAACAATATAAAAGTAATTAAAGTAAATACAATGACCATTCAATCAAGAATTATTGAATGCTGAATCGCTGATTAACAAAATATAAGAGTAGAAGAATAAATCTTACCCAATGCACCATACAGTACCCGTCATAGCAATATTCCACTACATTCCTACATATAATTTGCCATCCTACACAAAGCTCAAAAAACATACATTGTAACTTGTAAGGTTCTAAATCAGACAAAGGAACAAAAACAACAACTTTATAATGAAAATGGAAGGAACAATTTAGCTAACAACAGTCAAAGTAATGTCGCAAAGGCTTACAAAGTAAATCTACTATCTGGACATTCAGGTATATATTGAATATTATAGAAGAAAGGGGAATTTACTGTAAACTAAAACCACGAATTGTTTACAAAGATTTTAAGCATGATTGATAAAAGTAACCATGATTTCTTCGCAAACATGCTTATGTTTCTGCATTGATTCCACTACACACGTAACACACCACACTCCGTACATTATAATTTAACCAACTGAACATCATCAAAAATTTGAGACACAAATCACTTCAGGAAAGTTTCAATTGAAACTGAGTGAGAAATTGGAAGATTTTCCATCGGTGAAGATGAAGAAGAATATAAGGTTGCTATTAATCAATCAATTTCCAAACAATGAAGGGAAAAAAACCAACAAATTTCAATACCTAGCCGGTTTGCTGCATCAATCCGATTACAACAACCCTAAAAAGCTTCACATATATCTGATTCGACTTTGACCCGGAACAAAACCTGAGAAAAATCAACAAACTGCAAATCAAAAACACAAGCAAATAAAAATTTAAGGTTTTCAGGGAAGAGGAAAAGTATTTTAGAGAGGAAAAGAGGGGAGAATTAGGTTAGAAAATCCTTTTGTTTTCAGACAGAGAAGCTTATTTTAGGGCTCGAGATATCACCCCACCCTATTTCTGCTGACCGTCCAAGCTTAAAACTCCATCCAGATGATTGGGACCGTCGGATGGGCCTTTCGGATCAATCATGATCGTTCCATGACTCTTAAATCTTAAAGTCAAAGTGCACGTATTTTTATGACCCTGTCATCTTGGAGTGTTTCCCCGTGGACAAATGCAAGAACGTCTCTAGGAAATTAATCAGGCGATGCAATCACTGTCCCTTTATAGAGCAGCGTCAATTGCATCAAAGCCCCTTGTCTTTCCTCCTACAATAGAATAGACCATCATCAAAGGTTAAATCAAGTTCAGCTGTTGCATGTGTACATCAAATGAGTATACCTTTAACTTCTAAAGTCCTATTTCCTCAAAATAATAGTCTTCATCATTCATCCATTTCCAAGCTGACAATGTAGAATTTTCACCTGAAAGCAGTGTTCTTACCTCATTTGTGGGTGCATTAGTTTACATTCTAGATTTATAATCTTCCATGTCGTCTGCTGAGAATCTAACACCAACTGTTGGAACAATCTGCACAGAGCAAGTTTAAAAAATTTTGAGTTTAACCTGTGATTTGGAATTAGGAGGTTTAGTCTTGCAACGAGTATGAGTATTTATGTTAATGAATAAACAGTGCAACCTCCTAATGCATATGTCTACATTTTAGGTTAAAATCAATACAATTTTAGTGAATACAATACCAACTAAAGGAAGAATCTGCAGAGGGGCCAGAATCAAGGTTATTTGCACTATTTGCACTCAAACCTACCAATTACATGAAACTCATATGAAAAAGATAAACCACACACTCAAATTAAGCCTAACTCACAAACCTAAATCTAACTAAAATACCAAATTATACGTAAATCTAATTCAATTTGATCTCTTATTACACAATAGTGATCACCGTCCTAAAATTTGAAGAGATTCTTATAAGAACCATTGGTGGCTGAGAAGTACGACTAAAAACCCCTTGAAATTGACAAATCCAGAAAACCTTAACTCTGCCCAAACCTAAAATCCTAAATTGCAACAATCTTACGTATCTAATATGCTGGCTTGTAACACAACAATAAGGGAATTTCCTGTGAAACAGATTGCAATTTGGTAATGCATACTAATTTAACGTAATTGAACCACCTGATTGGATACAGTAAAAAAACATTCAGGCTTCATTGATTTCTCATAGTATGTTCCTGAAGGTTACCCACCCTTCATCACAGGCAGATCCAGTAGGAGCAACTTCTGATACCTGTAAAACAAAGCTAATAAATCATCAAGATTTTTAAGAGCAATAAATAAGGGAGAAAATACTATTGAAATCAATATCATAAAACTAATATGTTGGAGTAACTCAAATAATTGATAAATCAGTGTTTAAACCAATAAGTTGGAGCTAAAAACCCTAGAAATTGATAAACCTATAAAACAATAACTCTGCCCAAACCTAATATCACAAATTGCAGAAATCTCACGTATCTTATTATAACACATGCAAAGGAATGACTCAACAATCGATAAATCAGGGTTAGCTGCAATGGATTTCGAGATCGATACCTTTTCAATGTGAGGATTTTAACCTAAAAAATTCAGAATCCCAATTACCAATTTCTGAAATAATATATCACCAAAACACTTGATTTGATATCAGCGAAAGAAAGGGTTATAAAAGAAAGCCCCCATAACTGCTCCTCCAATAATACTGATGGTTATAACAACTTCTTTGAAGCAAATAACCATGAACCCATCTTTTTGATTCAATCAACCCATGCGGTTAATAAGATGAAACAATCGAAACTGAGAACTGAGAGCAAAGTAACAGAGAAAGACTGAATTCAGCTTCTTACTTCTGGGTTTAGTCAGTGTTTGTAGAGAAATGAGAGCAAAGTAAGAATTCAGACGGGGAAACAACCGATATTAGGGTTGAAAAAGAAATAAAGAAGCCCAAATTTGTTGACCCGCATCCCACTCCGTAACATTACTGAGATTTCCTCACCGTAGAAGTCAAAACTCCATCTGGATGCTAGTGGCCGCCAGATCAGGGTCCCCGTTAAATCCTGTCCGTCTAATGACTCTCAAATCTCAGAGTCAAACACCACCTTTTTTTATACAGTGACTAGGTATCACCGGGGCCTTACGGCCTGGCTCAACCTCTCAGTTAACTCTCAAATGCATATAATTTATTCATTTGAAATAATATAAATTAGTTAATGTTAAATATTTTTAAAAAGACTACAACTTAGCCAACTATATAACAAATAACTTATATCGTTTCAGGGTACCCATAATTCTATAACATCAGTAAACACATAATTGTATTAGTACTAATAAAATATTAATCACTTGATATAATTTCATCAATATTTATCCCTTGTTAGCTTTAAAACCAATCATCTTTATTGAAGACCGAAATAGAGAAATTAAAAGAACATGTGGAATTGTGGATCCATGTTGGCAACTATGAATTAGTTTAGTTTAGTATCTAATGCTGATAACAATGAAAGATAAACAAATGAGATGACTTTTTTTTTTCTACCAAACATATTTCAATAACATAAGTCCTCAAATTCGTAACTCCGTGAAAAATTAATTGCTCCTGCGTTACTTCGAAAGTACAGTATGATAATTTTTTTCAACAGAGAAAATGTGGATTTGTTTTGCATATGATTGTGAGCCTAATCTGGTCAAGCTAAGGCGAGAATACAAAATGACATGTGGTATAGTGCAGGGACTATAACAACATGACACTAATGCATTAATATGTTTAAGCTTCCAGTTTAGCTAAAAGAAATTGGTATATCATCATGTGCAATTAGGAGCTTAAGTAGTATTCCAATTTATAACCAACTGTCATTGGTCAAAACAGACAAAATTGCTTAGAACGTCAACGATCTTCACACGTAATTGTTAATTTACTGAAATAACTGCTCTTTATGAGTTTATGATGCTCCATAATCATGAAAAAGCATTTTATAAGACTATTTATGATGTTGTAAGTTTTAAGAAACACATGCCGATAAGAAAAAATAATTAAGGTAATGTTGTTTCATTAAGCACATAAAATTTGTGCTTCAATTTTTGTTAACAACAAATACATCTACACTAAAGGAATAAAATGTATGTCATGAAATATATGTCGATAGGAAAATATAATGCAATATTGTTTCTGCTTATCACCCGAAATATTGGTATACATGCTCCAAAAAAGATTGGTATAAGTCCGTTTTCAAACATAAAGATTTCTATACATGCTTTCCGGGTATTATAGGACTATCATTGAACTGTTTTAGAGTTGGTGAGTTGTCATTTTTCTTACTCCTATGTGTCTATCATGGCACCCTTGTGTTCATACTTCATACACAACAAACCTGATGGTACCCTGCACAAACATCACCAAGTAAATTTAGCACAACGAAAAAGTTCATATGGAACTCAACATCGTCAATCATAACTAACGGATGGTTTAACATCAGTATCAAATGATAGCCTAACTCAGTTTGGCGATGCTTACACATTGACTAACACCTCTATTTTTCAACTGATAAATGGTACATGCCCTGCAAGTTATATGTAAACAATCATCTTTCTTTTTTGTACGTGTAACTTATATTTACGAAGAAGTGAAAATTCACCCGTAGCTATCTCGGCCTTTTCCATCGTATTCCCTCGACATGGGAAGAGTAAGAGTAGCGACATGTAGTTTCTTATAAGAAGATATAGCTTTGTGATTCCACCATCGAATCTGATGGAAATGATAACTAATAGTACTTTAAAAACTTCATAATTAAGTGAATAAATAAGAAAAGGAGGTTTGGGTTTAACATTCCATCTAAATTGGTCTGGTGGTGGTGGTGATGACGTTGACAATGGCTAATATTTTTTAATTATATTTAGAAAAACTCAGTTAAAGCAACCACGACTTCAGATTATGTAACTTTAATAAGATATAGGTATTCATATGCACTGGTGAGTTAACTGGTTGGACCACAAACTGGAAGATTGCTGGTGTCTATGGAGCTTTCTAGTATGTTGAGTGTTTATGCTAATAATTCTATCAATTTTGTTATACCTTCCAACAAAGGGAGAATAAACTCAAGAAACATAAACGAAATAAGACTGTAATATATTTACCACAAATTTGTTTGTACTACCAAAAATCATTAAGACCATCATGTCAAGTCTCTCTAGCTAGCATAAATAGTATCACTTCAGAGCTTGACAAAAGTTACTTCATTATACCATAGGCCTCACCTTTTTTCTCTAGGAAGTTGTTGAGAACCAATGAGGAATGGTCAACGAAATAAGAAGTTAAGTTCTACATGGATGTTAGAATTTTGACTGAAGGAAATATATTTCTTGTATCTTAGTTTGATATGAACGTCCAAACTAACCGCTTATCAAAACTTTACATTTTATTCAGACCAATATATACATATGATAACGATGGATATTAAAATAAAAAAGATCACTTAGTATTACTATTTTATGAACAACTATATAGTAAACCATAGTTCACTTGATATTACATACCCGTATATTTTGCTGGTGTGTGGATCAGTACGTATAAGACCTGAATAACAAAGAAATTGATCACTCTCTATACAACACCAATGTACCTCTAAAGTTCAGCTACGAACGACAACTTCTAAGGTGGGTCACTCATCATATGCTCAACCGCTAACGTGGAACCTCATTTAACTTATAGTAAATTCGTTGACACAAATTACAGTAAAAACATTACATATATCAATCTGAAACGGAATCTCCATTAACTTCAAGCAGTACACATTTTAGTTAATCGATTTTCCTCAAAAGTAAAATAACTCTCGGAAGCATTACTATAAGTAGGTCAGACTTTACATAATTATTTCAAACTGACTGTGTACGACCATTACATACCCACACGGAGAATACAATTAACATTTGTTAAAAAGTGGAAGAAAAAAAATAATAGAAAATGAAAAAATAAATGATGCACTTTACTTGCTTATATTTAGAAGCCCAATAATTATTATATAAAAAAAGGAGACAAGAGAAACTACATTTATTTAACACGTTTACCTTTACAGAGAAAAATCAGCAACCTCTCTTCGATACAGATATTCTCATTTGCCCTCTTCGTACCTCCTCCTTATTAATAGGTATGTTAATTAGTTTGACATATTGTGTCTTAAAACTTTAAGTGGTGGCCCACTTTAAATTCTATTAGGAGTGGCCCCCTTCATAGGTACACCTTCATCGGAAAGGATGCGAGACTACATATGTTCCTTTGACAACACTATTGTAGTCAACCAAAAAAATAGGTAATTATGATGTGGGTGATTTGGAATACAAAATATATTCTTTCTATTGAATTTTGTTGCTAGGTATCTTGGTTGAATCAATTGGCTCCTAATCATGGCCATGTATATGAAAAAATTAAAATAATTTTTGATACTAAATTCCAAATTGGATTCTAACGTAGCGTCGTTACATCTCAGTCGTTATCTTTGTCTTAGATGCGCCTAACCCTGAGTTCAACCTATACACATTTTTAACCCAAAATTTAGATATATCCGACTGCTTTGGCTATTTAATTAGAAATTTGGATAATAAAACAATTTTTATGATAATAACATAGACTGAGATCTTAATTCTAAATAATCAGCAGATATTCTTTATGTTTTCTATAAAATCAATCAAGGAAAACCATCAAAAAAAAACTGGGACAAAAGCATATCTAATAAAATCAAAATTTTCAGAATCTTTTATACCTAACACATGTCAGTATTATCGAAATAACATGATCAATCGCCAAACGATTAATCTATAATAATCAGAAAGTTATGATTGAACAACATATACCTCATAAATATTTCTTTTAGCATTTTCCAACCCACAGATGCCCATCATGAAACATTAGGCACATTCACATCCTAAAAAATACATATATATCATCGCTCACAATCAGTACTTTTATTATCTCATAAGAAAGAAACAATATACATTGTAACCTACGAATTTGAAATAATCACCCGCAAACGATGACCAATTTGATAACATTTTAAAATCTGAGATCCAGACTTTCAAACAATAACCATCTCCAAGCCACATGAAACTTAGAAGTCCAGATAGTAAAACAGATGGTAATATAATGGCACGAAGAAACTACAATGATATGGAAGAAAAAAAAAGTTCTCTAATCTAGATTATGTCCTTTTAGCTTCTTCCGCATAAATTCATTATGACCATCTACTAAATATCATCCCACCTGCCGATTAAGGTATAACCTACACACAAATAAACCTTAATTCAAATTAATCAAAATAAGTTCGAATAATTTTAACAATTGGAAATTTGAAATCATTGGATATCTGCTACAAAGATCAAATTGTATCTAAGAAAACAACCATATCGTTTGGTTTAGACGGAAGCTTAGAAACCAGAACTGAATCAAACAGAATGATAATTGAGAAGGGCCTCAAGAGTCTCTTAATCGGTGACATAGCTTGAATATAAGGTAATTTAGAGGGAACTCCACAAAGTCAAATCAAAAAATTACATTAACATAGGATAAAAAAGCAAAGAAAATTAAAAAAAAAAAGTACAGGATAAAACAACATGCTAGGTGAAGTTACTTTCTCAGCCGACTAACTTGAATCGCTAGATTTAAAGCTAGCCATTAAATTTTAAACAATCATTTGGAGTGTATGATCAATATTTTAGAGCAATTCTCATTGACCGGCCAATATGAACTGCTTAGTTTATGTGGAGTTGACTGTTTGGCTGGAACTCCCAATATTGCATTGAAGATTTTTTATACGTTTTGGCGTTATTGTGTCAATCAATGGTCATTTGAATTTGACTCAAATAATATAACCTTCTTTTCTTCTTCCTCTACAAGTTTGGCAAAAAAATAGATGTCAATTAAGATGTTAGGTTAGATATTGTTATACTTGTAACCGAGACTCAGTCTAAATCTGAGAAAGAAGAAAAGAAAAACTATCTTTTAGCACTTCTTTTTCTTTTTGAACATAAAACACCATGAGGATCAAGCAAGTAAAATACTATTGGTTGCGGAGATAATAAAGCATTTAGTATTATGTAGTTCAAAATAATGACTACAAAAGTACCATTCATTTATAAGACATCATATTTATCCATTATTGTACCTCTCGCGAGATTGGCTCCTTAACTGCATTCTTGAAAATTTGAATGCCAATCCTTGTTATTCTCTCCACATACATCAGATCGGGTATCTTCGTTGGGACAACTTTTTCCTTATAAATGACTCATAATTAAATAGATTTTCTTCCTAAAGGAAAACACATTTTAACAATAGCATATTTATAGAGCAAGACATTATTCGGATCTTAGTCCAAAATTTCTACCATTTGCATCCACACCAAATCTACAAAGTGTTCCCAACCTCTTGTAGGACCAAGCAATTGCTACTTCCGAAGCTGAATGTACATGTCCCTCTCAAAGAAAAAGAAAGGAATTGCTAAAGCGAGTGGAAATTTAATACACCAAATTCCAAATGTAAATTTAACTTTGTGTTACCTGCGACCCGATATCATGTAGTTGAGTGTTGAGGATGGTTTCCTCGGCACAATGTATTAATTCGTTGTGAGTTCAGCAAATTTTTCTAAAAAATACCATATTACGACATAGCTTCAGCATAACTTCCTGATGCCACTGGCTTCTCAACTATTGATGTGAATTATCTGGAACAATAAAAAGCCACAGTTGTTGAAGGCATAAGAGTGGCTTGTAAACCTTGATAATATATACCGCCAAGTGCAGATTGAAGCTATAGGTTAATACAATGAAATAAACATAACAACCAAACACTGGCACTCACAATCAAACAATCCATAAGCAGGAGATATGTGATGGGAATTGTAAACATAACCTCAGCTTGATTCCTTTCCAGCTCAATTAGAGAACCGAGTCTTGACTCTATAAAAAAAATGGAGGAATGGAAAAAATCTTGACCGGTTATGCTCCCAAGTCCCAGGATATCCTTCACTTGTGGAATTCTCTACCCTGCAGACATGAATATCATTGCTTTGAAAGACGTCACAAAGAATTTGAAATAGCTTGTTCCATTTAGATGCTTCCTAAGTACCACGATGAAATATTACACCCCTCTTAATTCATGTGTTGCACTATGTAACGATGAGCTAATATTGTCAATGGAAGCATGTGAGGTTTAAGCCTACTCAAATAACAATGCCATCTGTGGGAGTCGAACCCACGGCTACATGGTTAAGAACCATGTGCTCTTCCATTTGAGCTAAGACAGCAATTACAGTGGTCACATGAGTGAACTGTGTATTACTGTGCTAACATACAATTATTTAGAGTAAGCAATAACACAATTTGTAAAAAGGATCAGACATATTCTAAAGAAAGAAACACAGAACAACATTATATTGATGAAGCTGCAATTACACAGTCATTTATTTCCTTTGTTTTAATAGACTCCTACTTTACCAATCCCGACCCTGTTCTGTTCAGAAGAAATCAAAGTTTATTGTTTCATGGACAATTATGGATCACAGTGATTACGTAATTGATGATTCAAAGAGAATAATCATACAAACAGACTTTATTAACAATTGAAATTGATTCTCTTTTATTATTTTTTTCTCTAGTAACAGTACTTATATTTTTGTAGATACCATATTATTCAACCATGGGCATTACCAAGATCCAAATTAAGAAAATTGAGATCTAAACAGGGGATATTTAAAAAAAAAAAAACAACCAAAGAGAATTGAAAGAAAATATTTATAAGACATGAATTGAAGAAAATAGATTTGGGAAACAAATACCTGCAGAAATCAAGCCACTGCCTAGAAGTCATGAATTTATCGTTCTCATCCTTCCACTTATTAACAACCACACTTATAGAGACATGAACATCCACCTGGCATAGGGTACATATGGTTCCCCTTTGCACATGATCTTTACAGGTAAAAGTTTCTTATATGATGTATAGAAGGATACCTGAATAGTTGCTGATTGGAGGTCAAAAGAAGTAAAATTCCAAGCCCGTCAAAGGCCTATTCCACGTGCCTCTGATAGGGTTTCCCAGAGTCCTTTGCATTTCCAAAGGAACTTGTCTGCATCCTTAAAGATGTTCTACCCGGTGGCTCCAAAGTGAACAAAGTAATTAGATTATCGAACTACATGAAAGAAATAATTATATAAAACTATTTAGCATGCATCAAAAGAAAGTTACACCCATAATTTAGTAGAACTAATGATGTACCATATTATATAACATTGCAAGATTCCGATAACCAAAAAAAATTGAACACGATTTAATATGGTAGGTCACAGGCAACCAACTAAGCAAAGTATTTTAGCACAACAGAAGATAAACATGTTTTACTATTGCAGTGCAAGCCCCAACAGCAAAAATAATCAACAGCAAAAAGATATACCTGTTTTACTATTGTATATTATTGGTCCCAAGCCCTCGAAACTATGACAAAACTTGTTGAAAAAGCTTCATATGACATCAAAGAGGTTCCTACAAAGATCATTCACCAGATATGGACTATCTACGAAGAGCGCTGCAAGCTGTTCTCCGGTAACCTAATTGACAAACCAATGTTACCCGTGGACCCTCAGGATTCAAGAACACACACCCACAAAAAAATAATAATAAAATAAAAGTTAGAAGCTTAATTGTGAGAATACAAATACTGAAATACATGTCGATCAAGGTCAGAGACATGAACAGACCTAGTAACGTCATCTCGCTCCACCACTCTCTAACTCCGAATTTTGATCTTGAATTCCAGCTGCTAAAGCATAGTTCTCATTCTCAATTGCTTTTGCAGGTTCCAACTGAAAGCAACGATGAACTTAGAGATTCCTGTTTTCTATGATAAGCAAGTTAATCTTAGAGATTCCTATTCTATAACAGTTCATAAGTTGTACAAATAAAATAATACTCCCTCCCTTACCTGAATCGCATCTACAATTGCTTTTGCAGGTTTCAAATGAAAGAAAAGACGAAACAGTGGACTTCGAGATTCTCGGATTCTATGATAAGCAAGTTAATCTTAGATATATCTGTACCAAAACAGTTCATAAGTTAAACACATAAAATAATAACCCCTCCCCTACCTGAATTCCATGTACAATAGTCTCAGCATCCGTAATACCCGCAACAAAAACATCATCAACTTCTCCAATTTTCTATTTTCTGTCTTCTATTCTCATTAAATAACCCCTTCCTACCAACTAAGAAGTCCCCTAATTTCAGTTATTTATACACGATTTTCCTTGCATTAATCATCCATTAGATAACCAAATCAAGAAGAAAATCGCATACCAAATTGATAGGGTACCACAATGACATCACTTAGAGGTTACTTAAGTGGCTGCTACTTACGCATGCCTATGTGGATTAGTTGAGTCAAGTCCAAGACACCAAAATTAGTCATCTACTGAGACATATTGTTTCTATGGTATTAAAAGTGATAGTGGTGGTTTTAAATGAGGGTTCAAACTCCTGTAATCCCCACCATCAAAGTTATCTAGTTTATGAATATCCAACAACGTAGTTTCGCGTAGACATACGTTAGAGAAACTCAGCGAGTACTTTCTCTTCATGTTCAAGTCACTCTTACATTACTGATATTTGAGTAAAATAAATCAGAAAGATAACTTACATGCAAGGATCTTATAGTTGGTTCAACAGAATCATGTTGAGGCACTCATCTAGGCAGAAACTATTAAAGAAATCCCTACGTACTCTGGATCAGCTCATAGTGAATCTTATAGTTGGCCCAATTTGAATCACTGACTAACAGTATATCGGGATGCATAAAAGCATTTGGGACAGGAAACAATCAAGAAAATGCACAGATATAGGAAAATGAACGAAACATATGAGGCTGGAGTTATAGAGTTATGACTAAAGAATGATTCACCAAGACAAATAGCGGCACCTGCACCTGGATAAGGTCTGAAACTAAGAACTTTGCCAAAAAGCTTAGATGTCAGGTTTCTCCTACAGCAACAACGACTGTGATCTTGACGCTGAGAGGACTATCCTAGTCAAAGAGTTTTTGAACCTGAACTTGTTGATAGCAACACTTTAGTTCTTCTTTCAAATCGTGCGCGTGAACCTGTTAGCAAATGAACAAATGAACCAACTCGTTTTGTTATATGGGCCTATGGGATTTTTCACACAAACACTGTAAATCGTAGAATCACACAGAATAGGCAACAAATCTATATATATAAATAGATTTCAGTGCAAGAAAATTAAGAGTTTGTTTGTAACTAAACATACCTCTTGCAACAAATTTTAAAACTTCTAACCAAGGTTCCCTCTGAGCTTCCAGTAGCAAGCAACTGCTCATTTTGTGTTATTGACCAACACTCAAATGATTAATCTTTTACTGAAGCAAAAAAAGAAGGTGTTAACACATCAAACGATGAGTGTGGAGCAAGAACGGTCAATCTTTCAACCACAAAGCTGACCACAACTGAGTTGATGTAAATATATAGAACTAAAGAGGTTTTTCACAATACAACAACACAGCTCTTCCATTTTTTTTAACTACAAACTATTGTGTTTGAAGAAATTTCTAATACGTTTTTCTTTTAGTTTATGCTATGGCACAACTTGCAGAACAGAAGCATACTTTGAGCGTTAAATTTCAGTTTCGCAATAACTGATATTAATGGGCAATGTCGTAAAACACCAATAAGCTAAAAGACAACTTCTATGGTTCTATCCACACTCAAAAAGTATTGCATTTCATATGCCTGTAAATGAAGAAAAAAGAAAAATCATACAGATACAAATATGAATGCATTTTGTTGATCTCCTTGTTGATCCTCCGTAGTAACTAAAGTTGAAAATACTAATGTTTTGGTGGTTCATATGAAATATTGTAGTTGTTGATCATCCTCTATAGCAAGCAACCCGGAATTCAAACCTAAACAACTCCAGGGTATCATTTCAGGCCCATGGCTCTTTTTCAATCCCGCTCCAACTTTTCCCACTTTGACAGCTTAATCATCATTCCACAAAAATACTAATTGTAATCCTTGGGTGGAGTTGTATACCATCTAGATTGTGAACATAACCATATATTTTGCTGCGCTATTTAATAGATAAAACAAATTAAGGATAAGGAAGCACTTACCACATGTAACCCTTCTAATAGTGAAGACTGATCTCGCAGATTGTCACAGAATGCAGCATCAAGTGAACCACTTCCAACGCTAACTTCAATGAGAAACCTTTAAGGGTGGTGATACCTTCTGAATGAACATAAGCAGTCCTTAAATAAACAGAGGAGTGGTGAATTTAATCCCACATTCAAACCATCCTTGGGACTGAAGAACCATGCTGGAATTTTTGGATCGCCTTCCTCGAGAAGTTCTGCATAAGCCTGCACGTATGAAATACACATCATAAGCACGGAATTATAATCCTTTCCCCTAGATAGTAATAGATAAGACTGTCCACCATCTCACGACTCAATAGTAATAGATATATCGGAACATTCATAAACAGGCTCAAGAATTGGATCCTAACACAAAAAATACAGCACATTTTCAACCAAGATTCTGACAGGCTTCTTAAACAAAAAGGTTTCAAACATTTGAAAGCAGGACTTGAGTAAATATCCTGCGGAACCTGCTTCAAAAAAAAAAAAAAAACTCCTGCGGAACTTATTAAAATTGCACTGAACGGTGACAGTTTTAGTGTAAATGTTGTCATGGGTACCACATAAAAACATAAATCAGATTGAAAATATACTCACAATAGGTTTTCAATTCACTACTGCGTGTGAAAAGCCATGAAATTTGGAGTAAAATCAACAATACAAATGAGGACAGAAAATGGTACTGTCACACCATTACATGTCCAAAATAAGAAGATCATTGGACATTTCAAATCTCTCTAAGCAAGAACACGTGTGAAATAGAAGTTAAGCTATTATTTTAGGTACCATGACATGCCTAAATTGTGCTATCCATACTTGTTTAGATGAATGGGGTTTCTAGCTGCACATTTTTTTTTTTTTTTTCTGAAGGACTGTACATCTCCTCTTAATTTCACCTTAAATTTGATTTATATTTTTGTTTCAGATCATTGGATGGATCCGAAATGAAATTTGCACACCTAGATGCTAGTTAAACATCAACCAAAATCAGAACATAAATAATAACCAAAAATACTAATTAAAGGTCTGACCTGCATCTTTTTGCTCCAAAAATTCAGAACCAAAAAAAAAAGAAAGTTGTACGCCTGTAAATGGTGTTTTCCTTCTTTATGCCCATATCTCAATCGCCTCCGGACACTTTTAAGTTTACTGATCCGGATTTGTGGGTTTCAATCTCTCAGCATTTGAATTTACTGCCCGAAGTTTCAATGTTCTCCCTTTGCTGTTGATGCTGCTGTGTTGTGCCCACATCCTGGGAATTTATACATCAAACACAAAGGAAGTCTGGATTTGGATTCAAATATTGATTCCGAAAAATCAAAGATTGAAATCCACAAATCTTGATTAGATAAAACATCAAGAAATTGAACTAAACTGAAATCAAGAGGTATAAAAATAAAAGAAACGTTAACTGATATAAGAGGGGTTAGTGATTACCAATCTCTTTTTCGGGTTTCATTGAAGCCGGATACATGACAGCGGATCTTTAACCCCCATGTTTTGGTAGCTCCAATGCTAATACCTAGATGGTAATTATATAACACAAATTAAATTTTAATAAACCCAATTTCCTAAAAGACCCGAGCATTAAGCTGATTAGGAATTGTCGAAGCAATCAGATCAGCACCATAGGGTATGTAGAATGAGATAACACGCTATTACCTTCTCCAAATTGATCAATAAAATCGTGAAAATCAATTCCTTTAGCAATTCCTGTGATGATGGAGAAATCAAACAAAAGTTACAAAACGAATCAACAAAAAAGAAAACAAAAAACATATCGTAGGGTTAGAGTCCTCAGAGAATAGAGAGTCAAGAAACTAATCAAATCTCTTGGAAGACTGTTGAATTAAAATTCACCCTAAAAAAGATGAGATTTTTAGTATCAAATTGAAAAGATGGGATTTTTAGCATCAAATGATAAAAAGATAAAATTAGGGTTGAAATTTAAGACCTGACAGTCGCAATGAGAGTTTGAGCTTGAGTTTCGAGAGGAGGGAGAGAAGGATCGAAGAAAGAAAAATAGGTTTCATGTAAGTCAGCTAAAAACATAACGAAAAGACTGTTTTAGGCTTGATATCAACGGCCAGGAACAGTGCGGAGACGGCCTAGCATCACCCCGACATATTTCTGTCGGCCCACATACATCACCTACCAATACTGAACTTTTCCTGACCGTCCGAGGCATAGCTCAATCCTGTTGATTCCGACCGATGGATCAGGGTCCCCGTCAAATCCTGTCCGTCTAATGACTCTCAAATCTCAAAATCAAAGACCACCTTTTTTTTATTACAGTGATTTTTCGTGCGGACCATACCATTATAGAACTACCCGAAATCACTCCACGACTTTGTTATTAGTAAATACCATTCATTATTCAGGGATTCTAGGCAATTCGAGTTTGTAAACATAATTCAGGTTTCCATGCAATGTGAGTCATGTGACTGTCGAGTACAATTAACTGTCACTCCTCGAACCGTAATCAATTTTTCTTTCTACATAATTTGATTTTTTACTGTAAATTAATACAAGTTGTTTCCAGATACTCCAAAAATGTTCCCTTTCAGCTCTTATTTTAAGTCTGGTGAACAACCAATTTAAGATGAAGCCAACTTCTTGGTGGGTTGAGTTTGCAGCATATATGGCCGCTTTTAAAGAAGGGAGGGGGATCTGGGACTGGACGAGATGTTGTTGTTGTGGCAAACTTAAGCTCTAGAGTGGGTTCTATAGGTGACAACCTCTTAGGAGGATGGTTCATACTGATCTTTGAAAACTGCACTTAATCAATGTAGGTTCTTCTACTTAAAAATTTCTCTCAGTTTCATCAATGCATGTTCATTTGCTTTCTAGGTTCTTCTGATTAAGGGACATATTATAAGAATCTGGATGTACCTATTTCATCTAATGCTAGTTGATCAAGCCTCAAGCAATCTAATTGGTTTGCATTATGCAGCTAGTTTATACAGTGATGGAACTTGTTTTTATTATTAATATCTATTATTTTAGTTGTAATAATTAATTGCTGCAACCAGTGACGAAGAGTGTATCTATGGAATTTGGGCGCAAGAAAGATCCGATAGCTTGCATCTTATTGCATCTTGGCACAGTGGATACAGATCTGACGAAGGCCTTCCAGAGAAATATTGCCGAAGGAAAGTTGCTCACCAGGGAATTCTCTGTTCAGAAGCTCTTAGAGATCATCAACAAAGTGAAGAGCTCTGACAATGGTAAATTCTTTGCTTGGAATGGTCAGAAAATTCCTTGGTAATTCAACATTATTATTTTTTTTATTAGATTTGAATTATTTGTATTACTACTAATGAGTAGTATAACAAGCATCACATTTGATGCGATGCCCAACCAGTCTAACCTTCAATAAGTTGTTGTTTTCTTATATGGTTGTGTACTGTCACTTCTTTGATGTTACATGTAAATGACTGACGGAGTTCTCCATTCTGTCTTCTTTTTTTATTGTTTTTTGTCATGCTGGCCAAAAAAATGTGTCACGCCCAGGCTACAACTGGATTCAGAATAATCCCCTAATAGGCAGATTTTGGGAAATCTTTCTGCCAGCAAGGTGGATTCAGAGGTTATAACTAATAACATAACCCATTCACAAGGTAAGAAGTGAAAGGTCTTCCACAATGATCCTCATTTCTAAAAGAATGTTGGAAGACAACTGCTTAATGAACATACCCATGAAGAAGCTGATGGACTTGGGCTCAATCCAGTCTTAACAAAAAAGAAATACAGGACATCAGATTAAATGGAAAATTTCTGTTCATTCTTAACTAACTACTCATTAAAAACAGAATGCTCAATAAATAACCCTATAGTTTCTAAGAGAATCAGAATCACTACTTGATAAACTCTTAAAAAAAGTCACAGTTTTCCTAGATGGATAAACTTCAAGCTTCAAAATTGAATGGAAGAGCATGCATCACTCAAGCAAGGTCAGAGCTTGCAGGTCCAGCACGACCATGACCATGACCTCGACCAAAACCACCTCCTCCGCTTGGATTCTGCAAGTTCATTCCAACAATGTTGCACAATATGAAAAAAATGTACTTGTGTAGATGAATCAAAATATAACATTAACTGGTACCAGTTTCACAATTTTAACTCTCATTGTCATTTTTTATAATAATCAAACTAATGCAATCCTAGAAAAAAAAAATTCCTCTTCCATTCCAGCCTTTAACAGAAGATGTGAGAACAAATCTCTAATAAGAGGATGGCAGCTATTAATCAAAACTTAAACAGCATTAAACCTTAACAAGTTAGCTCCTCTCGGTGAGAGCAAGCTATAAAATGTAACCTTGGTGCTCGCAGTACAACCCTTCAGATCACATCATAATAAAGTCTAGACTTCAGTAAGGAACATTTCTCCAATTTCTTCCATTCTCTAGTAAGCACAAAAGAAAGATAAGATTGTATCTAATTTTCTTTGCTTTATCATCAAAATATTCTTCTATTTTCATTTGATTTGGAATGAAATTTCTCAGCTCCAGGTATCGTCAAAATTCGTTTTCTCCTCCCTTCTATGAGAAATGTGATTATCTTCGTACCAAAATTAGTGGGAAGGTATGAACACCATATGATTATGAGGCATGTATGGGGTTTTTCGGAAAAGAGACAATCCATCTACAAATTTGTTGATTCAATAGTTGTTAGTAGTATGAATTAGCACCTGCTTGTTAGACATTGTTTTTTGTTTTAACTAAGAGTTTCCTGTGTATAGATGATGAGGAACAACAATTGGGTGTCCAAAACTAATAGTTAGCTCTAGTGTGAGTGAAGGCTTGTTTGCCAGACACACACCAGTTGTTCGATAAAATGACTTCTTCAGAAATTAGTCAATGGTGGTGTTGATGTTGGTTTCGATGGGTTACGCATTTAAAAGAAAATGGAGCTAAAAGCATGCTGCAGTGGCAAGGCAAAGGAGATGGAAATGTAAATGAGTTTGGTGTGAGTGTGACGTGCAATAGTGATGCATAATAGGTTATGCATTATGCATCTACAAATTTGTTGCATAACTTGTTACGCATTCTCGAAATTAGTTGCATAACACGTTATACAACTTTTTTTCTTCATAACTTGTTATGCAATTTAGAAAACGGTTGCATAACACGTTATGCAGCTACTTTTTGCTTAGTATTGAAACCAACAAAAAATAAGCTTGCATAACTTGTCATGCACCTATGATAATATCTACATTACATGTTATGTAGTCACGAAAATAACTGCATAACCTGTTATGCATCCGAAAATATGGTTGCATAATGCATAGGAAAAATTGTTGCACAATCTTTTATGCATCGAGAAAATATGTGCATAACCTGTTATGCATCCGAAAATATGATTGCATAATGCATTAATTTTTTATGTACGCACTAAAATCAACCAAAACAATGGCTACATAACTTGTTATAGATGCATAACTTTGTTATGCAGTCGAGAAAATTGTTGCATAATTCGTTATGCGCCTGCAGAATGTGTTATGCATCTTTTTTGGTGGCTGCATAATGGTTATGTTTCAAGTTTTCGAGAATTTTGCCTAAAATGATGATCACCTCCGATTTTTTCATGAAAAACAAAAATTTGATATTCTTGTTTGTACTCGTTGCGTAGCTCTCTTAAAAAGATTTCCAACGATATAAAATTGGTAAAATTCCAAGGCGCGAATTTTTAGGTATGTTATATCCAAGTTGTGTTGCCAATTATACCCCTGAAAAATTAGGTTACATAACGAATTATGCCTGAAAAAATAATATGCATAATGACTTATATATTGATTCTTAATAATTTCGGATAATTTTGTGTGTCACGGAAATAATTATGGGTGTCACAGTACCGAAAATTAATTGTGGGTCTGACAATGTGAATATTATTTATTTTAGGTCTCCCCCTAATTTCGCCTAAACAAAAGTCCCGCAATTTTAAAGAAAAATTGTCCTTCGATAATGTAAACACTGAGAGCAATTCCTATGGCAATGGCCAAACTCAAACATTTGTTGAGCCACGTGGATGGCCAAACTGGGTTTTCCACTATGGTAAAGCGCAGGGCGTTGGAAGAGGCGCGCGACCGAAAGACAGACTCGGGCTTGGAAGACAGAACGCGGGCGTTCGTAGACCTGACGCGGGCGTTCGGTGTCCTAACTCGGGTGTTAGACACAAAGTCTCTAACGGTCGACTCTCTAACGCCTATATTTCTAACGTTCGAATTTCAACACCATAAATTCGTTTTATTGATGATTTCATTTTCAGTCACACCACTTCCATTTCTTTCTTCTAAAACTCTTCTAAATCAAAAATTTCTAATATAATATGAACGTAGCGAGAAGAACGGTGAATTGTATAAAGAAGAAAAGAGATCGAAAAAATGAATCGACAGCGTTGCCTCACACAGGTGTAAACTTTTCTCAAAATCGAGAAGAAGAGTTTGCTAACCTAAATATAGTTGTTGCTCCACCATTAGTCCCAAGTCATGTGTCGGGGCATCATGAACGATCTGAGGATTATTATGTCACGAGAGGTGGATTTTCAGAATTAAATGTTGTTTATGTTGGTCTACCGGCTGCAGTCCGAAAAAGGGTTGACATATATCCTTGGCGTGCGCTTTATAGAATAAAGCCTAGAAAACATAACAAAAAAATTCCGAAAACAGTGGTAGAAAGGTGGTGGATGACGACGCACACATTCCATTTTATGGATTTCGAAATTGGTAAGTGTTTTTAACTTAATTTAAATTAAAAAATTTAAATAATTATTAAATAATCAAAAGAATTAATCATAGTTGATATTATACTTGTAATAGGAATTACTCCCCTTGATTTGTATTTCATTGTTGGGATTCCAAGTGGAATGCAAGACCCGCCACCATTCAACCAAGACGAGTGGATGTCAAATAGTAAATGGGAGACGCTTTGTCCCTCGTTTGCGATATGCGTCGAGACTATAAAGATTTGAAAGGAGGTGGGATTAGATGTGCGGCCTTGAAGATTTTCCTAACCAAACCCAGAACATGCAGATGACTATCCTGAACTCGAAAGGATGTTTATCTTATGGGTACTTGGTCAGGCATTAAACTCAACTTTTGTTGCTCATGTTGGCTGGCTTGAAGCGTTAGAAGATCTCGACAAAGCACCAGATTATGACTGGGGGTCTGCAATTTTAGCAGAATTGTACTGTGCGCTGGATAAAGCGTCCTTGGGCGACGGAAACTTCACAGGTTTCTGGAGCATCATAGAGGTAAATATCAAAATTATTATTTTTAAATTTATTATTATCACTAAATACTAAAATTATGGAGTAATTTGCAGTATTGGTGGTATACCTACTTCCGTGTTGGTAAACCAATCCTAAAAGATGGGACAGTTAGATTTCCAATGTTGGACATGTATATGAAGAACAACTTAGAGAAGAACACTGGCAGCGACGTCTTTGGTTCCAGTTTTCTGCAGAGGTTACATCAGATGACTCAGAACCACAACAACGTAGTTGTTCACCTTACGTTGATTTACCTCAGTATAATGATGATGTTGGAGTAAGTATTCTTGATTATTCTATGCGTATTTGTTCCACCTAGAACTTCTTCTCATTAGTGAATCTAATGTAATGTAGTCCGTCGTAATTTAGTGAAGCCAATGTAAAATGCTTACTTTTAAACATATGTAATTTTATTTAATTAAGACTGTCGTACTTTTAATACTAAAACTACAAATGTAGCATAATTAAAAATTACATTAATCTCTCTAACGTTGCTCATCTCTAGCTCCCTCATTGTTATTTTCTAGAGCCAAGAATTCAGAAAGTCTTGGGGATAGACCTGGGAAATCATCCAAAGCCAACATAGTATGTAAATTTCTAAATGTTGATAGACCCGGAGATAGACCTGATAGACCGGGCTGACCTGGCTGAAAAAAATTAGGCGATTGACCTGGCTGAACAAAATTAGGCGATTGATCTGGATGAACAAAATTAGGCGATTGGAGAGCGCTCTGTGTACTCGGTCCTCCAAGCATATAAGAGGTTTGTTGTTGTGGTGGTGTTGGTGTGTAGCATTCATTTGGGTTATAGGGCGAGAATGTTGATGAAATACGCCTAGGTTCAAGCCGGAATGTCCGAGGTTGAGATACAGACACAATTTGTGGTGAATTAGTATTGTACTGTGTTTCTCGTATCACATTGTGCTGTGTTTCTCGTACCACTGTTTCTTCACTTTCTTGCCATGATCTGTCGGTTTCTTTAATTTCGTGCAATGATCTGTTGCTCCTGGTGAAATTGGAAGAATGTGACCGCCGCCCATCATCATTTGCAGTTGGACTTACAGTTAGAGTCAATCCAAACATTGTGTTTGTCTGCCATTTTCGTAGTTGTTCCAAGTGCATCGCCTCTACTTGCCGATTCCGCCAATGCAAATAGTTGAGTCGAATTGGCAACTCTTCCTTACTGGAAGTGACATTGTAGTAAGAATAATCACGGTCCATACCTTGGGAAACAAGAGGATCGTGGTTGGCTCACCTTGTGAAGTAATACTTTGCAGCTCCCAACGAATTTCAGGCATATTTGACGAGGATGATAAAGAACTTGCACCCGTCCTGGGATAATTCATAAAGCTTGGCTTTTCTGGAGGTGGTTGGCTAGGAACGATATTTGGTTACGGGACATGTTTGATAACCCTGGGAAATCAACCCCATAGACGTGCATGTTTTTTGTCCCAATCACAGGCTTCGTAATTGACGTGTACCAGTTGACATACTGCGCTTCACTAATATCCAACTGTGTATTTAGTTCATACCTTTCCCAACCGGTTATTCTTAGCCGACAAAAATCTGATGCAGAGGTTTGCATTTGTTGTACCGGTTAATTGCAATTGCAAATATACCTTGTATTTGGTACTGCACTATTTCTCCCAGATACCAAACCCCTCTTTGTGATTCCGGACTGTAAAAAACAAGGGGTTGAAACTGTTCAACACCTTAAGGATTTCAAAACATTTGTCGAAAGGAAAAGCCACATTTTTCCATCTTCGCCATTCAGCCAAAGATTTTGTTACCATCTCAGCATCAGTTTCACCTCTCAGTCGATATTGATTTACTTGTATGGTTAAAGCTACAAACTCACTTACTTCTTTCTTAATTGTACCAAAACGATGTTCTATGTCGCATATAGAACGACGACTCGGATTACGGGTGTCACTGCAGAACCCATCGTGAATAACCGCCAGAAATTCACCCATGGATAGTTTGCCGAATCAAGCTGAGTGGATAAAAAAAACACAGTTTCTGACAATAGATTCATCTTCTTCTTTAGCACATGGAAATCGCCGAACTAACCGGGGCCGAGACATGTTCAATCAAGAATTGAGAGTGAAGAGAAGAATGTGTAGAATGTGTGAATTTTGAAATAAGGAGTATTTATAGAATTCAAAAAATGTAGGCGTTGGATCACAAGATTTTTCAGCCGATCATATTGAGCCGTTAGCGTCATTGGGACAGATGCTGGCGCTTTTAATACTGACGCGGGCGCTTTAATTTAAAATGCGCGTTGGACATTCAAACGCTAGCATTTTCTCCTTCGGACACCAGCGTTGGTAGCAATGGCGCCCGTCCTTACCACAGACGCGCGGTGGATGTTCCGACTCAATATTCAAAGCAACAGATTTGTTGATTTGAACATCCATTTTTCATGTTTGTTCATTCCATAGTGGGAGAAAAATGAACAAACCCTGAGTTTGTTCATTCCATAGGAACTGCTCTGAATTTTGACAAGTCAGGAAGATTATGGGAAGGCAAAAAGAGTAAACTAAGCTGCTTGGTAATAAGCAAAAAAAACTTCAACGTGAGAGATCGGGCTGAAGGATGTCGTGTCGTCCCAAGCCTAATCCCAGGCTTTTGTGTTATCAGCATGACTGTAACAGTGGTGAGGGAATTTCCCCAGTTTCCAGCATTTTATCCTGTCGGATCAGCTATGTTCCATGGGGAACACCATCTTTTATTCTTTTGTTTCTAGCTTCCTTGAATGACGACAATGAGGTGGATTTTTGAGGAAAGAGAATGAGTCATACAAACTCACAAAACCAAAAATCTTCTTTGCCTGAAACTTAAAAACTCCTGTTTATTTCTAGCCATTTCTTTGTTCTTTTCTCCCCAACGTCTCTTTAACGGTCATTTCTCACCGGCGTTCTACCGGTATTCTCTGCCGGAGATAGCTGGTTCTCCCCCTCCTTCTTCTTCTTTACTCTATGCTTTTGTTCTTATGATTTCTCCTATGGTCTAATCTCTTATCTAAGCTTCCCTTGTACTGATGGCTAATCAATCACAATATCTCACCAGAAATCTCATCATCACCCAGTGCAACTGCTTATACTATTACATGGCTGAAAGTAAATCTATCACTAAAAAGGATACAATGCAGGAATTCACAAACATCACAAACATCACTAACATCACAAACATTGCAGATATTGCTGAAATCGCAGAAATCACAGACATCACAAGGTTTACAAGCATCACAGAAAGCTCAGAAATTACATGAATCACTAAATCTCCAGGAAAAACAAGAATCACTAGATCCATCGGCCTTGCGGAACTCACACAAACCACTGATTCTCTTGCTACCAAACCTATTGGTAGTTACAATCGTGACAACCCAAATCAGTTCCCTAGTACCACAAATCGATCAAGAATATAAGCTCAACCTCAAGCCACAATCATCTACACAATCATACCATGTTTAGCTGATACTAGAGTTCTACAACAATCTTAACTTCAGCCTCCTTTTCAAGAGCCTGATACCACTTCAAACTGCTACCCACAACCCCAAAACCAAATTACTACCCACTATCCTATCAGAAATCTAATCCTTCATGAAATTCAGGTATGCAATTCCTCTGTTTTTCTTATAAGAATAAAAGAGCAACCCATATATTAACTATCCTTGCTTTACTGCCAAATTATCCTAAGCACACTACTGTCAACCTCACCTCTTCTCTAGATGTTAGTGACTTGTTAACCCATAGAAAATTTAACATCTACCACTTATCCACAAACAGATTCAACCCAATCACAAATCCAATTACCATATTAAAAACATACTACCATCATATTACTAGAAGTTCCCAAATTATCCAAATTACTTACAAATTCAAACTTCAAAACCAAAAAATTAAACTTGTTCTGATCAAGATTTTAATAACTAATGGAGAGATGGAAGTTCGAACTTCAACATTCATATCCCCTCCTCCAATTACTAATAGAGAGATAGAAATTCAAACTGTCACTTACCTGCTACTTCTATTGCTGAGTTCGGCTCCGAGTCCCCTGGCTAACGGTTCGGCTCAAACTTCTCTTCAAACGTCGGGTGAAATTTGGAGCTTGCCTTCGAGAAGGAGGGGTAACCTGATCTTATATGTCCTGCCCAGCCTCATACGACACCGTAACATCATCAGAAGTATGCATTGGTGGAACTGGCTTGGTTGTTGGATCGGTAGCTGGAACAGTGGATGGATCAGTGGCTGGATTAGAGGCTGCTTGAGAAAATATCTCTTGACCAATATTACCAGTTGTCGGACACAAAGCATCCAACACTGGAAATCGCATTGGCTCATCTCTTCCCCATGGATGTGCAGCCAATTGTCGCACCATGAACCGTTCTTCAGGTTGGAGAGTAATGGATTGAAAACCAACCCTGCTCAAACCAGACACCAGGAATCGGTCTGCAACAATGGCAACTCCCTCATGCACCTCGAATGGACCAAACTTTGGATGATAGGTATACAATACCCAATCATCATCGTCAGAACCATTTCGTTTGGGCTTCAAAGAAGGCAAGGATTGATCAGAAGCAGTAAGAGAAGACATATCATCTCTCATAGAATGAGTGGCACCAGGCATGCGACACCCACCATCCTCTATCTGAATCCCAGGTTTAAGGAAAGGATTACCAACATCTTGCTGAACATGAGGAGCTTTATTCTGCTTGAAGAACTGCATCAATCTTTCAACAGGGAAATCAAGAAACAATTCATGCACAACTCCAGGGGGACCATCTTGTTGAAAGAATTCTTCTTCAATCTTCACTTTAATGTTATGCTGCATATCCCTCAAATACCAATCAAAATTCGCTTGAAAATCAAGAGACTCACACCCTTGTGGAAAAGCTACACCATATGGCAACCGACTCACCAAATTCTCATAGGGATACCAGTGAATTCGTGGCTCTTCCTCCACCTCAATCAACTTGTGCTTGCCTTTTCGATCAATGCCACTCTGATTTCCATCCATGATAGATCTCACAGGAAAAAGGGAAGTCTCAAAGGAAATGTTAATAAGGAAAACCAATGGTTTCCCCCAGCAAGCGTTCAGGCTCTTATAAGGTTCCATCTCCCAGCCACTCCGAACGTGTCGCCCATAAATGGCGACGGTTCCCAAAATCGTCTTTACTTCCCTCTCAATTATACCCTCTCTATCTCTGTCGTTTCAAATATCCCGCAAATAGGCTATAATAACCTAACCACTTTTATGCTGCTGGTTGTGATAGGTGGTGTGACAAGCAAAGACACACAGAAGCTTGCAAGTATACAAGGCCAAGTTATGATATAGAAGGTAAGCAGGAAAGTCCACAGGGAGTGGGAGCAAACTAGAGAGTTTTCCTAAGCTAGCAAATGATGTAAAACAAGGTACAATTTCACAATGTTATAGTGGCAGTGAAACAAAGAAGGCAGATGGCATGAACCAAGGATGCAAGGTAAAGCAAAGGAAACAGCTAAGAAAACAGCAAGGTAAAGCAGCAAAGAACCAAGGCTTGGAAGCCAAGGGCAAGGTGAGGATTGTGCACTGATTTCAGTGCACAACAGCTACAAATTGCAGGAATTTAAACAAGAAAAACAGGCAAGGAGAATAACTGATCAGGAAGCAAAATAGAACTGAATAGAGGTGACTGCAAAGGGATTGGTGGTTAAGCCAAGGCTTAGGATCCACCTTGTGTCCTAATCAAATGACATGTTTCTAGGTTGAGTTTGATCCTATGCATACATCTAGAAATAGAAGAATACTAAATTGCTCAATAGTTTGCCCCTAGCAGTGGCTGTCTTTTGACAGCACAGCCAATCACAGGCACTATGAGCATTGGTATCTCCCATTTGCTCAAGCAAAACAGGGCACAGAAAAACTATCCTAGCAACCTGTCAATTGACAGTACACAAGGCTTCAACTGAGCCTTAGCTTAGTGCTACTTAGCTCATGCTCAACATGTTACAAACACAAGCATTCATCATACAGAAATAATTCAAACATAACATAACAATCAACTGTTAATTGCATAAGAAGACTGAAATTGGAATTGCATAAAATTTTGTGGCAAATTCTCTACTGGCTAGTCCAGAGAGATACACCGTGTCTATAACACAACCCAACAGTACATATTTATACCCACAGATTAAAATTAGGGTTCTTCCCCCTTTTCCCAAAAATCAGAAATTAGGGTTACCTAATTTGTTGAAAATTGAGCCTTGAAATCGAGCACCCATGCTTTGAATCGTCCTTATGCTCCCTCCTGAATCTTCTGCTACCATTAATTTCCCTAAATCGAGATGTTTTATCAACCTCACCTAGGACAGTTGGTGAGAGAGGATAAAACAGCTAGGTTTAGGGGGATTGTTTGGGGGTTTGTTCTGTCGGGTGATGGTGGAGGTTATGGTGATGGTTGAATGATTTGGGGAAAGGATGGTGGAGTGATTTGGGGGAAGGGTCACTGTTGCAGGAGAGGGGAAGAAGAAGAAAGAAAGAGGAGAAGAATGGGTCGATAGTTTAGGGTATAGGTATAGGTTGCTAGGGTGTTGAGCAGGTGTAGAGGATTTTGATGTTTCGCGAAGCTGGACCGATGGATGGGAAGATGGCAGAACAATCTGACGGCGAGATGGAGTGAAGCTTGTAGCGACCGCTGGATTATATAATACAACAAAATCAACGACGCCAGATGGAGTTAGGTGTTGTAGCGTTAGGCGGAGATATCAAACTTCGATGTACAGCAAGGGAGCGACCGTCGGATGCTTCTGAGAACTGATCTGACGGCTGAAGACGCAAGCGGGTATGGATTTGGTTTTTAGGCTTTTGGGTATAGAATATGGGTTTGGGAAATGAGTTTGGGCTTGGAAAACCTTGAGCCCACTTCTTCTTTAAGAGCAACTTTCTTCTTCTTGAGCCCATTTCCAGCTTTTTGGACGTGCGCTCCATTCTTTGCGGCTTCCTTGCGTAATTTCTCCCGGCTTTTCACCACTTTTCTGCTCTTTTTGCTCCGCAACTCATCCAATCTTTATTTATTACCTAAAAATGCAAAATTAAGTAAGAAAAATATTTATTCTTGAAAACAATGAAAATACAGAATATGGGATAAAATGTAGAATTAATGCATAAAAGATGAGTTAAATGCCAACAAAAAGGGATAAATATATACAATATTTGGCACTCATCAAATACCCCCAAACCTGAATTTTACTTGTCCTCAAGTAAAACAAAACTAAGGAAATCCTAACTATACCACTGTCGCTGGTCTCTCGAATGCATTTAGCGTATGCACTAAGCCTTTTAAACCACTAAGTGTCCCTAGTGGACGAGTTGAAGTCTCGTGAAGGTTTACCAGAGGTGTGCCTACAAAACCTAAGGACAAAATATAAGCTCAGATTCCATCAAACGTGACATGTGCAAAACAGTTAAGGCTCACAGCAAAATGGAGATGTCAATCTAGCTATCGAAGGCACAATCCTAGCACTGATAACAAATAAAGACATGTGATAAGAGTGTAAAGTGTATCTACACATGTGTAAAGAAAGATCTGAAGTTATGACTACTAATCACCAAGAGATAGTTTCTCAGGCTAAGAACTGAGGTCGAAATCTAGCTAGCTGTCCGGACTTTACGAGAATTGTGAATGAGTTGGAGGTATTTCACAATTACTCGCGTTGTACATCAATGGCATACACCCTCCTTGCTTATTACAATGAAACAACAAAAGAGACTATTTACATTGACTATTCTCTTTTTATTTTTGGAACAAGAGATGATGGAATTGATAAATACTTGATTTTTTTGTATTTTTCTGATATTTTTTTCTCTTTTTTTTTTTTTTTTTTTCTGAATATATACATCGTTTTTTTTTTTTTTTTTTTTTTTTTTTTTTTTTTTTTTTTTGAACAAGGAAACACTTTTGATACATATACAAAAGGAAACAAAAATTACATGACACTTTGCAAGAGGTAGCCCTTTTTGATGCACCCAGTTAAATTCGATGGTTGTCTTTCTTAATGTAACCTCCACCTTCTATCCCAACCAACCAAAGAACAAGCTAGTCAAGTTTCGTTCAGTATTCTAAAGTGATTGGCAATCGTAACTTCCTATCAAACACCTTGAAGATCGAGGCCATACATGTATTGGTAGATCGTGCGCGTGCAAATTTCTTATCACTATGTGAATTGTGCTAGAATCAGGGTGCCTAAATATCTAGACTAAGACTCCTAATAATACATATTTGCACAAGAGTCAACATTTCAAGGTAAATGAGCTCCATTTTTATGATTTTTTCAATTTTTTAATTTTTTTCAATTTTGATTTTTCAATTTTTTTTGAATTTTTCAATTTTTTCAAAAAGAAGAAGGAGTTCGTTTTCAATTATGGCAAATTATCATGGTATCTACTCTATACCCCCAAACCTAAACTAAACATTGTCCTCAATGTTTCAAAATATGGAAAGAATTATAAAACAATATATGAAGAGGAACATGCTGAGTAGAGTAAAAGGAGAGAGAATACCCGATTGTACGGGCAGCTCGATTAAAACTCCGTTATTCAAGGCAAAAATCCATCATATTAGGAGTCACAATGGATGAGCACAAAATATACAAAAGGAAATTTAACTAACACATTATCTACAAGAAAATTTGGTTTTTAATGGGATTGGACTTTTTGGAAAAAATTTGGTTTTGTTGGGAAACATTTGGTTTTGATGGGAAAACGAAAATTTTGGTTTTTAGGGAAAGATTTGGAAAACTTTTTGGTTATTTAGGGAAAGAGTGGACCAGTTTAGTCCACATAGACTGGGTCCTCCAGGTTGGTTGTTTCAATGTCGGGTGGAAATGGCTCAAGGAATGGCTTTAATCTCTGCCCGTTGACTTTGAAAACGTTCTTGTTGGAGACATCCTCCAGCTCTACAGCTCCATGAGGAAAAACTGTGCGTACTAGGTACGGACCCTTCCATCTGAACGCAGTTTTCCTGGAAAAAGATGTAATCGGGAGTCATACAGCAAGACTTTCTGACCAGGAGTGAAGGATTTGCGTAGAATACGCTTGTCATGAAACATCTTCATCTTTGCTTGTACAGCTTGGCACTGTCATAAGCCTCATTTCTCAATTCTTCCAACTCGTTGAGTTGAAGTTTCCTTTGAATTCCAGCTTCGTCCAGAGAAAGTTCAGCTCTTTGATTGCCCAGTAGGCACGATGTTCTAATTCCACAGGTAGATGGCACGGCTTTCCATACACTAGACGATAGGGGGACATGCCAATTGGTGTCTTATAAGCTGTTCTATAGGCCCACAAAGCATCATTCAATCTCAATGACCAATCTTTCCTGGACGGGTTGACCGTCTTCTCCAGAATGTGCTTAATTTCCCTATTAGACACTTCCACTTGTCCACTAGTCTGAGGGTGGTACGGAGTAGCAACCTTGTGAGTTATGCCATACTTGCGTACTAAAGACTCAAAGTACTTGTTACGAAAATGTGAACCGCCGTCACTGATGATAGCTCTAGGGGTACCAAAACGTGCAAATATGTTCTCCTTTAGAAATGAAAGTACCACCTTGTGGTCATTTGTTCTGGTTGCTATGGCTTCTACCCACTTAGAAACGTAATCAACTGCGACTAGGATGTACAACTTGCTGTCAGACATGGGAAATGGACCCATGAAGTCTATCCCCCAAACAACAAAAATCTCCACAATCAAAATGGGGTTCAATGGCATCATGTTTCTCCTCGAAATGCTTCCTAGCTTTTGACAGCGTTCACAAGCAACACAATAATCATGGCAATCCTTGAACAATGATGGCCAATAGAATCCACACTGCAAGATCTTTGCAGCGGTTTTCTTGGCACTGAAATGGCCTCCACATGCTTGGTCATGACAGAAAGATATCACATCTTTCTGTTCAGTGTTGGGGACACATCTCCTAATGATTTGGTCTGGACAGTACTTAAACAAATATGGGTCATCCCAAAGGAAATGTTTGACTTCAGCCAGGAATTTAGAGCGGTCTTGTCTCGACCAACGTGAGGGCATCCTACCTGTAGCGAGGTAGTTAACAATATCAGCAAACCAAGGAAGGTCTGAGATAGACATCAGCTGTTCATCTGGGAATGATTCTCTAATCAGCTCAGATTCATCAATAGACTCTAAAGTTAATCTAGACAAATGATCAGCAACCACATTCTCACAACCTTTCTTATCACGGATTTCGAGATCGAATTCCTGTAATAAGAGTATCCATCGAATAAGGCGAGCTTTAGCATCCTTCTTGGAAAGAAGATACTTCAAAGCCGCATGGTCTGTGTATATGATGATCTTAGACCCTATCAGATAAGATCTAAACTTGTCTAATGCGAAAACGACGGCAAGCAATTCCTTCTCGGTAGTTGAATAATTGAGTTGGGCATCATTAAGGGTTTTGCTAGCATAGTATATCACATATGGTAGTCTATCAACTCGCTGTCCTAAAACAGCACCAACAGCATAATCAGAGGCATCACACATAAGTTCGAACGGAAGCTTCCAATCGGGTGGTCGGACTATAGGAGCGGTGGTGAGAAGGGTTTTTAATTCCTCCCATGCCTTCACACAAGCAGCATCGAAATTGAAGGCAACATCTTTGGAGAGAAGACTGCACAGAGGTCTGGAGATTTTGCTGAAATCTTTGATGAATCGCCGGTAAAAACCAGCATGACCTAGAAATGATCTGATCTCCTTCACAGAGCAAGGTTGTGGTAGATGTTGAATGAGGTCAACTTTAGCTTTATCCACTTCAATTCCTTTCTCTGAGATGATGTGTCCTAGAACTATTCCTGAATTCACCATAAAATGGCATTTTTCCCAATTTAGAACAAGGTTCTTTTCTTTACATCTGGATATCACGAGGGCAAGATGCTTCAAACATTCGTCAAACGAGGAACCAAAAACAGAGAAATCATCCATAAAGATCTCGAGAAAACTATCTATCATGTCAGAAAAAATGCTCATCATGCAACGCTGAAAAGTAGCAGGTGCATTACACAACCCGAAGGGCATACGTCTATAAGCAAACGTCCCAAATGGACACGTGAATGTAGTTTTTTCCTGATCTTCCGGAGCAATGTGAATTTGGTTATAACCGGAAAAGCCATCTAGAAAACAGTAGTGACTGTGTCCAGACACACGTTCTAGCATTTGGTCAATGAAAGGGAGCGGGAAGTGATCCTTCCTTGTTACTGTGTTCAACTTCCTGTAGTCGATGCATACTCGCCATCCTGTGGTTGTACGAGTAGGGACTAATTCATTCTTGTCGTTCTGAACACAGTAATGCCTGACTTCTTAGGCACAACTTGAATGGGACTAACCCATTTGCTATCGGGAATTGGGTATATGATACCCGCATCAAGTAGTTTCAGGATCTCTCCTTTGACTACATCTCTCATGTTAGGATTAAGTCTCCTTTGCATTTCCCTCGATGGTTTGGCATTCTCTTCAAGGTTAATGTGGTGCATGCAAATGGTGGGACTAATTCCTTTGAGATCTGAGATGGTCCATCCTAAGGCCTCTTTGTGTTCCTTAAGTACTTCTAAAAGCTTACTTTCCTGTTCCGTGTCTAAACATGATGAAATAATGACAGGTAAAGTATCAGAAGAACCTAGGAATGCGTACTTCAACGTACTAGGCAATGTTTTCAATTCAAGCTTGGGTGGCTCAACAATGGATGGAATAAGCTTGGAATCAGAGAGTAGGGGTGGTTCCACTTCATATTTCCTTTCAGTGACGTCCATTTGAGGTACAGATTCGAGCAGAGATAGGACGTCACTACAGTATGCATCATCATAGGAATCAGGGTTAAAGTTCTCCATACATGCTTGAAAGGGGTCGACGGATAGAATGTTAGTCAACGAATCTTGCATTAATCCTTCAATCATATTAACTTCATGCACATCATCATCATCAAGATTCACAGGTTGTTGACTAATATCGAACACATTCAATTCTACCGTCATGTTACCAAAAGACAGTTTTAACACTCCATTCCGACAGTTATGATCGCGTTGGACGTAGCCAAGAAAGGACGTCCTAAGATGACAGGAATGTGACAGTCTGGGTTTTGTACAGGTTGAGTGTCTAAGACAATGAAGTCTACGGGAAAATAGAATTTGTCAACCTTGATCAAAACATCTTCGACCACTCCACGAGGAATCTTGACAGATCGGTCTGCCAGTTGTAGAGTGATAGATGTTGGTTTCAACTCCCCAAGACCTAACTGCTCATAAACAGAATATGGCAGTAGGTTAACACTTGCACCTAGGTCTAATAACGCTTTATTGACCGTGTGTTCTCCTATAGTGCAAGAAATTGTTGGACATCCTGGATCCCTAAACTTGGGTGGAGTTTTGTTCAGAATGATGGAACTCACCTGCTCAGCTAAGAAAGCACGTTTTTGCACATTGAGCTTGCGCTTTTGAGTGCACAAGTCTTTGAGGAATTTGGCATAAGCAGGGATTTGCTTGATTGCTTCAAGAAAAGGAATGTTGATGTTGACTCTCTTGAACAGATCTAACATCTCATTGTAATGGGTACTTTTCTGTTGATAGATCAATCTTTGAGGAAATGGGGCAACAGGAAGATGAGTTGGCAAAGGGACATTCACAGCAGTAGAATTGTCAGATTTTCCAACTTGCTCAGATTCTTTGGTTTTCTTGGGGTTGTGGAGACAGCGTGGAATTTGTATCAGATTCATTAGGTTCGCCCACGTTGTTCTCGATGACTTTACCACTTCGGAGGGTGGTAATGGCATGGATTTGATCAGGTGAGGTTTCAGTGCAGGATGTTGTGCCTGTTTGAAATATCCTCTTTGGATTTTGTTGGGGTTGGCTCGGAAGTTTACCCTTTTCTCTCTCACACATTTGATCCATCTTTTGATCTAGATTTTTCTGACTTTGCATCAAACTCTGGAACATTTCCTCTAGGGTGGATAATCTCTTGTCGGTATTGTGTTGAGGATATGATTGTTGTTGAGAGTTTGATTGTTGTTGAGGGTTTCTCGGGTGTTGATAACCTTGATTGTTCTGATATCCCTGATTGTTTTGATAGCTCTGATTGGGTTGAGATGGTCCTCCTTGAGTGGGTCCTTTTGACCATGAAAAGTTAGGGTGGTTTCTCCATCCTGGATTGTAGGTCTGTGAATAAGGGTTATGCTCTGGTTTTTGAAACATGGCATGTGCCTGTTCAAGCCTAGACTCCTGGACTGCAAGCAAATCTGGACAATTTTGGAATTGATGGTTGGGGTCGTTACAAGCAGCACAAACAGACGAAGCGACATGTTCTCGGAGAGTAGTGGTGGAAGGTTTTGAATTTTTATGTAGTTCTAACTCTTCTAATCTCCTAACTATTGATGCCATGTTTGCTCTCCCTCAAAATCCGCTTCAATCCTAAAAGCCTTTGCTTCGGATGTAGTCTTTCTGGTTTCACGGATGGATTCCCACTGTTGCGTCTTTTCAGCTACTTCAATCAAGAAGTCCCAAGACGCGTCAGCAGTTTTATCTACGAATAGACCATTACACATCGACTCAACCGTTGTTCGGGTGGACACATCTAGACCTTCATACAAAATTTGCACAAGTCTCCATTTTTCAAAACCATGATGGGGACATTGGAGCAATAATTCATTGAATCTCTCCAGGTATCTAGCTAAGGTCTCACCTTCTAATTGCACAAAGCTATTCAGACTTTGACGAATTGTCGCAGTCTTGTGGTTCGGGAAAAACTTTTTGAAAAACTCCTTTATGAGGTCATCCCATGTCATGATGGATTGAGGCTGTAAAGCATAAAGCCAGGCCTTTGCCTTATCTTTCAGGGAGAAAGGAAAAAGCCTTAACTTCAGGGTTTCGTCGGTCATTTGAGTGAAACGCAGAGTTCCACAAATTTCCTCGAATTCTCTCACGTGGTGGTACGGGTTTTCATTCTCAACACCTCTAAAAATAGGAAGCATCTGTATTGTGCTTGATTTCAGCTCATAATGGCCATTAGCCTCGGGTAGCACAATACAAGAAGGTTGACTGGCTCTAGTTGGGTACATATAATCCTTGAGGGTACGGGGTTCTCCCATTGTTTCTGGTTGATCTGGACTGTCTCCCTCAGAACTTAGAATTTCGATAGGTTCGTCTGGGTTAATTCTAACAAGTCTGTTTGTCTGGTCTCTGTAGGTCACAATCATGTCCTAGTAGGTACCTAACATTTTAGTCAGAGTAATCGGAAACAGTTTTGGCCCACAAGGGTTATGAAGATTTGGTTTTGAATGGGTTTTGGTTTAAAGAAGGGGTTTTGTTTTTGGTTTAAAAAAATTTGGGCTTTGGAAAAAAAATTTTGAACTAAACCTAGCATAAATTATCACAACTCATAAAAGAAAATAAAAACAATAATAATAATTAAAACAAACCCATAAAAGAAAAAAGAAAAATAAAAGAAAACAAAAAAATAATTACAGTCCCAAATAAAAAAGAAAAAGAAAATAAAAATTATTACAATCCCAAATAAATAATTAAATTAATTATTACAAGCCCGAATTTGAATTTAAATGAGGCCCAAGTGGGTTAACTCATGGGTTAGGCTTACTTGTTTTTTGGAGGGAAGCCCAAAAATAGGCTTTTAGTCCCCTTTTAGTTGCACAGCCCAGTTGGGCTTTATGATCGTCCTAAGCAGCTCACGTCCAAGCCCAGCAGCAACAGGTGGAGCAGAGCCCAGCAGAATCTGCAGCGAAGCCCATGAGCAGAAGTTGCAAGCCCAGCGAGATTGAGGTTACTAAGCCCAGCTCAGTTGGTTCAAGCCCAGCTCAGTTGGTTCAGAGGGTGCACAAGCCCAGTTGACAGCTTCAGTTGGCAGCCTAGCAGGCTTGGCAGCAGCAACAGCAGCAGCAGCAGCTTGGCAGAGGAAGCACCAACAGCAGCAGCAACAGCAGGCTTTGGCTTTGGCTTGGCAGCAGCACCAGCAGCAGCAGGCTTTGCAGCAGCAGTTCAGGTAACAGCAGATGGCAGTACCACTCCCCGGCAGCGGCGCCAAAAACTTGGTGTGACAAGCAAAGACACACAGAAGCTTGCAAGTATACAAGGCCAAGTTATGATATAGAAGGTAAGCAGGGGAAAGTCCACAGGGAGTGGGAGCAAACTAGAGAGTTTTCCTAAGCTAGAAAATGATGTAAAACAAGGTACAATTTCACAATGTTATAGTGGCAGTGAAACAAAGAAGGCAGATGGCATGAACCAAGGATGCAAGGTAAAGCAAAGGAAACAGCTAAGAAAACAACAAGGTAAAGCAGCAAAGAACCAAGGCTTGGAAGCCAAGGGCAAGGTGAGGATTGTGCACTGATTTCAGTGCACAACAGCTACAAATTGCAGGAATTTAAACAAGAAAAACAGGCAAGGAGAATAACTGATCAGGAAGCAAAATAGAACTGAATAGAGGTGACTGCAAAGGGATTGGTGGTTAAGCCAAGGCTTAGGATCCACCTTGTGTCCTAATCAAATGACATGTTTCTAGGTTGAGTTTGATCCTATGCATACATCTAGAAATAAAAGAATACTAAATTGCTCAATAGTTTGCCCCTAGCAGTGGCTGTCTTTTGACAGCACAGCCAATCACAGGCACTATGAGCATTGGTATCTCCCATTTGCTCAAGCAAAACAGGGCACAGAAAAACTATCCTAGCAACCTGTCAATTGACAGTACACAAGGCTTCAACTGAGCCTTAGCTTAGTGCTACTTAGCTCATGCTCAACATGTTACAAACACAAGCATTCATCATACAGAAATAATTCAAACATAACATAACAATCAACTGTTAATTGCATAAGAAGACTGAAATTGGAATTGCATAAAATTTTGTGGCAAATTCTCTACTGGCTAGTCCAGAGAGATACACCGTGTCTATAACACAACCCAACAGTACATATTTATACCCACAGATTAAAATTAGGGTTCTTCCCCCTTTTCCCAAAAATCAGAAATTAGGGTTACCTAATTTGTTGAAAATTGAGCCTTGAAATTGAGCACCCATGCTTTGAATCGTCCTTATGCTCCCTCCTGAATCTTCTGCTACCATTAATTTCCCGGATATTGATGTCCATAGTGCGACTATCTGAGTAGAGATCTGTCACTTATATATGAATTTTAGTATGCTTGAGTGCAAATTCGTGTACAACAATTGGAATTTCGCATCAGGGTACTTCCTCTTGTAGTCAATAAGTATGCCAACCAAGGAGATTCTTTAGTGCCTTCCAAGGTTCTGCGTAGATAGTTAGGGTCTGGAGTAAAGGTTTTGTGGGTATATCTCTGGTAAGCCCTCCCGAGACTATAACTCGGCCACTAGGGCCACCTAGGGGTTTAAAGGCTTATTGCATACGCTAAATGCAATCGACGATGTCTGCGACAGTGAGTTAGGATTTTATTTTCTATTTTAGATTTGCTCGAGGACTAGCAAATAATAAGTTTGGGGGTATTTGATAGGCACATTTTTGTGCCTTATATAATCTCAATTGTATATATTATTAGTGCTCGATTTTATATTTATTATGGCTTTTTATGTCCCTGTAGGTATTTTTGGAGAAATAAGCTTTTGCGGCGAAATTGGCTAAAAAAGTGATTTTTGCGCTCGTGGGAGAAAATTACTATACGGACTCTCACTTTGGATAAGGGGTAACCTAATTACTAAGGGGTGACCCATTTCCAGGCATCTGCTAAAGGGATACCAGCCATAGATAAGGGGGAGGTCACTTTCTTACCAAATTCAAATAAAAAAAATTGGCGGGAAAATTTTGTTCACGTCTGCGTGATTTTTGGGTGATTATTCGATCGAGTTCCAGAGCGATTCAATGGCTGAAATTGATTGGGTTTACTCCCTAGGCCTAAACAGGCCTGGTGAAGTCTTTTGTTTGAACCCAAATTGGCTAGAATAGCCGGAAAAAGAAATAGAAGTCAACGGTTTGCTGTTGGACTTATTTTTGGAATTCCAGGAAGACTAAAGGCAAGAAACTATTTCCAAAGATACATATCTATCTAAGGAAGAGTTTGAGATAAGTTGGAAAGCTCAGAAACGCGTGAAACAATTTTGGGAAGAGATTATTGCCGTAACTGCCAAGGAAGGAAAGAAGAGATTTCGAGGATTTTTGGGGAGATTAAATCGCTCTGTTGGCTATATATAAGTTGTTGGGAGTTCAAGGAAGAAGGTCGGACTGTTTGGGGAAAGTTTAGAACACTACAGAGTCGAGAAATCGAAGTTGCAGGAACTCGAGTTCTGCTGCTGCTGCTGAAGAACACGAAGAACATTAGACCCTTCAGAGCAGTCTTTTATTCAACAACATATATTTTCTATCGTTCCTGTAACAGTCTGCAACAATTATTACTGTTAGTATTTCTCTGTAACAGTGCTTTCTGTGACAATGCGTTTTGTAACAATTACAACTGTTACAAACACGCTGCTTCATACCTTCTCTTCTATTTAATCAACTTTTGGGCAACAAACATGTATTTTGAGCACCTGAATAATATGAGGAGCTAAACCCCTTAGCCGAGTCGACGGAGGAAGCCATTATTCCATGAAAAGTGGTATATTTCTATTTTAATTAGTTCTTGCAATTTCTTTTATGATTATTTGCATGGAACTAATATTGGAAAATTGATTTTTATTGAATGATTGTGATCCGTTTTGATGAAGCATGCTTAGCTTAAGACTTTTGATGTTTCATGCTTGATGTATACAATTGTTACTTCGAAAATATACTAGAGGCAATAAATTAGAATCACTTTAAACGCAAAGAATTACATGAATATTGATTAGATTAAATCAGTTAATTGGTTAATGGTGGAATCCTGAGTCTTGGTGCTTTTTATAATCTTGATAACAACAACTTCTTAAGTTTTCTATTGAGTTTGAATCTAAAATCGAATCTTCACAAATCTGAGTGAACGATACTTTACTACCACTTTCTACAACAACATAAAAACTACATCAATTTTTGGCGCCGCCGACGCGGATTTGTATTAGGTTTTAGGTTTTAGATTTATTTTATTTATTTTAGAATTTTTGTTCTCTTTTACGCCTTTGGTATTTTTCGATTCTTTTCAGATTGGAGCGAAGCTACAAGGAAAGAAAAAGTACTATAAAAGGAAAGCATCGCCAAATAAGGAAAGAAAAGAGGAATCCAAAAGGAGTGAAGAAGAAGATTTTGTATATAGTTATTTTGTTTTATTTTTAGAAACTGTAAATAGGGTTTTATTTTTTGTAATTTTTCTTGTTATTTTTGGACACTTTTTGAACTTTATTTTTGGACTGGGACATTATTATTTTTAAACCCTACGGAAGGGTTGGTTTAAATAAAAATTGTGTGCAGAGAAGGACGGTGATTACGATATCGCCTCGGCCTCTCGGGTTCGTACATGACATAGGAGCCGTGGCCCGAGTCGACTTCAGCGGTTCTTTGCCCGTCTGGTACGGGAGGTAAGTTTTTCGAAACACCCGCGAATCCTCTGTCAGCGGGTTTACTGTATTCCTCCGTTTGCATATATGTTGAGGACTTGAAAACGGCTGCTTTAATTTCCTAGTAAAGGGCAAGGACTGGCCATACAAGATAAGGGTTCGGATTTCATCACCGTTCTCTTCTTGCCCGCCTTAGGAAAACGAAATCAAACGCGAACCTAAGCCTAAAATTTTGACTAGAACGAGACCGATGGGGTAACGAGCTTAATAGGAAAGTCGTTCGAAAAATATTGGTTACTCTTTTGAGCATACTTCGAAGTTCATGATGGTTTCTGTGAGTTGAATGCGTGATTGCGCCGCCTTGTAGCCGGTGAGGCCTTGGGTATCAAAGCTCCACTGATCTTCCCTCGCCTCGATTCAACTTACTTTGACTCGGATTGATTCCAGAGGGGTTTGCTCAGATTGTAACGAGTTCTTTTTCTAAAGAATAGAAGCTGGTCTAGAAACAATCTAAGTGGAACCATCATGCTTTTTGTTTGCTAGAAAATTAGGTTTGATTTGGTTGAGTCAGCCTTGTTTTGTGATTACATAGAATCCCAAATATCCCGATAGTGCCAGAAATGACAACTTTAAAAGCTTTGTTGAACCCTACTAGGACTACTCGTCCCTCCTGTATCAGGTTAGCTGAAACTGAAGCAAATTATGAACTTAGGCCTGGGACCCTACATATGCTCCCAATCTTTTTAGGGAAATAAAATAAAAACCCATACTTCCATGTTAGGGACTTTGAGGAAATTTGTAGTACCCTAAAAATTAGAAACCTTGATGATGATGCTTTGAAACTCAGGTTATTCCCCTTTTCTTTAAAAGATAAAGCCAAGTCGTGGCTGTACAGTTTGGCTTCCGAATCAATCGAAACATATGAACAACTTACATCTGCCTTTTTGAACAAGTTTTTCCCTAGGCACAAAACATCGTCTATTAGGACGCAAATCTGCACATTTTCTCAACAGGAGGGAGAGTCCTTGTATAGGTATTTGGAAAGGTTCAATGACTTATTATCCCAATGTCCTCATCATGGTTTAGAAAAGGTTAGGCTAGTTCAAATCCTTTATGAGGGTTTAGATTATTCGACAACAACCATGGTTGAGTCTCTATGCACTGGTGGTTTTGAAAACCAAACTGTTGATGCGGCGATGGAATTTTTGAATGAAATCACCGAATAGACCCAGCAATGGGAATATAGTAGGGAACCCAAGAAAACAATTCTTCTAGGTAGAGGAAACGTTAATAGGGTAGAAGGAGGCTATGAATCAGATGCCAAAATTGATGCTATAGCAAAAAGGTTAGAAGCCTTAAAATTGGGTCATACTAGTGGTAGAATAGAGCCTTCTTGGGAAGGCCAGAATAATGAAGAGCAAGCCAATGCTCTCTATAATAACACTAGGTTTGATAACCGTCATAAGTTTGACCCATATTCAGAAACCTATAGTCCTGATTGGATAAACCATCCGAACCTTTCATGGTCTAAGGGCCAGAGTCTAGGTCAGTTTAGTAATTCTAATGCTCCCCCAGATTTTGGTTACACTAAGAATTCATCAGGCCCAGAAAATAAAACGACTAGCTTAGAGGAATCTATTAAGATGTTAGCAAAAACTCAGGATATGTTAGCACAGAGCCAAATTAGTTTTCAGCAGGAAACCAAGCAGAACTTTCAAACTAATGCTCAGAGCCTTGCTAAGCTAGAACTTCAAGTCGGCCAAATAGCTAAGACCTTAAGTGAGAGAGATAACGGAAGGCTCCATAGTCAGACTACCCCCAACCCTAGGGGAGTTCATGAAGTAGGTGCAAAACCATTTAATCAAGTGAATTCTGTCACAACCCTTAGGAGTGGTAAAACGGTAGACAATAGGGTAGCCAAGCCTAATAGTGGACATACTGTAGATCCACCTTCTAGTTCCCAAGATGAGCCCCAGAAGGAGCCACTAACTGAAGAAACCGATAAAATTTCTAGTGATGCCAATGTGGTTCCCGACAGGTCTCATTTTGTACCCAAAGCCCCATATCCATAGTTGTTAGCTCCAACAAAGAGAGAGTCGACTTTCAACGAAATACTAGAGATATTTAAGCAGGTAAACATTAACATCCCTTTATTAGAAGCAATTAGGCAAATGCCTGCTTATGCCAAGTTCCTTAAGGACCTTTGTACACGAAAGCATAAGCTTAATGTCCATAAGAAAGCCTTTTTAGCTGGTCAGGTAAGTTCAATCCTTCTGAACCAAACATCCCCTAAGTATAAAGATCCTGGATGCCCCACCATATCTTGTGTGATCGGTAATTATTCAGTAGATAAGGCATTGCTTGACTTAGGAGCTAGTATGAACTTACTCCCTTATCATGTATACAACCAGCTAGGTCTTGGAAAGTTGAAACCGACTAAAATGACATTGCAATTAGCTGATAGGTCTGTCAAAGTACCTCGTGGTGTCATAGAGGATGTTCTGATTGAGGTTGATAAATTTATTTATCCAGTGGATTTCGTTGTTCTAGATACCCAGCCTGTTCAGGATCCTAGTGCTCAAATACCGGTGATTTTAGGTCGCCCATTTTTAGCCACAGCTAACGCTGTCATCAACTGTAGGACCGGACTTATGAACATCTCCTTTGGTAATATGACCACTGAACTAAATGTCTTTAATGTTAATAGACAACCTTCTGACGATTTAGAGGAAGTGAATATGATTAGCACTTTAGTTCAGGATCTAACTCAGGGTAATTGGGACGACACTTTATTTGGTGATTCCTTAGATGAACTTGATGAGGAAATTCTCTTAAGTCAGTTAGGTGACCAAACTTTTGAACTAGAAGAAGCTCTTAAGTATTTTAAAGACTCTGAGGATCTAGAAATTCAAGCAATAGTTAGAGGTTTGTCCGAGAATACTGACTAACCTAAGTTTGGGGGTAGTAATGGTCAATTATCCCCATTAGAAGTCCCTAACTTGGGATTCGAGCCTAGTGTACCTGAGGTATTACTTGAGTCACTTCCGACTCTGCAACCGGATCCTCCTGAGATTGTCCAGGAGGAAATTCTAAAGACTTGTTGTTCAAATGAGTCAATTTGTCAAGACACTCATATGAAGCCCAAATGGGCACAACAGAAAAACCCAGTTGTTTTGCAGGAAACCTTGGATGAGGATGTGCTATGTCTGTTCATTTTTCTGATTTGGTGCAGTTGTCTGATAATTGTGGCAATTTTATTTGCTTTTGTTGACCAACAGTCGTTTTGAATATTGATATGTGATTTGAAAGGTAATTAGCCATTTTGTGGTATTTGACGTCTGGCTGAAGACTTTAAATTTAGCACTTTTTGGGAGGTAACCCAATCTCATGCAACATGGTAATATCTTTCCTTATCTCTTCTGCTTCAAATGGTAACAGTTTCTCCTTGTTCATGCTTTTAATTTTATCTTTAGAACATTGAGGACAATGTTAGATTTAAGTTTGGGGGTATGGAAGAAACTTTTTAGTTGCAGTATGAATAAATAAACTCTAGAACCTAGAAATTTATGCCTATTGAGGATTGCACTAACTAATCTAAGTGGATGGAAGCATTTTGATCGTTGGAGTTGAGGAACCAATCTGATTAGATGGAAACATCTAGAAGAGTCTATTCATAAAAGCACAGAGCTCAGGTGTTAGAAATAACATGATAGTTTCACCATATCTCGTTGAGTCCTTTTCACTTCTATTTTTATTTTATTTTGTTTTTAAACCATGTTTCTCTAAGTGATAGGTGGGGCCCATGATTCAAGTTGTTACCAATGCTAGGGTGAATTAGAGTGATTGAGTTACAAAGAAAAAGAAAAAAAGACCAGACCAATTAGACCAAACGGATCAAAAAAAAAATATTCAGTGAATAAAGTCGACCACTGGTTCCCTTGTATATGCCAGTTGTGTTGAACTAGAATTAGGATTATCGATCACTGGTTCCCTTGTATATGCCAGTTGCGTTGATATTAGTCAGACCAGTATCTCAATCCATTAGGATAGGTTAATTTTTGCGGAGGCCTTCAGACAGATATGGGAAACGCCGTTCACTTAGTAAACATCAAAACCATATATGTTTTTCCATATCCATCTTCTTGATCTATCCATGTGATTAGTTTTGACTCCGGATATTGATGTCCATAGTGCGACTATCTGAGTAGAGATCTGTCACTTATATATGAATTTTAGTATGCTTGAGTGCAAATTCGTGTACAACAATTGGAATTTCGCATCAGGGTACTTCCTCTTGTAGTCAATAAGTATGCCAACCAAGGAGATTCTTTAGTGCCTTCCAAGGTTCTGCGTAGATAGTTAGGGTCTGGAGTAAAGGTTTTGTGGGTATATCTCTGGTAAGCCCTCCCGAGACTATAACTCGGCCACTAGGGCCACCTAGGGGTTTAAAGGCTTATTGCATACGCTAAATGCAATCGACGATGTCTGCGACAGTGAGTTAGGATTTTATTTTCTATTTTAGATTTGCTCGAGGACTAGCAAATAATAAGTTTGGGGGTATTTGATAGGCACATTTTGTGCCTTATATAATCTCAATTGTATATATTATTAGTGCTCGATTTTATATTTATTATGGCTTTTTATGTCCCTGTAGGTATTTTTGGAGAAATAAGCTTTTGCGGCGAAATTGGCTAAAAAAGTGATTTTTGCGCTCGTGGGAGAAAATTACTATACGGACTCTCACTTTGGATAAGGGGTAACCTAATTACTAAGGGGTGACCCATTTCCAGGCATCTGCTAAAGGGATACCAGCCATAGATAAGGGGGAGGTCACTTTCTTACCAAATTCAAATAAAAAAAATTGGCGGGAAAATTTTGTTCACGTCTGCGTGATTTTTGGGTGATTATTCGATCGAGTTCCAGAGCGATTCAATGGCTGAAATTGATTGGGTTTACTCCCTAGGCCTAAACGGGCCTGGTGAAGTCTTTTGTTTGAACCCAAATTTGCTAGAATAGCCGGAAAAAGAAATAGAAGTCAAGTTATACACGGTTTGCTGTTGGACTTATTTTTGGAATTCGAGGAAGACTAAAGGCAAGAAACTCTTCCCAAAGATACATATCTATCTAAGGAAGAGTTTGAGATAAGTTGGAAAGCTCAGAAACGCGTGAAACAATTTTGGGAAGAGATTATTGCCGTAACTGCCAAGGAAGGAAAGAAGAGATTTCGAGGAGTTTTGGGGAGATTAAATCGCTCTATTGGCTATATATAAGTTGCTGGGAGTTCAAGGAAGAAGGTCGGACAGTTTGGGGAAAGTTTAAAACACCACAGAGTCGAGAAATCGAAGTTGCAGGAAGTCGAGTTCTGCTGCTGCTGCTGAAGAACATGAAGAACATTAGACCCTTCAGAGCAGTCTTTTATTCAACACCATATATTTTCTATCGTTCCTGTAACAGTCTGCAACAATTATTACTGTTAGTATTTCTCTGTAACAGTGCTTTCTGTGACAGTGCGTTTTGTAACAATTACAACTGTTACAAACACGCTGCTTCATACATTCTCTTCTATTTAATCAACTTTTGGGCAACAAACATGTATTTTGAGCACCTGAATAATATGAGGAGCTAAACCCCTTTGCCGAGGCGACGGAGGAAGCCATTGTTCCATGAAAAGTGGTCTATTTCTATTTTAATTAATTCATGCAATTTCTTTTATGATTATTTGTATGGAACTAATATTGGAAAATTGATTTTTATTGAATGATTATGATCTGTTTTGATGGAGCATGCTTAGTTTAAGACTTTTGATGTTTCATGCTTGATGTATACAATTGTTACTTCAAAAATCTACTAGAGGCAATAAATTAGAATCACTTTAAACACAAAGAATTGCATGAATATTGATTAAATTAAATCACTTAATTGGTCAATGGTGGAATCCTGAGTCTTGGTGCTTTTTATAATCTTGATAACAACAACTTCTTAAGTTTTCTATTGAGTTTGAATCTAAAATCGAATCTTCACAAGTATGAGTGAACGATACTTTACTACCACTTTCTACAACAACATAAAAACTACATAATCCAACTAAAAAGGATTTTTATCTTACTATAGCCATTACTACTCTGCTTCAATTCTACAAACTTATGGCTTCATCCTCAAACTCAAACCCACACTCCATTGAAAACCTTGTCAAACAAAGGAACACTTCTCTTACCATGCCTGAAGACCTGTTCCAAAAGTGTTCATAAACTCTGAAAATATCAGATCAAAACAACCTCAAGATTGGAAAGGTTGTTTCATCGGAAAACTGTGCAGCAATATATGTTTCCAAATTTCAAAAGTGAGCAATTTCATTAATGCCTACTGGGAAATGATCAATAGAATTGAAGTTGAAGTTTGGAACAGAAGAAGAAATTTCTACATTCTCAGAACTACTCATGAAGAAGATTATGCAACTCTAAGGAATGGAGGAACAAAAGGAGTGTTTTACTGTCTTAAGAACTATTCACACCTTCTGCATTAGCACTCAAATAACTCAAGTTTTCTATGACCATTTAACTAAAAGACTCATCTATAAGTACCTTATTGTCTCTTATTTCTGGCAATTCTTCACTTCTTTAGCTTGGAACTGCCAAGGATTAGGAACTAGAGATGCTAAGAAGTACCTTAATGACATGCTTAACAAATTAAATCCTGGTATTGTCTTTCTTTCTGAAACCAAACCAAAATCTGTAAAATTTGAAAAATCCATGCATGATCTAGGTGTCACCAATTTTGGTCTGTGAACCCTGGAGGGGATAGTGGCACTGCTGGTGGATTAGCCTTGATATGGAAAAACTGCATAAACTTAGAAATCAAGGATTATTCCATAAATCATATCAATGTTTTTATCAGAAATGGCAACAGCCCCCCTTGGCTCTTCACAGGTTATTATGGGAATCCTTATGACACTTCATCTAAGCTTTTATCCTGGAACATGCTCTCTAATACTACTGCCTCCTACAATCTTCCTTGGTTGATTTTAGGAGATTTCAACTTTGATTGATATTGGCTTTACTGACTGCCCTTTCACTTGGTCCAATAAGAGAAAAGGTCATGCCTTAACTAAGCAAAGATTGGACAGAGGTTTAGCAACTGATGAGCGGCTAAACATCTACCCAAATACCATTATCACTAATATGCTTTCCATTGGCTCTGACCACCATCCTATATTATTAAATTCCAGTCCAAACTGGAAAAATGGCAAAATTCCCTTCAAGTTCTTTGGTCCTTGGTTGGATCATGAGGATTGCAGGAAAATTATAGCAGAATGCTGGAATAAGACTGTCAATGGCTCTAGTGCTTTCATCATTGCTAGAAAGTTAAAAGACATAAAGCTGCATATAAGAGTCTGGAACAAGGAGGTCTATGGTAAAATCAAAACAAACATTGAGGAAAGTAAGCAATACCTGAGCTGGATGCATATAAACTACTTCAAAGATGATAGAGGACAGGATCTAGCTAATGCAAGGAAACAACTCAAGAAATGGTTTGATATTAAGGAAAGCTTTTGGAAAACAAAGAGTAGAGATCAACTTATTAAACTGGGAGATCAAAATACAAGCTACTTCCATAGACCAACTAAGAGTAGAACAAGAAGAAATAAGATTGGGACTATTCAAATAGAGGAAGGCCAGTGGATCACAGACTATGCAGAAGTCAAAAACTGCTTCACAAAACACTTTTCTAAAATGGCAACTGCTGAACCCACCAACCCATCAACTGAAATCATCAACCTTATACCATCCAATATCACTGCCATTGATAACCTGTTCCTAAACAGAAAACCAGAAACTGAAGAAATCAAAGCCATACTTTTCAGTATGGCTAGTGATAAAGCTCCAGGACCAGATGGCTTCCCACCAAACTTCTTCAAATCAAATTGCGACATCATAGGCTCTGACATTGTCAAAATGGTCCAAAACTTCTTCTCCTATGGTCATCTTCTCAAGGAAATGAACTCTATATACATTCATATCCCTCATCCCAAAAATTGAATATCCCACCTCCCCAAGTCATTTTAGACCTATAAGCTTATGCAATACCACTTACAAAATAATATCCAAACTTCTAGCTCATAGAATGAAACCCCTTCTTCCAAAAATCATATCCCTATACCAATCTCCTTTCATCCCTGGTAGACAAATCTCTGAAAACATAGCTATAGCCCATGAAATCATACACAATATGAGATCAAAAAGAGGGAAAAAAAGAAAACAATGGTGTTATGGGTATCAAAATTGACATGGAAAAGGCTTTTGATAGAGTGGATTGGAATTACCTCATTGACATCATGAAGCAAATGGATTTGATACTCATTTCAACAAAATTCTGCAATGCATATCAACTACTACTTTTGTTGTCCTTATAAATGGTTCTCCTGATAAATTCTTCAAACCCTCCAGCGGTCTCAGGCAAGGGGACACTCTATCTCCATATTTGTTTTTATTCTGCATGGCATCTCTCTCAAGAACTCTTTTGCATGCTGAAGAAAAAGGAATCATTACAGGAATCAAAATATGCAAAGCAGCACCTTCTATCAGTCACTTACTGTTTGCAGATGACTGCATGATCTTCTGTCAGGCTAACTTGATTGAAGCACAGAATTTAATGAAGACTCTGAAGAATTTTGGAAGTATCTCTGGACAGCTTTGTTAGAGCATATCTCGGTCGACCTCGCATGCGTTGCTATATCAAGCATGTTTGTCAATGTTAATGATCAAAACTATGAGTCTTGATTTCTAGTCTACATAGCTAAGTCTCGGACTAGGATAGAAAAGTGTAGTTGAGATCAAGGACTTCATGGCGATTCATCATACAACGACGAAGATCTACTCAAGGAACCGTGGAAAATCATCAACAAAAAGGTATGTGGAGACTTGAACTTATCTATCACTCAAAAGTCTATTTATTTTATCTCCTACTTCTTATGAGACAAAAGTTGTATGCTATATGGACTGGATCATACACATTTGATATTTCGAGTCGAGTATATCTCGCCTATCTATATCTTGAAATCATGTGTTGGTAAAGCGTTTCGGTTTGATCGGGTTTATCTTCACCTAATGACGAAAGTCATAATGTTTCAATCACTTTGAAAATCGCTTTGACGAGAAATAGTGTAACAACTATATAACGTCCTCTAAGAATGTTTCAATGGTTGGAATCAGAGTTTAGGCCAATATAACCAATGATGGATATAAGCATTGTGTGGTAACACATATGTGCAAAGTCCTATTCCTTAATCCGAAGGTTGTGAACTTTGTTGATTGAGAGAAACTGGAGGAATTGGCTTTGCCAATTCCGCGAACTGATGGAAGTTCTCTTACCGAGAATTTCTGCTGGGATTTCCAAAAACTCGTTTGCGTGTTTAGTCCGCGAACTGGAGGAAGTCTCTTTGCCGAGATTTTCTGCTGAGTTTGGAAAACTATGCCGGTTGCCTTAAGTCCGCGAACTTGCTTGCGTACTTGAGTGGGTTATGATCTAAAGATGTACTTTGAACATGAAACTTAAATTACTAAGGAATGCAATATGCAAACCGTGGCTATAAAGTTCATGAGCCGATTCTAATTGAATCAAATCATTTTTGTTTCAATTGTGTCTTTTGTAGTTACATAAGATCTCATAGCAATTGAACAACTCTCTAACTAGTTAATTTGAGTCAATTGAATTAGTTATGGTGAAGAAGAACAAGGTTAATATGAAATGCTCATATGGTTAACCTTTTGGGATATTATGTTGAACCAACATACATGTACACGTTTGGGAAAGGTTTTCAAAAACAAAGTAAATGTATATCTCAAGTGTGTGTGACAATCTAAGTTTTCGATCTAACGGTTGAGAAATATTAGCTTGAATCTAAATCAGGTTTTCATCTGACGGTGAATATTGATTGCTTTGTACCTAAGGCAAAACCCTGATTTGAAGACTATATAAAGGAGACATCTATCATTGGACAAAACTAATCCCCACACGTCTGTGTGATACTAGTGCGCTCGCTAGAGTCGATTCTCCTCTAACATTTGGTTTTCTTCTCTAAAACCAGGTTAACGAGTTAAAGACTTCATTGGGATTGTGAAGCCAGAACGATACTACTTTTATCGTAGTTGTGTGATCTGATCTTGCATCTTCTATCGTACAAGTACAATCTTATTGATTGGCTTGAGATCGTGAGAGTTCTCCGCTAGGCAAGATAAAGAATTCACAAACATCTTCGTCTCACTGTTTTTGATTCCTCGACGTCCTCTTGTTTATACAAGTAAGACTTTTGTGAGGTGATTGATTAATCTAGGTTGTTCTTCGGGAATATAAGACCGGATTATCAATTGGTTCCTGTTCACCTTGATTTCATATCATAAGACAGAACAAAAACCTAGGGTTCTTCTGTGGGAGACATATTTATCCTTTGATAGACTTTTCTGTCTGAGACAGATTTGTTTATTATCAAGTCTGCGATTTTGGGTTGCATCAACTCTTAGTTGTGGGTGAGATCAGCTAAGGGAATCAAGTGCGCAGTGTCCTGCTGGGATCAGAGGCGTAGGAGTACAACTGTACCTTGAATTAGTGGGAGACTGATTGGGGTTCAACTATAGTCCGGTCCGAAGTTAGCTTGGAGTAGGCTAGTGTCTGTAGCGGCTTAATACAATGTGTATTCAATGTGGACTAGGTCCCGGGGTTTTTCTGCATTTGTGGTTTCCTCGTTAACAAAATTCCGGTGTCTGTGTTATTTCTATTTCCGAATTATATTTGTTATATAAATTAAATAATACTGGTTGTGCGTTTGTGATCATCAAATGGAAATCCGACCTTTGGTTGTTGATTGATATTGATTGATCCTTGGACATTGGTCTTTGGTACCGTCCAAGTATTCCTTGTGTTTGATTAGGACTCGCTGATTTCTATTAGCTTGAGTAATATCAAAAACAAGAGAGAGATATTAACTCCTTGAGATACTTCTATCTAGATTGAGTCTGACTGTCTAGTTGATTCTCTAGCAAAGTATTTCGGAGTTAGTCCATACAGATTGCTAAGTGATAAGATTTTTTATTGTTATTGTAGTAATAAGATTCGAACTCTAAGACTTGTGAAGATTAAATTTAAAGATTTAATGAGAATAATAAATATATACAAAATTAATGTAAACATAAGCGAGAGTTACTGGGACTAGGATTCCACCGAATTCATAACATAAGGTTCAATTATTTATTCTCAACAATTATCGCTCGATAAATAAAAACATGGACTCTTATTTTTGCCAAGGTAGATTCTCAAAATATTAGTTATAAATCGTAAGCATGGGACATCAAACATTTAAGCAAGCACGACCCATCAAATAAAATAATAACTAATTAATTCAAATCATAAATCAATTTAAAATTAATGCAAAATTCATAAAAAGAATAAAATAAATCCACCCATGTATGAAATTCGGATTCCTCCATCGACCCAGCGATGGGGTTTACCTATTCATGATGTAGACACTCTCAAAATATTTTTATATAGCTCAAATGGTGTTTACAATGAAGAAAAGGAGAAAATAACATAAACCGGGAATTTGCAACGCTTAACCGGCGTTACAAACTCACCGTTACAATTTGCAAAGCAGCTGTTACAGAAACTATATTAGGTAACTGTCGTATAAAAACTGTCACTAAGCCAAGAACTGTGACAGTTGTAAAACGACACACCTGTAACGTTGTCTGTGTGTTCTTCGTCTTCTACTTCTCTGCAGCAGCAGAGAAGTTTCTGCAACTTCTCCTCTTCAGCTCTGCTAACTTCCCAAACTCTCTATATCCTTCTCTGACTCCCAAGGATCCTTTTTATACCCAGTAGCACCATCGAATCTCGTCATTAACTTCAGAATAATCCTCTTTTACTCCCCTCCCTATTACCGATATTTGTTTCCCTTTTTAACTCTTCTACGCATCTTCTGCATTCATACTTCACCTGAACATTGACTTCTCGTAATATATTGAGTCACACTCGCTCCAACCTCAGAAATACTCGGAAGATCTCATGATTATCTCACTCACACGTATCATGTTTTCTTCTCACGGATATACCACAAAAAATAACAGAATTCTGCTTCTCTCAAACACGTGATAGCATGTGTACTTGGTCAGCAACAACTCCGTGTCCAAATCCCTTGAATATCAACAATATCTTTCACCATTCAAGTCCAACAAAATCCGAAACATACTCTTTCCCTGTTTAACGAGATATGAAGAAATCTTCCATTTTTATCGTTTCCAAAGGACTTACCAGTCCTATTTTTGTGAAACAAGATAATCCCAATTGATTTAAGACAATATTTCCAGCTACAACTCCACAGAATTCAGTCCAGGGATTTACGCAGTCAACCAAGTTTTCAAACACAATTTCCCCGTCATATTTGTTCTTGATGTTTTCATAAATCGTTGATTATCCATCCAAATATAACTGAAACAAAGCGCATTACCATCTCTGTTTAGGCCCTAGGAACAAACCCATTTGATTTCAGCCATTTACTCTCACCCAAACACCTCCAAAACCGAAACCCTAATTCTGCTGTCATTTTCCCGCCAAAACTGAAATTTGAATTGTTGAAGATGAAGTGACCTGATCAAAAACACGGGCGCCTTTAACAACTGGATCCTGGGGGTGCCCTTATCCCAAATGAGGGTGCCTTAAGTACTTTTTCCGGGGTCCAAAAACCACTTTTCGAGCAACTTTTTCCATAAGAGTTTATTTGCCAAAAATACCTATAAACAAGTTTATTAGTGATAAAATGAGTCCCGGCTAATGTATTTATGGGTGAAAATGTGTCGCACTTTCGTGCTCATCACTAAGCGAAATATTGGGTGGTGTTGTTAGACCCCCGCTTTCAATTGGTATCAGAGCATGCAAACATGTTAAAGACCTTGTAAGTCTGTGTTTGCGGCAATCTGAGTCTGTGGACAGAATCTCATACGCATACCAAAATGCCTCCTAAAGCTGTCAACTTTGTCAAGTGTCTCGGAAATACCTCAAAGGATCATTCCTTGGCTGATTCTTCCGAATCCCGAGGTAAGAAGACTGTCTCATCTTGTGTCAGCCACTCTTCCTCCAATGAGACATTGGACATAATGGCTAAAGCTGAAATGGAGCTCACCAGAATTTCAAAAAATTCTACAGAGTTTGTTGATCTCAAGGATCATGTACAGCTCATTGATGAATTCGAGAAGTCTATTGATCGTGAACATGTACTCTACAACATTATATGGTCATTCTCTAAGGAAATTGAGAAAGTTCTTCAAGAAAACAATCTACAACGTGAAAAGATTTGTGATCTTGAAAAGCTGGTTAAAGAAGGCTCAATTACAGAAAAATGTTTGATCAAGACGCATTCATCTGATCTAGACAGACTTCGTGTTGAGAAAGAGAAACTTGAAGCCTCACTTGTTCTAGCCCATAGACAGTGCAAATCCTTGGAAAAGGAAAACTCTGTCTTAATGAAAAGTTCTTCTTCACAAACTAATTCTCATGAGTTACTGTACATAATGAAATTTTCTCCAGATGAAGATTGTGTCAAGAAAATTTTTCATAACTTACAATCTTCTCCGGTGTCTATGAAGTTCAAACAAGTGCATGTTCTTACTTCTCCTCCACGAACCTGTACATTCTGTGGAAAAGGAAATCACTATGCTATCCATTGTTTTGCCAGAAAGAAACAAATTTATAAGATTCGTAATTTGCTTCTATCCACTGTCAATGGAACAAATAGTCAATCGACTACCGCATTGAATCGAATACCCACAAAAAATCAAGAATCTTATAAACATGAATCTCTTCCTAGAAGTCATCACATGACACATATACATTCTAACCAAATAAACTCCCATATTACTAATGAGTGTATCCCCAGTGTTTATAAGAATATTTTTGTAAAATATAAATCTAGAAAATGGATTCCCATCTTTTCTGATCCCCTTGAACCAATTAAAAGAGGTCCTAGATTTAGTCCTCAGAGAAAGCCTTCAGAAGGATATGCAGAACAAGTTATGTCTTATTTCTCTGAACTGAGTGATAATCAAAGAAGGAAGGCTAAACAAAAACAATGTTCATTTAATGAGCTGGATGCTCATACTTCTGCAAATTAATCACAAGGTTGATATCTCACCCACCAAAAATCCTAGTTGTGTGAGAATTGAATAGGTATACTCTGTGCAAAGTAACTCTGATTATCTAGTTATTTTCTTATCGTTCTTAGATGGATAATCAGTCACATACTTTTACATGAGTATTTTATCATCCCTTTTTGTATTGTTTTTGTTATTTTTGTCTTTCCTTTCAAAAACTACAAGTTTTGTTTTGGGATCTCATAAGGGTACATGTACGGTTTTGAATTCAGTCTCATATACCTATCTTCTAAAACCTATATCTCTCAAAAACTTTATATACCTTTCATATTGAAGCATTCCACTCTAGGTTTCTCTTCAATGGCGTCTTCTTCCTCGTGCGATTTTCCTGAAGACTTCGTTGATAACGATATATATATTTTGAGTTTGATAAAGAGAATGGAACTCTTGTTGAAGTTGAAAGATCTTTTCCTCAATCTCTTGTTTCCTACTCAGATATTGGGGAGAAGATTCCAACTAAAGTGATCATTGATCCTCGGAAACTTGTCGGAACTATAAAGTGTCTTGATGTTGTAAAAGCTGAGTTGAAAAAGGTTAACTGTAACCTTGCTCTTATGAAGAACCGCGTTAAAGAACCTCTCAAAAAGGATGTTTCCTCAAAGATTGATGAGGTTGCAGTAGATCATAAGCTCGATAATCACAAGACTCATGAATCTCCAGAACCGTCCATCTGATTGTTGGTGTCTGGGTTTTGACCTAAGAGTTTGTTTTTGAATTAGATACCTAGTAAGTCTTCTTTTGGATTAGTTGGAAGAATAACTAGTGTTTTGAATAACAAAGATTGTGACTACACATAACTATTTTTGTTTTCATCTTCTTATGTTATTTTTTAGGTTTATTGGTTTTAAATTCTAAAAATATTTGGAGGATGATGTTATTGCAGTATTAATCTGTTTGATTTTGAAGTATTGCAATATTTTTATGGGATATGTATTGTTTGCGTCCGTGAACTTGAAGGTCCCATATGTTGTCAAAAGTAAAGTCGTTCATAAATTGGTATTTGTATTGATGAAAGGACGAATGAACTTTTGACAAATACAAAAGTTATGCCTTTGCAGTCATTTATTTGATGGAAAATAGGGTAAAATATTTTGTGTGACAAGGATAAAGTCTATTGTGTCGTTATGCGAATAGTGATGGAAAAATAGAATAGATCCTTGTATGTATTCCACAGTAATGATCATCACTGATCCATATCTTATGTATTACTGTGAGGCTTCGTAATGTGTCTTACGTCGAGCACGACACAACTAAGTTGATTATTTTGTGATTAGCTTTGTTGGTTGTTCCGTAAGGTACTTTATGTCGAGCATTTTTGAACTAAATTAATCATCTTGATTGGTTATTTAGTTATTTGCTCCGAAAGTCTTCTTTTGTCAAGCAAAACAATTCACAATTAAATTGATTAGATCTGTGATTAGTTTGGCTGTGTCTTCCAATTAGATTAATTATAGGTTCTCTTGTAATTAGTCTAGTTGAGTATTCGTATATTCCACAAGTCCTTGTGTTGAGTATATGAACGACTATGCTAATCATGTTCTATTGGTTAATGTAGTCGTATATTCCATAAGGTTTTCCTTATGTTGAGTATGTGAACGATTAAGTTAGTCATCTCCATATGATTACCTTAGTTGTAGCTCCGTAAGTTTACTTATGTTGAGCACAATCAATTAAACTGATCACTTTTGTGGTTTGATTTAGTTGCGTATTCCAATTAAATTAATCATGGGTTTACTTGTGATTAATTTGATTGAGTTTTGGATATAGAAAATCATTCCTATGGTTTTTGGTGTCCAATTAAAAATTATTCTTTTCTTTCGAAATTAAGGTCGCTCTTGTTGTTCTTTCGGGAATGACATCAAATGGGGGAGAGTTCTTTCGAACTTGTGCTTAATGGTAATATCTTTCTGGGAGTGCGGCTGTGGAATTTTATAGGGGTTATCTTGTATCTTAAAACTCCTTGATGAATGTATTTAGCTTCGGCTTTATGATTGCATCTAAATTAAGTTGGTATGTATTTTTTTTCTTTTAGTCTATGAAATGTCTCTTCTCGAAAATTTCATTAGGATCCCGTTCTTGTACCTTTGCCAATTTTATTGACAAAAAGGGGGAGAATTAATATGTAGTTATACTACATATACATATGGTTTTTGGATCACTGTATAAGGGGGAGTGGTTTCCATGTGAGATGGAGTATTAACTAAGGGGGAATGATACATATCACCATAGTATTATTGTTAAAGTCGTGATGCAATTGGACTTTGATGTTACATAATAATACTATGTCATTGTATAATGATGATCGAGAATCTCGATTTCTGTCATTGTTATAGCTACGGATCTTCAACAACGATGATGCTAAACTTACAGCCTTTGGGATCATTGGAGTACTTGGAAGGGCGAAGATTTCAGGGAACGTTGAAGATTGGACTATGGAATAGGAGCCACTAAAGTTTATCTTTTTTGTATTCCATATGTGTTAATAGTTTTGTCACTAAAATTGACAAAGGGGGAGATTGTTAGAGCATATCTCGGTCGACCTCGCATGCGTTGCTATATCAAGCATGTTTGTCAATGTTAATGATCAAAACTATGAGTCTTGATTTCTAGTCTACATAGCTAAGTCTCGGACTAGGATAGAAAAGTGTAGTTGAGATCAAGGACTTCATGGCGATTCATCATACAACGACGAAGATCTACTCAAGGAACCGTGGAACTTCCTCAACAAAAAGGTATGTGGAGACTTGAACTTATCTATCACTCAAAAGTCTATCTATTCTATCTCCTACTTCTTATGGGACAAAAGTCGTATGCTATATAGACTGGATCATACACATTTGATATTTCGAGCCGAGTATATCTCGCCTATCTATATCTCGAAATCATGTGTTGGTAAAGCGTTTCGCTTTGATCGGGTTTATCTTCACCTAATGACAAAAGTCATAATGTTTCACTCACTTTGAAATCGCTTTGATGAAAAATAGTGTAACAACTATATAACGTCCTCTAAGAATGTTTCAATGGTTGGAATCAGAGTTTAGGTCAATATAACCAATGATGGATATAAGCATTGTGTGGTAACACATATGTGCATAAGTCCTATTCCTTAATCCGAAGTTTGCGAACTTTGTTGATTGAGAGAAACTGGAGGAATTGGCTTTGCCAAGTCCGCGAACTAACGAAACTTCTCTTACCGAGAATTTCTGCCGGGATTTCCAAAAACTAGTTTGCGTGTTTAGTCCGCGAACTGGCGGAAGTCTCTTTTTTCCAAGATTTTCTGCTGAGTTTGGAAAACTCTGGCGGTTGCCTTAAGTCCGCGAATTTGCTTGCGTACTTGAGTGGGTTATGATCTAAATATGTGCTCTGAACATGAAACTTAAATTACTAAGGAATGCAGTATGCAAACCGTGGCTATAAAGTTCATGAGCCGATTCAAATCGAATCGAATCATCTTTGTTTCAATTGTGTCTTGTATAGTTACATAAGATCTCATAGCAATTGAACAACTCTCTAACTAGTTAATTTGAGTCAATTGAATTAGTTATGGTGAAGAAGAATAAGGTTAATATGAAATGCTCATATGGTTAACCTTTTGGGTTACTATGTTGAACCAACATATACGTACATGTTTGGACACGGTTTTCACAAACAAAGTAAACGTATATCTCAAGTGTGTGTGACAAGCTAAGTTTTCGATCTAACCGTTGAGAAATATTAGCTTGAATCTAAATCAGGTTTTCATCTAACGATGAATATTGATTGCTTTGTACCTAAGGCAAAACCCTGATTTGAAGACTATATAAAGGAGACATGTAGCATTGGGAAAAACTAATCCCCACACATCTGTGTGATACTAGTGCGCTCGCTAGAGTCGATTCTCCTCTAACCTTTAGTTTTCTTCTCTAAAACCAGGTTAACGACTTAAAAACTTCATTGGGATTGTGAAGCCATCCCGATACTACTTTTATCGTAGTTGTGTGATCTGATCTTGCATCTTCTGTCGTACGAGTACAATATTATTGATTGGCTTGAGATCGTGAGAGTTATCCGATAGGCAAGATAAAGAAGTCACAAACATCTTCGTCTCACTGTTTGTGATTCCTCGACGTCCTCTTCTTTATACAAGTAAGACTGTTGTGAGGGGATTGATTAGTCTAGGTTGTTCTTCGGGAATATAAGACCGGATTATCAATTGGTTTATGTTCACCTTGATTTCATATCATAAGACGGAACAAAAACCTAGGGTTCTTCTGTGGGAGACAGATTTATCCTTTGATAGACTTTTCTGTGTGAGACAGATTTGTTTATTATCAAGTCTGCGATTTTGGGTTGCAGCAACTCTTAGTTGTGGGTGAGATCAGCTAAGGGAATCAAGTGAGCAGTGTCCTGCTGGGATCAGAGGCGTAGGAGTACAACTGTACCTTGAATTAGTGGGAGACTGATTGGGGGTTCAACTATAGTCGAGTCCGAAGTTAGCTTGGAGTAGGCTAGTGTCTATAGCGGCTTAATACAATGTGTATTCAATCTGAACTAGGTCCCGGGGTTTTTCTGCATTTGCGGTTTCCTCGTTAACAAAATTCTGGTGTCTGTATTATTTCTATCTCCGCATTATATTTGTTATATAACTGAAATAATACAGGTTGTGCGTTTGTGATCATCAATTGGAAATCCGACCTTTGGTTGTTGATTGATATTGATTGATCCTTGGACATTGATCTTTGTACCGTCCAAGTATTTATTGTGTTTGATTAGGACTCGCTGATTTCTATTAGCTTGAGCAATATCAAAAACAAGAGAGAGATATTAACTCCTTGAGATACTTTTATCTAGATTGAGTCTGACTGTCTAGTTGATTCTCTAGCAAGGTATTTTGGAGTTAGTCCATATAGATTGCTAAGCGAAATATTGGGTGGTGTTATTAGACCCCCGCTTTTTCAAGCTTATAAACTTCAACAAATCTGGTGTTTTCTTCAGTAAAAACACAGAACCCACTCTCATACCCCAAATCAGCAGCTCCATGGGAGTTCAGGTGCTTCAGCTGGATGATAAATATCTTGGATCACCTCTCTTCACTTACAGAAGCAAAATCACCTCATTCAAACCAGGAGCGGAAAAGATGAAGCTAAGACTCTCAGGATGGAAGAATATCCCTCTCAATCCGGCTGGAAGAGAAGTCCTCATCAAATCTGTCACCTCCTCAGCATGTATCTATCAAATGAATTGTTTCAAAGTTCCAAAGAAAACCTGCAAAGATCTGGATAAGCTTCAAAGAGACTTCTTTTGGGGCAAAAACTTAGAGCATCTTACTGGGATTTATCCTAAAGCTTGGACCTCAGTATGTAAACCAAAGGATTTGGGAGGCTTAGGCTTCATGAATCTGGAACTCTTCAACAGCTCTATGATAACAAAAATAGGATGGAGGCTTGAGCAGGATAAAGAAACACCATGGTATAAACTCATGGATGCAAAATACTTAATAGGCAGGAATGTTTTGAATATGGATACTAAACCTAAAGATGGTGACTCCTGGATATGGAAAGGGATTTTTGAAGGAATAGGTAATATACAACAACACTGCCACTGGAGAATTGAAAATGGAAACAAAATCAATATTTGGGAAGATATTTGGATTCCAGATACTCACTCAAGATTGCAAAAACCAGATAATTGTCCTCTACAAATAGAAAAAGTTGTTTCCCTCCTACACCCTGATGGTACATGGAATGCAGAGCTACTTCTTACTATCTTCAACGATAATGAAGCTGCAATGATAATGAATCTGCATACCAACCCAGCTGAGGAAGACAGAATCATCTGGAAGATTACTGAGAAAGGAGATTTCTCTGTTAAAGCTCTATACAAAGAAAAGATTGAGCACTTATACAGAAATGACAACATCACAGACAACTGGGAAGCTATATGGAGAATGGAGGTGGCACCAGTTATCAAAATCTTCATCTGGAAGTGTGCTCATGGAATCCTTCCCACTAATGCAAAGACAGCTAGCATCCTACACTATATCAACTCCAGATGCACTGTCTTCAATAGTGGTGAAGAAGAGACCATGACACACATGTTCTTGAACTGCCCTGCTGCTACGTAAGTTTGGCAGGAAATCATTGGCACTAATCACACTCAGTTTAATCACAACACTATCTTCATTGAATGGCTAAATTCCTGGTTTCTACCTGGAATACCAAGTAATGAAAAAAACATCCTTGCAACCACTTGTTGGTACATCTGGAAAGCTAGATGTGATTTGATTTTCAGACAGATTCAGTCAAATGCGAAAGTTACAGCCATGCGCATTAAGCAACACCTTATGCAATCATCACAGACTGCATACTCTACAGACTCGTATCATAAATGATTTTACTCTTCTACCTGAGGAAGCTGATTCAGCCTTGACTCAGGATAATATTCATTATAATAAGAATATCTCCTCAGACTTCGGGAACATATTAAAGATACGAGCCCTAAAAGATCATGAGAACCAACTCTACCATACTGCACTGATTATAACAAATTTTGCAGGAAGAATCATTGGAACCAGAGGATATTCAGGATACGCAGGACCTAGGGAAGCAACAGGGGGAGCGGACTTAGCTTTCCAGTGGGCAAAAAAATGACAGCAAACTAATGTGCAAATTTCTGCTGAATCAGTGGAGGTTTTAGCTCGCTTCAAGGCTCTCTACCATGAAGCTGTAAAGGAAAGATTTCAACTCAGCTACCATAAAAGAATCAACAGTCATGAAAACACTTCAGACAAAGGAATTAGTCTTGTCTTTTTTGTTCTTTTGAATCTTTATATCATCCATCGCTCAGAAAATTTGGATGTTTTTAATTTAGCTTCGTATTGTATAAACAATGATGGCAGGATGAGAGATACTCTCCATGCCAATGACAACACTCTTGTTCTGCAGTGAACTTAGTTGCCTTTCCAGGCCTAAGTTTTTTCTATATTAAAAAAAAAGTTTCTAGCTTCCTTTTTTTTAAACTAACTGGCTTAATGATTTTCTATTTTCATTTTCAGAAAAAAGATGTCCCGATGCTGTTATGCAACTTAGTAATGTTAAAAAAAAAGAAATGGACGGTTTGTGGGCCAGTGTTTTCAGTGCTTCAATTGCATATTATTCATTTCAAATTACATAAATGGACGAAGAAGAAAAACTGATGAGCCTCCAGCAGTATAATGTGAATTCATAAAGCTATTTTTCAGCTGAGAATCACGCCATGGGGGATAAAGTTTGGCATGTTATGATGTGCCTTACTGATGATAAGAATAGAATAGTTTCTCATACCCACTGAAGAAGATATCGACATCTACAGAATTAATTCGTCACGCCAGTTATTTGTATTCCCCGCCTTGACATCACCGTCTTAGCAAGTGTATAACAACAGCTGCATCTTGCCCTATAAAAACAGCATGAAATGCAGAGAAACTAATTAAAACACCATCCTAGCAGCTGTATACATCATTCGTTCTTATACACCTAACAGATATCATGGGGGCAAGTGTCTCCGTACCAAATGATGATCCTCATTATCCTGCTAATTCTAATCAAGCAACTGAAATCAAAGAGGTCTCGAGTGAGGTCGTGAAAGACAACTTGGCATCTGACAATTCAAAAATTACAATGAAAAAGATCAATAGTAAAACAGAAATACCTGCAGCCATAATTAAGGAAGACAGTCAGACGGCCAAACCAGTTCCACTTTCTGGTAATCGTAGTGCTAAAACTGTGGGTCCTGATAATAAGAATAGCAAAAATAATGATAAGCTAGCACCGCCACTCCCTCACAAGTACAACTGCATTATACAAGAAGCAGATACGAACATAAACCAGTCAGAGCTTCACAGTCATCTGAGCTCTGGGATCCTCTTGAATCAAAAGAAACAGGCAAGTTCAAACTAAATTCTACCTGAAAATTTGAGGGTATTTATATAAAAAAAGAAAGAAAAAAAAATCTACCAGCTAGCTCGTTAAGTGAGTTTTGTAATTGGAAGTTTGGTACTAATTATTGTTCGTATTTTTGTTAACTTCTGAGCTGTTCAGAAGTACTGGATTGACGATTCAGGTTGCAACTGCTTTATGTTGTTTCCAAGGAGTCTTGCCATAACTTGGGCTGAAGACAAGCGGTATTGGCACTGGCCTTCCGTAAAAGAATCATCAACAAGGTAAGTCGATGAGCCAATTAGGTTATATAGGAGTTTAGGTGGACAGTTCACAATCCAAACTAAACAATTTGTATTCTATAACTCGTTGTACGTATCTGAAATATTGGGTTCAAAATACTAATACGGTTAGCTTTTGGAGTAAATTACTTATCAAATACAAACTCTGAAACCTGTTCCATCAGATAAACTTCGGAACACTAATCCACCAAACCTAGCAGAACATAACAGTCCATAAACAAACATTAATAAGTTGTGCTCTAAGAAATTGGGTGACCTCTAGCAACTGCTCTTTATTGTAGTGATCCAGATGCTAAATGGTTGTAACTTGTAACTAATGTATCTAATTGCACCTAGTTCTATTAACCTGCATGCAGTGATGAGATGGCAATTGAAGTAGCTGAGCTTTTGAATGTTTGTTGGCTGGAGGCAAATGGAAAATTAGACATATCAAAACTCACGCCGGGAGTAAAATACGATATTTTATTTGTAGTAATGTTGAAAAATTCAGCTTATGGATGGGAAGCACCAGTGAACCTTAGACTAGTACACCCAGATGGAAAGATACAACAACGCGAAGAGAATTTACAAGTCAAGCCAAAGTCACAGTGGATAGAACTTCACGTTGGTGAATTTCCAACACCACCACAACCTGATGATAAACAAGAAAAAGAAATTCAATTCTCTTTGTTTGAATACGAAGATGGAAAATGGAAACGGGGGCTCGTCATCAAAGGAGTCATTCTTCGACCTAAGAAATAAATAGGTTCGTAGACTATTCATGTAACCAGGCGATGACATGTTCTAGTAGCAATAACACTTTCACGTGTAAAGAAATACTTTACATGATGGTGTAATCCAGTGCTTTGTAAGGAGTTATCCAATTAATAAGATCATGGAATGATTTCAACTACCTGTCAACTAAATATTTCATAAAGGAGAAATCTGGTATAAGTTATTTCAAACAAAAAAAAAATAATAATAATAATTTGCATGGAGTGATCAACTTATACAATATTATGGGATGATATAAACCACCTAGTTGTATTAAAACAATAGTAAAGAGTTCAGAAAGTTACTTAAACTAAGAAGTTGGAGCAGAGAAATCACAAATCAATCAGTAAGTAGTTAAAATTTGCATTATTCGTAGTAATCACATCATCATGCATGAAATTTCAAACAAAAACATAAAAAGAATCCTAAAAAATTAAAAAAATTGATGAAGATCAATTGCGAAAGAATGGTCTTTCCCTACGACTATAGAACTAGAAACCTAAGACTCAATTCCGCCAACTAGACTGATGATGCAATAGCTTTTACTGGCATTATTATTAAACGAAAAAAATTGCATGGAGGATCTACATTAAACAATCATACCTTAGAACGGAAATAATTGTATTGATGCCAATAGTAGTTTAATATAAAAACTTATCTAACAAGAAGACTTCTTGATATCATATATTAACATGTTCAGGCGTTTTAGGGAGCAGAGATGTACATACCTTAGGTACAGCACATATCAGAACAAGGCGGTCAGAATCAACGCTGATGTACGATAACCTATAACAGTCAGCAATAGGTAAAATAATCAAATAGAATTATCTTCTTCACCACAATTTACTCTCTAGCTATCACATAATTTTCACATGCTTACTCATTGTCAAGTTAATGAATATACTGTTGCACTCACGCCAAAATAAAAACATTTGACCGCTCGCACATCATCTTTACAAACTTGCTTCTAAACAGACAGAATAAATGATAAAAAAAAAAGTGTTTAAGCAATTAAAAAAAAAAATAACGACAAAGATAAACAGTAACCAAATTTGGTAACACATTTATTTTCATTTCTGATATAAATTTGAAAACAAAAGCAGTATAAAGTTAGATAAGATGATGTTACACATATAACAAGAGAGAAACTAGTTACTGCATGAAATACCCTTCTTGTAGTACAGATGCTTAGGGAACTCTAGCAGCGATATCCAGAAGCATAGGAACATCAGGAGGAGCATTATTTCGGCAGATGATACTTGATTTGACCCGCTAAGCCTTTCTTCGTATTGGGCGTGCCAATGTTGTCGTTAGAATCATGCCATATCATCTCCATCTGGCAAGAGAGAACAGGAACCATCAAGAGCGCATTCAAGTTTATTACTGTTACATTCTAGATTTCTAGTAATATGAATTAAAACATGGGAATGGAGGCATAAAAGTTGAGCAACAAAATAGCAGTCAACTGGTCTTTCTATAGTTTTTTACTTGGTTTCTTGATGGTCGGTGTTGGTCCTGTCTAAGGAGTAAGATTACTTTTCCATGCTGGAATGCACGGCGGTAAAAAAATAAACCTTCTGATTTTCTGTATAAACTTACCTCACCAACAACCACCTTGTCACCTTCCTTGACCCCAAGTTTGATAAGGGACTTGTTGACACCACAAGCGTCTAAAACATGCTGGAACCTTCTCATGGATTCTGAGTACCTGAGCAAAAACATTGCAGTTATAGACACACAAGAAACTAAGCACTGCATCACCTCAAAAGAGATGAATGAGAAATAGATCTAAAGCTTAGTCCAAAAGTTTTTCTGAAGCAGTGGATGGATTTACGGACAATACTAGAATAACACGGATAAAAAGCCTAAAGAGAGGCTGGGTAGTGCGTACGTGCTAATTTGAGGGTACCACAAGCAAATGGAATATATCCACTTGTTTATTAGTTATTTTAGTACATAGCCTAGTGTGGGTCGATTGACGAGTGTCCCTACTTTAAGGAATTATGTTCAATGAGTCGAGATGTTATTGCATGTTTTGATTAGTATAGTGTTGTCCTAAACTTTAAAAAAAATTAGGAAGTTATACAAGCCAAAATAAGTCAACAGGGTCTAAGAAAATGGTACAGATGAAATAACTATCGGCATACTGACGGGTTTCCTAAAATTGAACCAAATCTTAATCATTTTCGTTTTTCTTGAAAACACTATTGTTACTTGTTAGCAGGGCTTCCCAAAGTAAGAAAATTGTAAAAGAACGTAAGATTAAATTGGAAATACTAGAGCAAAGGTGGACAAATCTTAGCTGGAACAAGAAAATGGGAGGGCCTCATAGTGAGTATTATGTTTATGGACATACTTAGATATAAGGGGAAACCATGAAGATTAAGACTAAGCTTAGTATCCAACAATATTGCATGATCTAAATGCGACTTTGAGAAGATTTTATTATTATTATTTAATAAATATTTTAATCTGGGCAGAAAGAGAAAAAAAAATCACCTAAAGGCCTATGGATATCAATAATAGAGTTCCATCATGTGAGTATTCAGTGGATTACTATTTGCCTATATAGAATATTGGTTCATCCTTGTTGAGGAATACTCCTCAGATACTAGATCTGCACCGCAACAAATCTAACTATTAAATGAGTATCAGTTCATTAAACCAACTAACCCTTCTAATTAAATTATATTTATTCAACTGGCTTAAGCCAGATATCAAACATAATATTAGTTTTTCAAGCACTGCACTTAAGTCCCTATGATCTGGGGCAATAGATGTTTCTGTTTCAGTTTGTTAACCCGAAATGGAAAGTCCAAATGGTGGCGAAGTATAGAACATTTTATTTTGCATCGCACCACACCATGCAATAAGAGACGAAGACTCAGAAATTAACAAAAAGAGGAACTGGAAAGGAGATATCGTACTGCCAGTTTGTCATTTGAACAAAACGTTGTAGCCCTGCTCCAACCACATGCCAACTACCGCCATCTTGAGAGATTTCAAAGTCACTAATAGAAGCATTTCGTTGCTTTCGTACCCTTTCAGCAACATAATTCATATTTACTGGTTCTGCCCAACCTGAAAAAATATTAGAAGTGCAAAGTATCACAGTGCCAACAATGTAGGAGGACAAAACAACTAAGAATGTGATATCCTCGAGACTCGCACAAAAACGTCTTCTTTATCTTTAATGAATTAAAATGACAAACATCGAAAATGAGGTACTTTGAGTGCTCGTGAGAAAGATCTAATACATCAAACCCTTCTCGTTTCTCTTCCAACCCTGACCCCCCTCTTAAGCACAGTTGAAAGGAAATAGTAAAACAAATGGGCATATTAAAAGCAGCAATGCTAACCTTTAGGATCTTTGTTCACTTCCACTTTTTCCTTTAAAAGCTGATAAGCAGCTGTAACTACTTCATCAGTGCCATGTCTATTCGCTGCACTCATACAAAATGTTCGGAAACCACGAGCTTCAAGGTTGTCCTTAAACGAATTCCATCTCTCATATGCCTCTGGAAGATCCATTTTGTTATATGCAACTAAAAATGGCTTTGTGGAAAGCTCTGGATTGAACAGCTCCAGCTCCAGACGAACTGCATCGAATTCACACTCCGGCTGCTCTCCCGAGCCATCAACAACATGTATCTAAGCACGAAAAGATGGCAGATGAATTCAGAAACAAGGTGAAGGACAGAAAGTTCGCGAAAATCGTTGGCATCTTACACAGCACACAAATGTTTATCTTTTCTTTGCTATTTCTTTTCTTTTCTTTTTTATACAAATAAGCATGGTGAAATTAGAGCATATATAAGCACAAAGGGTATTTTCCGTCAAAAATAAAATAAAATAACTGACACAATGAGTATTTGAACCTGTCAAACAGCAATAACAATGATGACTCCTTTTGTATGGTTCAACTTTGACTATATAGGTTGCTCTTCATAAAGGAAAAAATGAACAAAAAATGTTTCATATGTGTCTAGTTTCTATCCTCCTCTTGTTTAAGAAGTCATTCATCTGGGTTCATTATACTATCCATGATTCTGATCTTCTCAACTAACAAAAAATTATTACAATTTAGCCTAACAATGTGGCATAACAACCGAACACAGGTTGGTTAAATAACAGGGACAAGGGAGAAAAGAGATGTAGAAGATAATATGTTACTACAACATCTGATTAGCATATGACCTAGGAGAGCTGTTAGTCCTAAATAAAGAACTTGTTACAGGTCAGGTTTCAAATTTTAAGTACAGCACTTCAGATAACCAAATATAACAAACTTAATCTGATATGCAAGAGGGTTTCATCAGCATTTCTAATGTGTCAGCTATGTCTTTTTAAAGCGTTTACATATTAAAGCTGGATAGATTCTGAAATAAGATTGTATTTACCAGGACAGAACATCGTTCAGTGTGCCGTAGAAACTCGTGACCTAAACCGAACCCTCGGTGTGCACCTTCAAGTAAACCAGGTAGATCTGCTACGACCATGGTGGCATCGTAATCAAATGAAACCACACCCAAATTGGGAAGTAGAGTCGTGAACGGATAATTAGCTATTTGTGGCTGAGCAGCACTTATAACACTAAGCAGAGTGCTTTTTCCTGCATTTGGGGCTCCCACAATTCCAACATCAGCAACCAGCTTTAGCTCCAAATCCAACCACCTGATACACAAAACTATTAATCTCGACCTACTAACAGTGTTGCGAGAAAGGCATACTATATCTCTTAGATTTATCAACCAAAAGCTACAAGTACAACTTCCGCCACCAGTAACAAACCGCGTTACACTTAGGTAATCACGGGTGGTCAGATAGTTCCAATTCAGATGTATACTAAATGGCATACGTTAATGCAAACTTTGACGAAATAAAGCAGAACAACACTACAAGAATTTCTAATCATGTCTTGAACAAAAAGGTAAAGAAAACTCACATGTCAATACCTTCTTCTCCCTTCTCTGCTATCTTTGGTACCTTGTTGGTTCCGGATTTAAACGAAGCATTTCCTCTTCCACCCCTTCCCCCAGGTAATAATAAAGCTCTCTGGCCAGGATGCAGTAACTCCAATAGGACTTTTCCCTCTTCCCCACCTTTACCAGTTGCTTCCCTAACAACAGTGCCAGGGGCAACCTTGACAATAATACTCTCCCCTTTAGCCCCAGCTTGTTTACTTCCTTGTCCATGAGATCCTCTTCCAGCTCTAAAATGAATATTCTTTCGGAATGGTAACAATGAATTCATTTCAGCATCAACTTCAACATAAACATTACCTCCCTTTCCTCCATCTCCACCTGATGGTCCTCCATATGGTACAAATTTCTCTCTTCTAAATGCAACAACTCCATTCCCTCCATCTCCTGCTTTGACATATATTTTCGCCCTATCGAAACATCTCATCACCGCTGGCACCCCTTTCTCCTTATAATCTTCTTCCTCCTCTCCAAATTCATCAAAATCTGAAGATTCCTCCACATTGCTATTACCAAGTCCCACAAATTGATTTCCAACAACATAATCTTCTTCTTCTTCTTGACTTGGAAATTCAAATTGTTCACCGTAATTATCGAACCCAATGTTTTCAACTTCAACAAATTCTTCCCCAACATCATCATCATCATCACTGTCATCTTTATCTAAAACTGAATACTTATCTTTAAAATTCAAAGAAGATATTTTTTGAGTGAGTTCAGAAAGTTTAACTTCATTGAAAGCTGATGAATCCAAAGAGGGTAAAATGAAGTCATCTTTAGGAGGAAGTCTTGCGTAAGTTGTAGCTTCTAAACCATATTTACCTCCTCTTGCTAAACTGGGAACTGCTTCTTCTAAAGATTTGCTTTTTGTTTTCAATTTAGGGCTTGGGATATTATTATTTCTTCTTTTGCTTCTAGGGATTTGCTGCTGCTGCGGTCTCTTCCTTCGCTGGTTTCGATCTTGAGAAGCAATGGCAGGTTGAAGAAAATGGTGATGAGCAGCGAAAAAACAAATGGATGTGGAAGTGGCCATTGACAACTACAAAGTTTGGTGGTCTCAGACTCATCCATTTCTTTAAGAACCAAAGGCGGATTCGGGTGTGGCCCTTTTACTATGGGCACAACTGTTGGAAGGGAACTTGATCTATTGACCCGAGTGTATCTAGTCCCGAGAATCGAGCCTAGATAAATATGTACAGGAACATTGCATGCACATGGACATCACCAACAAGTAGCGGGGTAAATCAATCTATGATTCTAGACATCAAAATCATGTTAGGTTTGGTTCTTGATCCCAAACATCTTTGGCATACCTACAATAAAATAATAAATGGTTCGTTGTTTCGATTTCTTCTCCACACATTGGGTAATAAGGATCTATATCTTTAACTTTCCCAAATAATCTAGCATTAGTCGAAAGAGCATTTTGAATGCATTTCCAGAAGAAAAAAAAGTTTTATTCTCTAGGATATGTTCAATTTCCACAAAACTTTCCAAAAAGTTTTAGAAAGAGATAAACTTACAATATTTGTTCCTACCTCCTTAGAATTTATCGTACATTAATTTAACTGTGTCTGCTCCTGATTTTGTCAAAGTCCATCTAAGCTTATCCTATATTTTGAGAGTTTGGTTTGCCTAGAAACAAATAAATTCTACTGATTATAGAAGCAATGTCTACTGGAAAAAAGCATGAATAAGAGAAAAATTCTAATTTTTAGTGATATGATCAATTAGATATGCCACAAGTGTTATAAAATTGGTGAAAGAGTTACGTTAAGAAGATAGATTTCCACTAATGCCTGGAACTTAATTGTCCTCCCGGACATTGACGCCGAGAACATTCCCTACTTTCCAGATAATGTATTGGTTTATTAATTCCAGTCCTTTGCACAAGCATTTCCAAGTCCAATAGCCGTTATCTCGTGGTTTTTCCCTTAAGGGGTTTTTTCTTTTAAAATAATTGGTTTTAATATTTTTGCCCATAGAGAGTTTGATTCTTGAATTTGTCTCCAAGCTGCTTTTGCAATCATTGCTAGAATGAATTTGTGAGCATCTCTAAATCCTAAGACACCTAATTATATTGGTTTACAAAAGTTGGTCCAGGCTTTAGGATAGAAGCCTCTAGTGCCAGTATTTTTTTCCCGCCAGAAATCTCTTTATAGAGCATCTATCTTATCTGTAATTTTCTTGGGTAATATGAAAGATCCCATCTGATAAGTAGGGATATTGTCTAGAACTGCTTTGTTCAGTACCATTCTATTATATTAAGGGAGGACTTTACCTTTCCAACCTTGAAATTTGTTCTCCATTCTTTCCATAATTGGCTCAAAGGTTTTTATTTTTGATTTATCTATGAAGAGGGTTGCTCCACGGTAAGGCTTTTTAAGATTTATATGTTTTATCTTTAGAAGTTTGGACATCATTCTCTAGTGTTTTGGTTGAACCTTTTTACTAAAGAAAATTCCAATTTTTTCAAAAGATTATTAATTGACCTGAGGCCTTACTAAACAAATTTGTTGTTGCTAAAAGATTCCTACATTCTACAAGATCTGTTTTGACAAACAATGGACAATCATATGCAAAGAAAAGATGAGAGATAGGGTCACTTTTTGGTGTAATCTTAACACCATGAAGAAGTTTGTTATGTTCCTGAGAGAATAGGAGTCTAGAGAAAATTTTCATGCAGATTATAAACAAATAAGGAGAAAAAGGATCTCCATGTCTTAATCCTCCAATAGGATTGAAAGAATTGCATGGAATTTTGTTAACAAGATAGATATTGAAGAGGTGTAAAAAAAAATTCTACAAGGTCATAAACTTCTGTTGAAAAATCAAAGGATTTTAAAGTTGTTAATAGAAATTTCCAATTTACCCCGTCGAAGGCTTTGGACATATCTATCTTAATTCCTAGTCAACCTGTTCTTGCTTTATTTTTCTTAAAAGAATAAATTATTTTGTGGGCTACAATAATATTATTTGAGATTTCTCTAGATAAAAGAAAAATTGATTGAAAAGGAGAGATAATTGTATCTAGTAGATTATCCTATTGGCTGGAATTTTTGCAATAACTTTGTAAATGGTACTCCAAATACCAATTAGTCTGAATTGACTAGGGTTCTTAGGCTATTTAACTTTTGGTATCATAAAAAGATGTGTCATATTGAGGTCTTGATTCATTAGCTTTGTTTCAAAGAAGTTTTGAATTGTGAGTATCACTTGAGGGCCTACAGTTTCCCAATTATTTGTGAAGAAACTGACCGGAAAACCATCCGAACCTGATGATTTATTTGGTTTCATTTTCTTTAAAACAAAGAAAATTTCATCTTTTGTGGGAATGGCAACATTTTTCAGTTTATTCAAATCAGAGATAGAAGGAGAGCATTCAAGAATATATGTGAAAATACAGGGATATAACAACCACACCCAATAATTCGTTCGGCAATCTGTATGGACTAAACTCCAATTTAAAAGTGAGACTCAATCAAGAATTATATCAAAGAGTTTTTTTTTTCCTTTGTAATTTTTGTTTATTTAATTAATATTAATCATAAATGATAATTTATAAATTAAGCAAAATTAATCAAAACGATTACACACGAGGGATCTTGGTTGGCAGCCGAGCAACAAGCTAGGCACCAACTCCCTTTTGAATAGAAATGCCTAATCTATGAAAAATAAAACTACCAAGACCACCACCAGCATCGTTACTAACTAAGCAAATTTTCAGAAGCTTGGAAAAACATACAGTATCTTCGCTAAGCTCCCCTAAAGTAGTGAAAGCTAAAACACCCAAACCATAACCATGTATGGCACATTCATTCAAGTACTTAGATCGCTTATGCGAAATGGTAGCTCAAGGAATGAGACCTAAAACTATGGTTATATTTACACCTGCAAGTATACAAGGTCAGATAGTAGATAATGAATAAGCAGGGGAAGTCCACAGGGACAAGGAGGGAGCTGGTGTTGTTTTCTAAATCTTTCTAGTGACAGTGACTAAAAGCACTAGGGCATTTGAATCCACCCAATAATCCTAAGCTAAGGAAATGCCTATTCAAATTATGTTCTTGTTCTTTTTCAGATAAAACTACAATGAATGATCTCTCAGTTAGTCTCCCTAACTCACCCCTAGTATAAGCTGTCTTCTTACAGCACAACCTATCACAGGCTCATTTGGTTCAATTAGCTAACTGTCATTCCTTTATCAATTAAGCACATTTCTTCCTCCAGAGAGGTCTCAAATGGATGACTTATCAACCAACTTCACTAACTCACCCCTAGTATCAACCGTCTTCTTAAAGTACAATTGATCACAGGCTAATTTGATCCATTAGCTAACTATCATTCCTAAAGCAATGAAGCACAACAAGAACAACAACATGAACATGAATTATCTTAACATATGATTATGGGTTTCATCAAAACCCTAGTTATTAAATTATAACATGATGAACACAATACTGAAAATAAACTACTACAACTTGGTGCACCGGCTACTCCGGGCATGCCCAAAATCAACACCCATGTCTTCAATTTATACATGCAAGCTTTTCCCCCAAAAAATCCCCAAACAGTAAAATTAGGGTTTACTAAAAAATCTAAAATTGACCTTTACCTAATCTCTGAAATCAATCAATGGTCTCGACCCATTCTTCTATTGCTTCTCCTCTTCCGTAATTGGTGGTTTGATTTCACTAACTCTGTTTCTCTCAAACCTAGTTTCTAGGTTCACTGTTTTTGAAAAGATAAAAGGGTTGAGAGAGAAGGAGCTAGAGGGTATCATGGTGGTATCCTTTAGTGATGGCGGGGGTGGCTGATTGATGGGGTACAGTGATGGAGGTGGTTGAGCGGAGTTGGTGGCGGACATGGTGGTGGTGATGGTCGCTGTAGAGGAATGGAGAAGATGGAGTCGATGGTTTTGGGAAGAAGGGTGCATTTGTTTTGCGGGTATAGGTATTTGGTTGTTTGGGTGTTGAGCGGGCTCATCAAATCTTGATGTTTCGCGAAGCTGAGCCGTGTGATGCGGAAATGATAGATCGATCTAACGGCGAGATGGAAGGGAGCGAGGAGCGACCGTTGGATGCTGAAGTACAACGAAGCTGACGGCTCAAGATGGAGTTAGGTGCTGTAGTGTTAGACAGGAGCTTCAGACTTTGATGACTGGCGATGTTGCGACCGTAAGATGCTGAGATGATCCAATCTGACGGCTAGAAAGGGAAACGGGTATGGATATATGAAATGGATTTGGGTGAGGGTTTTGGGCCTTGGGTATGCCAAGCCCATATCTTCTTTAAGAACAATTCTTCCTCTTCAAGCCCACTTCTAGCCTTTTGGTCTTGTGCACAACATTCTTCGCGGCTTCCTTGTGTAATTCCTCCCGGCTTTTCACCGCTTTTCTGCTCTTTTCCGCTCCGCTATTCATCCAAACTTTATTTATTACCTAAAAATGCAAAATTAATTAATAAAAATATTTATTCTTGAAAACAAAGAAAATACAGAATATGGGAATTAATGCACAAAAGATGAGTTAAATGCCAAGAAAAATATATAAAAATATGCACTTTTTAGCACTCATCACGAAATAGCTCTCGAAATGGCCTGGCCTGGGATGAAAGCACAAACTCCATCACCAGTGAAATGAGACACACCTGTAACATCCATACAATCAGCAAATCAAACAGATACATCCATCAACAGTGAAAGGAGAAAGAGTTTTTATCTCTTTCTCAATACAATCAGCAAATCAAACAGATAGAAATTTGTGATCCTGATTGATATGAGAAATAACTTGGACGGTACCAAAGACCAATGCCCAAGTGTCAATCAAGTTCTATCCAACAATCAAGGTCATATTTATCAACTGATTGAACTACGCACAACCTGTGATATTTCAATTATATAAACAAATATAATGCAGAAAAGAAATAACACAGACACCAGAAATTTTGTTAACGAGGAAACTGCAAATGCAGAAAAACCCCGGGACCTAGTTCAGATTTGAACACCATATTGTATTAAGCCGCTACAGACTCTAGCCTACTACAAGTTAACTTCGGACTGGAATGTAGTTGACCCCTAACCAAGTCTCACACCGATTAAGGTACAGTCGCGTTCCTTACGCCTCTAGAACTATGTCGGATTCTGCACACTTGATTCCCTTAGCTGATCTCACCCACAACTAAGAGTTACTACGACCCAAAGTCGAAGACTTATAAACAAATATGTCTCCCACAGAAATGTCTATCCTTTATTCCGTTTGTTCCGTCTTTTGATACAAAAATCAAGGTGAACAGGAACCAACTAATAATCCGGTCTTATACTCCCGATGAGCAGCCGAGAAATATTAGTCACGTCACAATAACCTAACTGATCAACATAAGAAGTTATTGCGGAATCACAAGAGGCTGAGACGAAGAATTGTTGTGATTACTTTTTATATATTACCTATCGGAGATAAATCTCGAGTAAATCTTAGAGAAATAAAACTTAATATTATAGAACAAGTAACATCAGATACAAGACCACGGATAAAATAGTTGGATCTGGCTTCACGAATCCCAAATGAAGTCTTCAAGTCGTTAACCTAATAATAGTTTTGGAAAACCTAGATTAAAAGAGAATCGACTCTAGTTTGCAACTAGGACATGCTAAAGTGTCGCGATTAGGTTTTGCAGTTGCTAGAGTTCTCCCTTTTATAGTCTTTCAAATCAGGTTTGATTACAATCAAAGCTAAGATAGCTTAGTAACAAAGGATTCAATATTCACCGTTAGATGAACTCCTAATTTAATATTGAAGCTAAGTCTGCTTAGAAATTAAGCAATCAATCTTCACCAGATGGTCCTAGCTTGTTACACACAAATGAAATATACTTATATTTATATATGGGTTACCGTACCTAAACGTGTATATTGAGTTGGCTCAATAAAAGTTAACCGAAGTTGGCCATTTGAACACTTTTGTCTTAGACGTATTCATCTAATACTTCTAGATTAAAAAAGAAGATCAATAAATCATGATAGATAATCAAATGAATCTAATTGTGATTCAAATAGAGTTGTTCAATTATTCACTATCTCATAGAAATATATATGAACAAATTGAATCGAAATCAGTTTGATTCGTAATCGTAAAAAGTACTTATACAAGAATCAATTCATGAACATTAAGCCACGGTTTGCAAAGTTAATTTGCATTCCTTATATCATAAATGTTTTAGTTCATGAGTATGAGAATCATACATAACCAATTTTATAACTTCACCACTGTGTTCGCAAACTGGGTACCAAACAACAGCTCCGGACCTTGGCCTAGTCAAGCCGTTCGCAAACAACTGTCCCAGATCCAACTCAGGTAAACCCGTTCGTACACCAGGTACGCAAAAACAAGAGTGTCGGACCTTCTCAGGTAAATCCATTCGCATACTAGGTACACAAACAAGTGTTCCGGACCTAAATCATCACGATACAGTTCGCATACTAGGTATGCATACCGTGTTGTATCCAGACATGGGTAATTGTTCTAAACTCTCATTTCAGTCATAGAAACATCCTTGGAAGATGAAAATGGTAATCTCATACATACCATTAGCTTCAAGTAATTTTCAAGTGATTGAATGATCAATACGAAACTTCCCGAGCTAACATCAAATGACTGTCTCACACAAATCATATAAGATGTTCAAGGTAATTTTCACATGATCATCTCTTGACTTAATTATTTAGTTTCCAACAAATTGATTGTTTCCAACTAAACTTGTCAAGAATATGATGAACATAGCTAAAGAAAAAAGCTTCCATCACATATTTCGAGAAATAGATAAGCAAGATAAACTCGCTCGAAATATCAAATGTGTATAATGTAAAAGTCTATATAGCTATACGAATTAATCTCATTAGAAGATAGAATATAATAGACTTCTGAGTGATAGATAAGTTTTAGTCTCCACATACCTTTTGTTGATGAAGTTCCTCCAAGTCCTCAGTAGATTTTCTTCTTCAATTGGTGAACATCGTGAAGTCTAAAGCTCAACTACAAATTTTATCCTAATATGAGACATAGTTATAAGTAAACTAGAAATCAAGTATATAGTTTTGATCAACTAAACTTGCAAACAAGCTTGAGATAGCAACACTTGCGAGTTCGACCGAGCAGTGCTTTAACAATCTCCCCCTTTGTCAATTTTAGTGACAAAACTATTAATACTAATGGATTACAGAATAAATAAACTAGTTTCTCATCCATCATGCTTGATTTCCTTGGCTCTTCAACATTCCTTGAATTTTTCGTTACTCCAAGTACTTCGGCGATTCTAAACGTGTCCAACTTAGCATCATTATTGTTGAAGATCCGTAGCCATAATAATAAGAAAAAAGATGTTCTCAATCATTGTTATACAATGTCATAGTATTATTATAGATAATCAAAGCCCAATTGTATTACAACTTTGAAATTGTTAGAGCACTGCTCGGTCAAACTCGCAAGAATTGCTATCTCAAGCTTGTTTGTCAAGTTTATTTGTCAAAACTATAAGTTTTAATTTCCAGTTTACTTATAGCTATGTCTCGGATTAGGATAGAATGTGTAGTTGAGTTTTAGACACGTTCATCGATTGAAGACAAAGATCTACTAAGGGGAGCTTGGAGGAACTTCATCAAAAAAATTAAGGTATGTGGAGGCTTGAACTCATCTATCAGTCATAAGTCTATTATATTCTATCTCCTATTGAGACTAAGTCGTATAGCTGTATAGACTTTATATTATACACATTCGATATTTCGAGCTGAGTTTAACTCGCTTATATCTTTCTCGAAATATGTGTTAGGTTTTTGCTTTAACTACGTTCATCATTATTCTTGACGAAAGTAAAAAAATGATGTGAAAATCGCCTTGTAACATCTTACATGATTTGTGTGAGACAATCATTTGATGTAGACTCGGAATGTTTCGTATTGATCATTCGATCACTTGAAAATTGCTTATAAGCTAATAATTTGTGTGATACATCTATTGTCTTCTTCTAAGAATGTTTTAATGATTGAAATGGGAGTTTAGAATAATTAATCATTGTCTGGATATAACACAATATGCATACCCGTATTCAAACTGTTGTAAGAATAATTCATGTCTGGGAACCAAGTATGCATACCCGTATGCGAACAGTTTTAACTATAAAAGTCCGCGAACTAAGTTCGCGTACCCGTTTGCAAATTGTTTCACCTGAATGCGGTCTGGAATGATAGTATGCGTGCCCGTTTGCGAACTGTCGGAAAAGATCAAGTCTGGAACTTCAGTTTGCGCACCCGTTTGCAAACTTATGTGGTTAAGTTCTAAAATTGGTTAAGTATGGTTTCATACTCATGAACAAATACATTTATATATTAAGGAATGCAATCTTTGCAAAAGTGGATAAAATGTTCATGAACTGATTCTTTTGAATCAATACGATTTTGCTTCAATTGTGTCTTGTATACTTCTATGAGAATATAAACAATTGAATAACTCTATGAGTAACACAATTAAATTAATTTGATTATCATTTGATCTAGAAGTGGTAAGAACTAAAGATGAACATGGTTAACACAAAAGTTTTCAAATGGCTAACTTCGGTTAACTATTGTCGAGCCAGCTCAATATACACGTTTAGGTACGATTACCCATATCTAAATGAAGGTATATTTCATTTGTGTGTAACAAGCTAAGACCATCTAACGGGTGGAGAGATATTGCCTTGGTTTTGTGAAAACTTAGCTTGAATCTTAAATCAGGTTTTCATCCAACGGTGAATATTGATTACTTTGTTACAAAGTTATCAAACCCTGATTTGAAGACTATATAAGGAAGAACTCTAGCAACTGGGAAATCTAATCCCCACACCTCCGTTGTGATACTAGTTGCGACTAGAGTCGATTCTCGTTTAACCTAGGTTTTTCCTAAAACCATTATAGGTTAACGACTTGAATACTTCATTGGGATTCTGAAGCCAGACCCAACTATTTTCTCTGTAGTTGCGTGTTTAGATCTTACTTGTTCTATCGTATTGAGTACTATTTTATTTAAGATTTGGTCGAGATTTATCTCCGATAGTTAAGATATAAAAAGTAATCACAAAGCTCTTTGTCTCAATCTTTGTGATTCCACAATAACTTGTTCTACTACCATATAGTTAAGTTATTGTGAGGTGATTGATATTTCTAGGCTATTATTCGGGAATATAAGACCGGATTATCAATTGGTTCATGTTGACCTTGATTTATCAAAAGACGGAACAAAACTTCGTAGGTGTTTCTGTGGGCGACATATTTATCTATCAGAATAAAATTTTATGTTGGAGACATATTTGTTTATCAAGTCTTCGACTTTGGGTCGTAGTAACTCTTAGTTATGGGTGAGATCAGCTAAGGGAATCAAGTATGTAGAGTCCTGCTGGGATTTAGAGGCGTAAGGAACGCGACTATACCTTAATCAGTATGAGATTGGTTAGGCTCAACTACATTCCAGTCTGAAGTTAACTTGTAGTAGGCTAGAGTATGTAGAGGCTTAATACAGTGTGGTGCTCAAATCTGGACTAGGTCCCGGGGGTTTTCTGCATTTGCGGTTTCCTCGTTAAAAAAACTTCTTGTGTCTGTGTTATTTATTTTCCACATTATATTTTTTTATATATAATCGAAATATCACAGGTTGTGCATAGTTCAATCAATTGATAAATCCAACCTTTGGTTGTTGATTGAAATTGATTGACACTTGAACATTGGTCTTTGGTACCGTTCAAGTTGTTTCTCATAATAATCAGGCTCACAGATTTTATCTGTTTAATTTGCTGATTACATTGAGAAATAGAGATATAACTCTTGGATATAATTTCCTTGATTGAGTCTGACTGTCTAGTTGATTATCTTAGAATTATATTGGAGTTAGTCCATACAAATTGCCTAACAAAATATTGGGTGTGTTTGTTAGACCCCCTCTTTTTCAGAAATAATACTATGGTGATATGTATCTCTCCCCCTTAGTCAGTACTTCCATCATACAATGAAAACCACTCCCCCTTACATAATGATCCGTAAACCATATATGTATGTAGTATGAACTACCAAATAATTCTCCCCCTTTTTGTCACTATAAATTGACAAAGGTACGAAAACTACTGGATCATAATGAAATTTTCAAAAAGATACTTCATGACTAAAAGTGAACATATCAACTTTGTTTTGATGATTTCACACAGTCGAAACTTAGTGTATTCATCAAGGAGTTTATAAAGATACAAGATAACCCCTACAATGTTCCACAACCGCACTCCCCACAAAGATATGGCAATTCAGCACAAGTTCATTTAAGAACTCTCCCCCATTTGATGTCATTCCCAAGAGAACAACATGAGTAACCTTAATTTTACGAGAAAAGAAGGATTTCTTTGGACATCAACAAACCACATGGATTTATATCCAGTAAACTCGAATAAATTAACCACAAGAAGATCTTATTGATTAATTTAATTGGAAAAACTCAACATAAGAAAACTTACGGAGGCATACAATACTTTCACATAAAAGTGGATCATGGAAAGATCAATATTATAGAATTTTTCAAAAGTTCATTCTATCTTTTATCAATATTTGCCTAAAGACACAACAAACTTAACTTTTGAGCATATATGAGATAAGCAGAGTTCACGAACGTAAACACATATATATCTCATAAGCAATTGCAATATATGAAATTAAAAAGATTAAATACTGCAAAAATCATCTTCCAAATATTTAGAAATGTTAGTTAACTCACTAAGCTTTGTTTTAAGTTCACACAAGGTGTTCTTTGTCAGAGACAACATTTGTTCATAGCGAGCTATCTATTCTAAATAATAAAATGATTTGAGATTTTAAATCATTTCTTAGCTGATGAAATCCTTTACCACATCCCTAAAGTTATTATCATGCTGACAAACCGATAAAAAACAGTTAGAGGAAGAACCTTTCTCATCATTTGTAGACTTCTCATTTCTCATCCTTATTTGTAGTACCTCTGGTTACATGAGCCGTGATTCTGTATCTTTCAAAGAAAAAGGGTGAAGGGAATTTTGATTTGAAAAGAATATAAATATACCACCGGAAACACAAAACCCTAAAGGCACTTTGAAAAATTCCTCATGGTTCATGATTCATTATCTATTTTTAACAAGAAAATATTCTCTTCACAAAACTAATCTAACATGTCCTTATTTGAAGAAAAAAAATTATACAAAACTTGATGCAATCCTCATATTCTCATGTTAATAACGAGGATGCAAACATTATTACAGTTATGTAGCAACAGAATGAGCATAGTGCTCACTTCTAGTGTCACAGGATGACATACCAAGGTTTTTTGTATAAACAGATTTCTTACCTCGCCTGACTCTGGTTCTTCGAGACTTCTTCTTGGCATCTGAGGATCCCTGTTGGTTACCGAATGCCAGATTCGTATTTTGCATATCATTTTGAAGCTTGGAAATTCTTTTGTTGTTCTTCTTGAATTTCCAACACTTACTTTGAACATGATTCACATTTCCACAAAACAAGCAATTCAGAAGGGAACTTTTGTTCTGGCGATTGACTTCATGTTTATCACAATGTTTTACATCCATCTTTCCTGAACAGGGTGGAACAAAGGAATTGTTTGTGCTCACAATCTTGCTTTTAACCCTATACTATTTGGGTTTCCAAAAGACTTCTGACTAAATAACATTGCTGAGATCTTGTCAGAACTTCCAGACAACTTTTGCAACTCACACTTAAGAGTATCAATCTCTCTTTCCTTTAGAGATAGGGTTCTGGTAAATTCATCATTAAGATTATCAATCTCAATATTTTTCACCTGAAGCGATGATTCAAGTTTCCCCAACAAATTCTTTAGTTGAAGATTTTCTTGGTGAATTTCTTCATTTTTATCCAAGAATTCCAAAATCTCAGTGTCAAACTCATATTTTGAATCAGAATTTGAGTTATAGAAGTTTCTGCTAAGAGAGTAGAATTTTTTGTGCAAACTTCAAAAGTATGCATGTTATGACGAACTGACATGATTTTACTTCTTGTACTGAATCATCTGAGGCATCGGAGAGATAACACCGTTTCTCAGGTCTTTTGCTTCTCTTCACAATATCCTTGATCTTTTGTGTAATCAATGATTTGTTAGGATTAACATGATTTGAACAACATTCATCAGCCCAAGACAAGTTAGAAGATTCACCTGTATTGGTCACAACATTGAACGCAGATGTTTTGACTGTATTCTGATCATAATCAAGTATTTTTAACTTTCCAACAAGTGAGTTTCTAAAAAGTGGTTCAAGATTATTTCCCTCAACGATGAAATGTTTCTTAGAATCGTATCTAACTGGTAGCGATCTGAGAATTTTCATCACAAAGTTCTTTTCAGGAATAGTCTTACCCAATGCAAAAGATGCATTAACAATTTCAGACACTTTGTGATTAAACTCATCAAATGACTCTTCATCAGGCATACTGATAGGTGTTGTAAAACACCTAATTTTATAATTAGTATTTATGCTTTCTTTGCTTTTATCCTTGGGAATTGCATCTCTTATGTTTAGTTTTGAGTTATTAGGTGCAATGGAGTCCTTGGGAGCAAAAGAATGAGAAAACGTCCATTTGGAGCGAGAACGGTAAAAAGATCAATTTCCAGTCGATACTTGGAGCAGGCTAATGTTGCGCAAAAAGGAGTGAAGGATCAAATGTCATCCTCAAAACTGACAGTTGATTTGAGAAAGGAATCAGGCTGTCAGTCCTCTGAAACCGACAAGCCATGTATGAGTTGGTAGCCCTTATCCATTCGAATGGGTGTTGATAGTAGTTTTGGTTCCTACATGGCCCTAAATCTGAGAGTTTCTCAATCATTTTCTCATCTGGAATTTAGAGAAAGTGAGACAGTGGCTGCTATCTATTTGAGATATAGAAATCAGAGAATCGATGAAGAAATGGAGAGGGGTTTAAGTTCTGTTGTTGTAGATGGTGTTGTGAAGAAGAGAATTGAAGGTTGGTTAAGGGTTTTGCTGTATTTACAAAGCAACAGAGGAAGCTTGCAGTTCGTGGAAGAATTTAAAGATCGATTTGAGGGTTTGAATCAGATTCAGAAAGTGAGAAGAGATCAGTTTGCTCTCTCAAGTTCCACTGCTGCTGTAGAGAGAAACAGAGAAGTTAGGGTTTTGGATCTGGTGAGTTTGAGGTTAATTTGATAACAAGAGAAGACGATGTTTCTGTAAAGGATAGAAAAGATGGGGTTTATGATGAATTTACTTTTAAGAGCAGGAAAATAAATAATCGTGAATCTGAGATTGAGAAGGGTCTGATGGATCGATTTGTGAAGGGTTTGTGCTGGATTGCAGTTTCAAGCAAAGTAGAAGAAATCTGAGCTGAAGGTGATTGTATTGTTGGTGGTGGTTGTGAGCTGAAATGATTGAATGGGTATGTTCTTGAACTGAGAATGATATGAGTCTGTGATGACTGGTGGTGTAGAGATATGAAGCTGAGAAGAAGGAAGTTGTCTGTGTTGGATGGCAATTATGGCTCAAGCAGCTACAGATGAGGCAATTGCAGAATGAGTCAGTGTTGGTGATGTTCTGGTGGCAATGGAAACGGAATGTTGGATTCAGCTGGTTGCAATGGTTGTATGCTTGATAGCAGTTACAAGTGATGATATTGCAGAGAAGAATAAAATGGAATTGCAGTTGCAGGATCTAAGAGCTGAAGTTGATGTGATTAAAGTAAGAGAAGGTTCAGATTTGTTATGAATACAGGAGGAGTTGAAATGCTTAGATGTATGCTTAGGTTTGTCTTGAGGTGTTGGTTACAGGGAAGTGCAGTTGCAGTTGCTGAGATGCACATGGAGCTGTAGATTTTCTCAAGACAGAGTTAGTGGTGATGTTGAACCTCTGCAGTTGGAGTTGTGGGGAGCTGCAGGTGTAATGAGGTGGTGCTGCAATAAGGTGGAAGTGTTGATGTTTTGTTGGATGGAGGCACTGGTGGAAGAGCTGGAGCAATTGGTGGTTCTGAAGATAAGTTGAGATGAGATCATTCTTGAGTGGAAGCTACAGGTGGTATTGAGAAGATTGAGATGTTGCTGAAGTTCCTAGATGAATGTTAGGAATATGTGTGAATGGTTGTAATTGTGCAGGAAAGGGTGTTGCTGCTTGAAGTGTTATTTGAACTAAATGGAGATGTTGCAGCATTAGAAGATTGTATTGAAGTGCATGTGATACCAAGAATGCAAAAAGAAGCTTTAGAAATGGATGTTACAAGGGTCTGGTAGATTACAACATTGGAGATGAATGAGATTGTTGATTGGCAAGAGGTTGTAGTACTGATGGTTTGCAGTTAAGCAGGGAACCAATAAACAAGATGAAATGAAGAAATTGTGTTGCAGCTGAGAGTTCAATGCAGTTGATAGATAAGACTGAAACGTGGTAATGATGGTGTTGGTGCAGATATGTAGAGCTGAATTGCAGACATTGCAGCATCACAGCTGGAGCAAAGAATTAATGCAGCTGAAACAGTGCAGGGTAGGATGTTGAGCTAGTGAAGCGCCATCATGGTGCAACACAACTCTGGCCTGTGCAAACTGGCTTTGGCCTGGAAACTGTGGCCCTGACTCGGTCTTAACTCGGCTGACTCGATCTTAACTCGGTTGACCTGACCGAACTGACTCGTTGACCGGTGACCGGGTGGACTTTGCCGGTCACCTGAGCTACTTTTTTCGACCACTTTCCAGACATTTTCCGGCTTTTCGACGACTATTTTTTGGGACATATTTTCACTTGGGTATTCCTCACATATGGACTAGGTGGATATCTTGTTATTGGACTTTGGAGATTGGACCTAATTTTAGAAGTTGGAGAAAAACTACAAATGGGAAAGTTTTCTACTTCTTTTGGATCACGTATTTTTCTACATTTTGGAGAGCGGCGACTAGGGTTTGGTTTCGTTTATTTTTCATCTTCTTCAATTCATTTTTGATTATGATTATGATGAACTCAAAAGCTATGAGTAGCAAAATACTATTATTGGTTATGGGATAAAAGTTGATTTCTCAAGCATGATATTTAAATCAATGGATTAGTTTTGTCTCAACTTTATTGTTTTTGATTCATTGTTAATATTGTTGCATGATTTGGGTGTTAGTTTGATTGAGTCCGGAATCAATTAGATTGGTCTTCATATCTATTGCTAGATTAGGTTTTATTATATAGAAAAGTGATAAATTCCTGATTACAAGTAGCATTAATGTAGGTAGTGCTTGTAGTGATATATCCTACTAGTCACATATGAATCATAACCTTTTTTAAAACGAATTAGTGCTTTTACACGTTTGTTTGCATTGATTAGTCTTATTTCATAGAACTTATTGCTCTTAGGGAGTTAAACTTAATTGTGCTTTTACACTTTAGGTTGCTTTCTAGGTAGATTTCACAATACATCTTTTAATGTTGTTTGTGATAAAATCGGGAAATAAACGGGATACTCTTGCGATCAAGATATCTAGGACTTTTAATAAATGAGAGATTAAAATATCAATTCTAGTCATTGATGAAAATACATGTTTGTGAATGATATCCCGTGACCAATATCTTCTCCTTATTGATTATTCAAATTACTTTATTGCTTTCAATTACTTTTATTGCTTTGCTAAAACAAAAATCCCCTGGTTACTAAGAAACTGAAATTTATAACAACAAAAGCCTCTCTGTGGGAAACCTTTCTTACCCTTGCTATATTATATATTTTAGTTGTGAGAAAGTATATATTTTTGTTGCATACGACAGCGATCAAATTTTGGCGCCGCTGTCGGGGAGCATACGGCTTGTTATTAATTTTTAGTTTCTTATCATCATTTCTGCTTTCATATTTGCTTTTGTTTCTTGTCTTGTTTCTCACTTGTTTGCGAGAATTGTTTTCAGGTACCTAATCCCTGGCTTCTAAAGATTGGAACTATCCAAGGTGCGGGATAGCTACTCGAAGAGGCACAATACTCCAACCAAGTCAAGACACGACGGAAGAACAAGAGTTAGAAGTGGAAGAAGAATTACAACTAGAAAAGAACAAGAGGTTCCATTTGTAGAAGAACCACTAGTTGAAGAAGAAGAAGAAGCAATGGGTGATGAAATCGTACACTCAAGGACTTGGCTTCTCATAGGCTTGATGCACAACGTGGTGTATTAAGACAAACTCAACCTTCGAGATCAAGCCGGTGATTGCTTAGAGAGTTACCGAAGTTTCATGGCATGGCGAATGAAGATCCAAACAAGCATCTATGGATCCATGCTATTGTCAAGGCCATGCTTCCACCGGAGACTAATGCGATGGTGCAATGTTGAAAGCTTTTCCATTTCTTGAAATGCTAAGGATGGTTGTATTTTTACCATATGGAAGCGTACTACATGGAAGGGTTGAAGAAACTCTTTCTAGAGAGGTATTTTCCTGCGTCAAAGGCTACTCAATTCGCAAAGACATGTGGGATAAAGCAAACGGGAGAATCTTTGTATGAATGTTGGGAGCGATACAAGAGATTGGTGGCAAGCTGTCCACACCACCAATTCAGTGACGCTATGATAATCCAATACTTCTACGAAGGTCTCCAACAAGTGATAGATATCTTCTTGATGCAGCGGGTGGTGGTTAGTGAACAAGACGGTGGCCCAAGCTACCGAGTTGATTGAAAGCATGGCTGCAAACTCGCAACAATTCTACACAAGAGGTGAACCAATGGTTAGGCGAGTGCATGAAGTTACGGATTCATCATCACACCGTGATCAAAATGGATAACTGGAGCAAATGATGAAAAGATGGTGCTGCAGTTATTTTACCTTCATATGGTGAAGAGTTGGAGCAAGCTAGTGCGGTCTTTCCAAATCACAAAGACGGTATGATCCCTACTCCAACACTTACAATCCGGGATGGAGAGATCATCAAACTTTAGCTATGCAAACAAGCAAGGCGGTTCAACAACCTACTTTCAACCGTTCGGGTGGATTTCACAACACAACAACAACAACAATTCCAGCCGCAACAACAACAATTTCAGCAACCACAACAATCGATGCAAAATCAAGGTTCCGATATCGATGCAAAGCTTCAAACTTTTATGCAAGGCATTTCTACCATGTTTAAGGAAAGTCAACAAGAAACTAAGAGTGCTATCAAGGAGTTGCAGACACAAATGGGCTCCATGGCGATTGATATAAACAAGTTGAAGGCACAAAATAGTGGGAAACTCCCTTCTCAACCTATCAACCCAAAAGAGGGTGTCAATGCTATTACGTTGAGAAGTGGTACACAACTTGTGCAACCCAAAGTTACTGATTGGGTAAAGAAAACCCAGGAGCCGGTTTTGGAGGAAAAGAGGGATGAAATTCCCCAAACACCCGAGGTACCTATTCCTAACTCTAAAACTCCGGTTTCACTTATGTTCCTCCTTTACCTTTTCCTCGCAGATTTGCAAGTTCCAAGAAGGCGGAACTAGAAAAGGAGATTTTAGACGTTAAAAAGATTCATGTGAACATACCACTCATGATGCTATCAAGCAAGTTCCCAAGTATGCAAAAGTGTTGAAGGACTTGTGTACCAATAAGCAAAGGCTCAAAGGTAATGAAGTGCTAAGTGTGGGGGAGAATGCTTCGGCAATCTTACAACACAAACTCCCACTGAAATGTAAGGATCCCGGTAGCTTTGACATTCCAGTCACAATTGGTAACACCACATTTAACAAAGCTATGTTGGATTTAGGTGCATCCGTTAATGTTATGCCTGCATCATGTACAATTCACTTGAGTTAGGTCCTCTTAAAAACTGGAATTGTATTGCAATTAGCCGATCGCTCTAATGTTTACCCAATGGGTATTGTTGAGGATGTTCTTGTGCAGGTTAATAATTAGTATTTCCAGCTGATTTTGCGTGTTAGAGATGAATGAAGGGTCACCGGACTCGTCTCTTCCATTGCTACTTGGGCGTCCCTTCATGAAAACGGCGAAAACCATTATTGATGTGGACAAGGAACGCTAACTATGGAGTTTGATGGAGAAACAATACGTTTCAACATTTTCGAGACGATGAGATATCCTAGTGATGTCCACTCTTGTTTCTCCATTGATGTTATGGATACATTGGCACAACAAGTTTGAATTGAATGGTGATGATGCTTTGGAAACGTTTTAACTACATCCATGGATAATGGTGTAGAGTGTGGTAATGAAGTCAAGGAAGCCCTTGGTGATCTTAATTCACTACAAGGATGCCCGGAAACTCATAATATCTCTTTTATTTCTTTACCATGCAGTGATGAAAAGCTTGTACCTTCATTGTTAAATCTCCAAAGTTAGAATTGAAACCTCTTCCCGATCACCTAAAGTACTTGTACTTGGGTGACAAGGAAGATTTACCTGTGATTGTTTCTAACAAGCTTAGTGAATTACAGGAGCAAAAACTTCTAAGGGTGCTAAGGAAGTACAAGACGGCCATAGGATGGACAATTGCTGATATCAAGGGTATAAGCCCCCTCATTGTATGCACAAATCCGTTTGGAGGACGATGCAAAGCCTACAAGGGAAGCGCAACGTCGTTTGAACCCTCCATGATGGAAGTTGTGAAAAAGGAGATACTAAAGCTTTTGGACGTGGGTGTTATCTACCCCATATCCGATAGCAAGTGGGTGAGCCCGTACAAGTAGTACCAAAGAAATCAGGTGTGACGGTGGTGGAGAATGATAAGAAGAACTTGTCCCAACTCGTGTGCAAACCGGTTGGAGGGTTTGTATTGATTACAGGAAATTGAATGCCACCACTAGGAAGGATCATTTTCCATTGCCTTTTATTGATCAAATGCTTGAACGTTTAGCTGGACACTCTTATTATTGCTTCCTTGATGGTTATTCAGGTTACAATCAGATTATGATAGCGCCGGAGGATCAAGAGAAAACCACTTTCACTTGTCCATCGGTACTTTTGCTTATAGAAGGATGCCTTTTGGCTTGTGCAATGCTCCAGCTACCTTTCAAAGGTGTATGGTAAGTATTTCTCAGAATATGTTGAAAACATAATCGAAGTGTTTATGGATGACTTTAGTGTTTGGTGATTCATTTGACCTTTGCTTGCACAACTTGTCACTAATCCTTGAACGATGTGTTGAAACAAATCTTGTGCTAAATTGGGAGAAGTGCCATTTCATGGTAACTCATGGCATAGTTTTAGGCCATATAATATCTTCTAAAGGCTTGGAAGTCGATAAATCTAAAATAGACCTTATTCGTGCTTTAACCCCTCCCACTACGGTGAGGGAGATACGCTCTTTTCTTGGTCATGCAGGTTTTTATCGTAGATTTATCAAGGATTTTTCCAAGATAGCATCACCACTTTGCAACTTATTGCAAAAAGATGTGGTTTTTAACTTTGATGAAAAGTGTATGGGCATTCAATTTTGAAAGAACTTTTGATTTCAGCCCCTATCATTAAACCACCGGATTGGAGCAAGCCTTTTGAGCTCATGTGTGATGCAAGTGACTATGCGGTTGGTGCGGTGCTTGGGCAACGTGTGGGGAAGATACCTCATGCTATTTATTATGCTTCTAGAACGTTAAATGAGGCCCAACAAAACTACACAACCACTGAAAAAGAGTTGTTAGCTATTGTTTTTGCTTTGGAAAAGTTTCGCTCTTATCTAATTGGTACAAAAGTTGTTGTCTTTTCTGATCATGCACACTTAGGTACTTGCTAAGAAGAAAGAAGCGAAACCGAGGCTTATACGATGGATCTTACTCTTGCAAGAGTTTGATATTGAAATCAAGGACAAGAAAGGAATTGAAACACCGTTGTGGATCATTTGAGCCGTCTTGTGTGGACAAGGAAGCTATCCCATTGCGTGAAAGTTTCCCGGATGAGCAACTATTCTCAATTGCCTTTGGAGAACCATGGTATGCGACATTGTCAATTACTTGGTGTCTAAACAAATCCCAAAGAACTTGTCTCGTGCTGAGAGGGACAAACTTAAGAGGTTAGGGAACCAATACATATGGGATGATCCATACTTATGGAAACAAGGTAGCGACCAAGTATTACGAAGGTGCGTTCCCGAATCTGAATTTAATTCTATTGTCTTTTTGTCACTCCTATGCTTGTGGAGGACATTTTGGGAGTAAGAGAACCGCTCACAAGGTACTTGAAAGCGGTTTCTATTGGCCAACCTTGTTCAAGATGCATACATATTTTGTACAACTTGTGATAGGTGCCAAAGAACAGGCAATCTAGGTGCCCGAAATCAAATGCCACAAACTTTTATTCAATTTATTGAAGTTTTCGATGTATGGGGTATTGATTTTATGGGTCCTTTTGTCAACTCTCATGGGAATTTTTATATCTTACTTGCTGTTGATTATGTCTCAAATGGGTGGAAGCTAAGGCCACCCCGACTAATGATTCTAAAGTGGTTTCAGATTTTGTGCAAGCTAATATCTTTGCAAGGTTTGGAATTCCAAGAGCCATAATTAGCGATGGGGGTTCTCACTTCAAAAACAGGATCTTACAAACCTTGTTGAAGAAGTACAATGTGTCGCACAAGATTGCAACACCTTATCATCCCCAAACAAATGGACAAGCCGAGGTTTCAACCGGGAGGTGAAATCCATTCTAGAGAAGACGGTGAATCCAACAAGGAAAGATTGGAGCATGCGACTTAAATGCTTTGTGGGCTTATAGAACCGCATACAAGACACCTATGGGATGTCTCCCTTTAGGCTTGTGTATGGTAAACCTTGTCATTTACCCGTTGAAATTGAGCATAAGGCGTTTTGGGCTATTAAGCAATGCAATATGGAGATGGATGGGCTGGAAAGCAAAGGAAGTTACAACTCCAAGAGGAGCTTCGCAATGATGCATTTGAAAGCTCACGCATTTATAAGGAAAAGACGAAAGCATTTCATGATAACATGATTTCTAGGAAACAATTTTGCATTGGCAGAAAGTGCTTTTGTTTAATTCTCTTGCATTTATTTCCGGGTAAATTAAGGTCACGATGGATGGACCTTTTATTGTTACTAATGTGTTTTCTCATGGTGCAGTAGAAATTCGTAGCATAGCTACAGGAACTTAAAGTTAATGGGCACCGGTTGAAACCATATTATGAGAATTTCACTTCCGAAGTGGTGGAAGGAGCTAACTTTGTGGATGCACTCCCTCTGGAGGATAGATAAAGCAAGGAGATAGTCGGGCTGACGACTTTAAACCAAGCGCTAAATGGGAGGCAACCCATAGGATGAGTATTTCTTGTCTTATTTTTATTTCTTGTCTTGTTTTTTTTCTTGTCTTGTTTTGTTTTATTTTTTCTGATTTCTTGTCATATCATGTTAGAATTTCCCACCTTGACTTACTTTGGTTGACTGAATTTACATTGAGGACAATGTAAAGTTTAAGTGTGGGGGAGTGGTTAAGCATTTGCATTGTAAATTTTCATGAAATTTTCAACTTTTGTGTAAAATAGTGAATAAGAAAACTCCAACTTGTAGTTAGTTTAGAGTCACATAGTATACATGTCGCTAAGATTACATCGAGATTCTCATAAGAGTGACTGAACTTAGAGATGACAGAGAACATGATCGGGTTTCTTACTTGTATGAGAGTTAAAGTTGGATTTAACCATCCCAGTGGAAAATGAGGTGCAGACTGAATTCGGTATTAGATTTGTGATCCCCTATAGTGGAGACTACCCATGTTACATCATGAGAGGCACCGACCTTCATTCTTTGTACCTGTCTAAATATGTGCTTTTAGAGTGTGTTCACCGTACGTAAACTCCGGGTAGAATGGTGAGCTACCCAACCTCCCACCAATAGAAGCACTATTTTGATCTCTTGAGTGCTATTTTATCAATCATGAATGGTGACATCGAATTGCTAACTTACATACCACTTGTAATCTTGTTCGCAGTTAGCACCATCCACTTTATCTCTCTCTACACCAACAGGTCCATAGAAACACCATCATCAACAAGAGGAGCATCACAAATTCGAAGGAAAGTTGAAGACGTTCAAGGTTTACAAGCAACATACAGAAATGAGCAGATTTCAGATTCAGTATAGCAACAAGACAAGGAGCAGAATTTTTACAAGTTGAAGACTATTGTACAAGAGTGAAATTATCAAGATGAGAGTCAAGAAGTTTATGATATCGAGACATACAAGTTGTGAAGAATCGAGGTAAAGTACTTACACCATGGCCTTTGTACTTGCATTTTTTTTATCTTTATTTTGTATTTGTATTATTTTCTCTTGTCTTAAAAAAAAAATTGGACATGGTCATCATTATGCTAGGTCTCCCATAAAAAAAAAAAAAAAACAAGAGAAATTTTGTTAGGTCATCATTAGTTTTCATATTTTGTTTATTTTTTTGTATTTACTTTATTATTTGCATGTAAAAAAAAAAAATCATTGCATCATATTTTGGTTTGTTTAGTTCGTTTTTGGTTTTGTATTCATTCAATAAAGCCAATGGAAGAAGAAATATATAATGAGTTTCAAGCAACAAGGAATTAGAGGAAAGAATCACATTGTCAAGATTCTACGAAGTTCAAGATTTATCATCAAGAGTTGAAGACCGAAGACGTTTCTATGGATGTGTGAGAGTGGTGCTAACTGCACGCCGAACGGATAACGAGGTAAGTAAGCATATTCCCACCTTCGTTAAGTGGTTGATTTCCTTTCTTAGAGATCGTAAAAAAGGGTTTTAAAAATATAAAAGATGTGGGTTTTCAAAACAATTCGGAGGGTTTTTGCCTTCCTACCATTCAACGTGTCGCAGGATTCTCTCTTCACTCCTACCTGGACACATGTGTGACCCATAAAAGCTGTTTATTATTGAGAGCAACTTCATAAAACCCTTTCTTGTGAGGCAGAGTCGAGACTTTCGATCACTCCGAACCCGAATTTCTTTCGAGAAGGGATGGTTATTTCTCTCTCAACTTTTAAGGATGAGATTGTGTTCATATATGTGTCTAACTTCTTATGACTAGTGTGCAGAATCTCATGTCTTCTAGCACGTTGGATGCTATCTTACGAGAACTGTAAGTTGGAAAGTAGGTTTTGTGGGTATATCTCTAGTAAACCCTCACGTGAGTTGTATGTATCCTTTAGAATAATTTTTGTTTGATTTGCTCGAGGACTAGCAAAGTCTAAGTGTGGGGGAATTTGATAGGTGTTGTAAAACACCTAATTTTATATCTAGTATTTATGCTTTCTTTGCTTTTATCCTTGGAATTGCATCTCTTATGTTTAGTTTTGAGTTATTAGGTGCAATGGAGTCCTTGGGAGCAAAAGAAGGAGAAAACGTCCATTTGAAGCGAGAACGGCAAAAAGATCAATTCCCAGTCGATACTTGGAGCAGGCTAATGTTGCGCAAAAAGGAGTGAAGTATCAACTGTCAGTTCCTCAAAACTGACAGTTGAGTTGAGAAAGGAATCAGGCTGTTAGTCCTCTGAAACCGACAAGCCATGTATGAGTTGGTAGACCTTATCTATTTTAGATATAGAAATCAGAGATCGAGATGATGAAGAAATGGAGAGGGTTTTAAGTTCTGTTGTTGCAGATGGTGTTGTGAAGAAGAGAATTGAAAGGTTGGTTAAGGGTTTTGCTGTATTTACAAAGCAACAAAGGAATCTTGCAGTTCGTGGAAGGATTTAAAGATCGATTTGAGGGTTTGAATCAGATTCAGAAAGTGAGAAGAGATCAGTTTGCTCTCTCAAGTTCCACTGCTTCTGTAGAGAGAAACAGAGAAGTTAGGGTTTTGGATCTGGTGAGTTTGAGATTAATTTGATGACAAGAGAAGACGATGTTTCTATAAAGGATAGAAAAGATGGGGTTTATGATGAATTTACTTTTAAGACCAGGAAAATTAAGAATCACGAATCTGAGATTGAGAAGGGTCTGATGGATCGATTTGTGAAGGGTCTGTGCTGAATTGCAGTTTCAACCACAGTAGAAGGAATCTTAAATGAAGGTGATTGTATTGTTGTTGGTGGTTGTGAGCTGAAATGATTGAATGGGTATGTTCTTGAACTGAGAATGGGTATGTTCTTGAATTGAGAATGGTATGAGTCTGTGATGGTTGGTGGTGTAGAGATATGAAGCTGAGAAGAAGGAAGTTGTCTATGTTGGATGGCAATTATGGCTCAAGCAGCTACATATGAGGCAATTGCAGAATGAGTCAGTGTTGGTGATATTCTGGTGGCAATGGAAATGGAATGTTGGATTCAGCTGGTTGCAATGGTTGTATGCTTGATAGCAGTTACAAGTGATGATATTGCAGAGAAGAATAAAATGGAATTGCAGTTGCAGGATCTAAGAGCTGAAGTTGATGTGATTAAAGTAAGATTTCCGGCGACTATCTTTTGGGACATATTTTCACTTGGGTATTCCTCACATATGGGCTTGGTGGATATCTTGTTATTGGACTTTGGAGATTGGACCTAATTTTAGAAGTTGGAGAAAAACTACGAATGGGAAAGTTTTCTACTTCCTTTGGATCACGTATTTTTCTACTTTTTGGAGAGCGGCGACTAGGGTTTGCTTTCGTTTATTTTTCATCTTCTTCAATTCATTTTTGATTATGATTATGATGAACTCAAAAGCTATGAGCAGCTAAATACTATTATTGGTTATGGGATAAAAGTTGATTTCTCAAGCATGATATTTAAATCAATATATTAGTTTTGTCTCAACTTTATTGTTTTTGATTCATTTGTTAATATTGTTGCATGATTTGGGTGCTATTTTGATTGAGTCCGGAATCAATTAGATTGGTCTTCATATCTATTGCTAGATTAGGTTTTATTATACGGAAAAGTGATAAATTCTTGATTACAAGTAGCATAAATGTGGGTAGTGCTTGTAGTGATATATCGTACTAGTCACATATGAATCATAACCTTTGTTAAAACTAATTAGTGCTTTTACACGTTTGTTTGCATTGATTAGTCTTATTTCATAGAACTTATTGCTCTTAGGGAGTTAAACTTAATTGTGCTTTTACACTTTAGGTTGCTTTCTAGGTAGATTTCACAATAGCATCTTTTAATGTTGTTTGTGATAAAATCGGGAAATAAACGGGATACTCTTGCGATCAAGATATACTAGGAATTTTAATGAATGAGAGATTAAAATATCAATTCTAGTCATTGATGAAAATACATGTTTGTGAATGATACTATCTCGTGACCAATATATTCTTCTTATTGATTATTCAAATTACTTTATTGCTTTGCTAAAACAAAAATCCCCCCTTGGTTACTAAGAAACTGAAATTTATAACAACAAAAGCCTCTCTGTGGGAACGATCCTTTCTTACCCTTGCTATATTATATATTTTAAGTTGTGAGAAAGTAATATTATTTTTGACGCATACGACAACGATCACATACGAAGGTTTTCCCAATCAGAATTTAGGTTTTGAATCATAGCTTATTTCTCAGAGGTATTCCCTTCAAATACGGTTTCTAAGATATTCCAAGCATCTTTATACCGAGTTCACGTAGTCATATGGTGTTGACGATCTGGGGTAATGGCATGAATGATAGCGCTTAATCCGTCATAATTTTGCTTTGCGGCAAGAATCTCAACAACATCATCCTCACCAATATCCTTTGCAACAGCTACACCGTCTACTGTAACTAATGGAGGATTATACCCATTTACAACACAAACCCATGATTGAAAATCACGCGTTTGGAGAAAGGCACGCATATCAATTTTCCACCATAAGTAATTTGAACCATCAAAGACTGGAGGTACGTTTATAGAGATCACACTTCTGTCCATAGAGTCAGATTGCTACAAACACAAACTTATGAGGTCTTAGCGTGTTTTCCTTCTCTGATACCAATTGAAAAAGCAGGGGTATAAAAACCACACCGAATAATTCATTCGACAATCTGTATGAACTAAACTCCAATTTAATTCCGAGAGCACCAACTTAAAAGTGAGACTCAAACAAGAATTATATTAAAGAGTTTTTATCTCTTTCTCAATACAATCAGCAAATCAAACAGATAGAAATCTGCGAGCCTGATTGATATGAGAAATAACTTGGACGGTACCAAAGACCAATGCCTAAGTGTCAATCAAGTTCTGTCCAACAATCAAGGTCGGATTTATCAACTGATTGAACTACGCACAACCTGTGATATTTCAATTATATAAACAAATATAATGCGAAAAAGAAATAACACAAACACCAGAAATTTTGTTAACGAGGAAACTGCAAATGCAGAAAAACCCCGGGACCTAGTCCAGATTTGAATACCACACTGTATTAAGACGCTACAGACTCTAGCCTATTACAAGTTAGAATAGAATGTAGTTGAGACCTAACTAAGTCTCACACCGATTAAGGTACAGTCGCGTTCCTTACGCCTCTAGAACCACGTCGGGTTCTTCGCACTTGATTCCCTTAGCTAATCTCACCTATAACTAAAAGTTGCTACGACTCTGTCTCCCACATATATTTCTATCCTTTATTATGTTTGTTCCGTCTTTTGATACAAAGATCAAGGTGAACAGGAACCAACTAATAATCCAGTCTTATACTCCCGAAGAGCAGCCTAGAAATATTAGTCACCTCACAATAACCTAACTGATTAACAAAAGAAGTTATTGCAGAATCACACGAGTCTGAGACGAAGAACTTTTGTGATTACTTTTAATATCTTACCTATCGGAGATAAATCTCGATTAAATCTTAGAGAAGATAAAACTCAATATGATAAAACAAGTAAAGATCAGAATACGCAACTACATAGAAAATATTTGGATTTGGCTTCACGAATCCCAAATGAAGTCTTCAAGTCGTTAACCTAATAATGGTTATGGAAAACCTAGGTTAAAGGAGAATCGACTATAGTTTGCAACCAGGACACAGGAAAGTGTCGGGATTAGGTTTTCCAGTTGCTAGAGTTCTCCCTTATAGTCTTTCAAATCAGGGTTGATTATAATCAAAACTAAGATAACTTAGTTGAAAAAGTGGGGGTATAACAACCACACCCAATAATTCGTTCGGCAATCTTTGTGGACTAAGTCCAATATAATTCCGAGAGCACCAACTTATAAAGCGAGCTCAATCAAGAAATATACCAAAGAGTTATATCTCAATTTCTGAATACAATCTGCAATCGAACAAATAGAAATATGTGAGCCCGATTGATATGAGAAATAACTTGGACGGTACCAAAGAACAATGCCCAAGTGCCAATCAATCATTATCCAACAATCAAGGTCGGATTTACCAATTGATTGAACTACGCACAACCTGTGATATTTCAATTATATAAACAAATATAATGCGAAAAAGAAATAACACAGACACCAGAAGTTTTGTTAACGAGGAAACCACAAATGCAGAAAACCCCAGGACCTAGTCTAGATTTGAACGACGTTGTATTAAGATGCTACAGATAGTAGCCTACTACAAGTCAACTCCGGACTGGAATGTAGTTGAGCCCTAACCAAGTCTCACACTGATTAAGGTACAGTCGCGTTCCTTACGCCTCTTGAACCACGCCGAATTCTGCGTACTTGATTCCCTTAGCTGATCTCACCCATAACTAAGAGTTGCGACGACCCAAAGTCGAAGACTTATAAACAAATCTGTCTCCTACAAATAAGTCTATTCTGATAACTAAATATGTCTCCCACTGAATTACCTATGAAGTTTTATTTTGTCTTTTGATAAATCAAGGTGAACAGGTACCAATTGCTAATCCGGTCTTATACTCCCGAAGAGCAGCCTAGAAATATCAATCACCTCACAATAACTTAACTATATGGTAGTAGAAGAAGTTATGAGACGAAGGGATTTGTGATTACTTTTTATATCTTACCTATCGGAGATAAATCTCGAGTAAATCTTAGAGAAGATAAAACTCAATACGATAGCACAAGTAAGATCAGATCACGCAACTACAGAGAAAATAGTTGGGTCTGGCTCCACGAATCCCAAATAAAGTCTTCAAGTCGTTAACCTATAATGGTTTTGGAAAAACCTAGGTTAAAGGAGAATCGACTCTAGTCGCAACTAAGGTTGCACATGGGATGGTACAGTCCGGGTTTCTTATGAACCTGGTACTTGTACCTGGAGTTGACCAATACCTCATTTCGAGGACCTGTACCTGGAGTTGTACATGTACCGATGATACAGGTCCGGGTTTTTAGCGGTGATTTTGATATACAAGAAAATGATAGAAACTCTTGGAAAAAAATTGCACAAGAGAAACAAACACCTCTTTAGATCTAATTACTGACATATCTTTGATATTTCTACATAATCAAAAGTCCCCAAAAATATTTCTATAGAATCTAGTTATAAGCAAACTTATTTGTAAAATGCTTTTGTGATTCTACAACTCGCTGAGCTTATTCGACCTGAAAACAAATTCAGTCTTTATTTTATCACCAGGACCCTGTAAATTTCATCATTCAAATCCTTTGAATCATTGTCTTCTTCCACACCTGTTGAGCTTCAAATCTTCAAACCCTAACTTCATTTATTCTTCACCAATTCTTCCATCTGATTCCTCCTTGTGAATCCTGTGAACCCTAATGTCATCAATATTGTGTTCATCAAACAAAATAAAATAAAATAAATTAACTAACCTAATCGAACAAAATCATCATCAACAGAACTGATTGAACAATCAACTAATCAATTCATGAAACTGATTGGAACTAATATGAAATTTTAATCCATAAATCCATCTAAAAAAACCTTTCAATTCTCATTTAACTGATTCGAACCAAACATGCAATAAAAGAAAACCCTAAATCAATTTATAACTAAATTACCCAACATTATATGAATTACCCGTAGAAAAAGAAGAAGTAACATAGGAAGAACTAAAGATATAAAAGAAGAAGATGATGATGATTGATAACTGAATGGAGATTATTTTGGATTCGTGGTGGTGGTATTCCTCTCAGTGACGATGAAGAAGGTGGTGGTATGGTGAGGTATGGCGAAGAAGAAGGGAGAATAAAAAAGATGAGTTTTCGTCTCTATAAGGAAGAAGAAGAGACAAGATAAACATATGAGGTGGTGAAAGAGATTTATCCTTAACCTAAAATCAATGGCCCAAATTTATTTATATAGATTTTATCAATGGTTCATATACATTGGTTCTTTGGGTACCGGTTCGGTCGGGAATCTTAACAGAACATGTACTTGTACCCATCTATACACCGCTTCTGAAAATGAGAACAGTTATCTGCACTCCCAAAGCCGGTTCCGGTTCTTTTTTATCGGTTCTGGTCCGGTTCCCCGGTTCTGGTTCAGTTCCTGTGCAGCCTTAGTCGCAACTATGACACATGAAAGTCTCGGGATTAGGTTTTCCAGTTGCTAGAGTTGTCCCTTATATGGTCTTTCAAATCAGGGTTTGCTTTCAATCAAAGATAAGATAGCTTAGTAAAAAAACATTCAATATTCACCGTTAGATGAAAACCTGATTTAAGATTCAAGCTAAATCTGCTTAAAACTAAAGAAATATCTCTCCACCGTTAAATGGTCTTAGCTTGTTACACACGAATGAAATATACCTTCATTTATATATGGGTAACTGTATCTAAACGTGTATATTGAGTAGGCTCAATAATAGTTAAATGAAGTTAGCCATATGAACACTTTTGTTTTAACCACATTCATCTAACACTTCTAGATCAACTATGATGATCAATCAATCATGAAATATTATCAAATGAATCTAATTGTGTTTCAAATAGAGTGGTTCAATTGTTCACTATTTCACAGAAATATATACGAACCAATTGAATCAAAATCGGATTGATTCATAAGAATCAATCCATGAACATTAAGCCACGGTTTTCAAAGATTGCATTCCTTAATTCATAAATGTATTTGTTCATGAGTATGAAAAATATACTTAACCGATTTTAGAACTTTAACCACTAAGTTAGCAAACAGGTACGCAAACTATAACTTCCGGACTTTGGTCTTTTCCAGAAGTTTACAAACGGGTGTGCATACTGCTGTCCCGGACCTTAACTCAGGTACAAACTTTCGCATACTGGTATGCAAACTTTCCCGGACTTTAACAGTTAAAACCATTCGCATACTAGGTATGCAAACAAGGTTTCCGGACCTGAATCATACCACAACAGTTTGCATGGGGTATGCATACTACTGTCCAGGACCTAACTCAGGTAAAACCTTTCGCATACTGGTATGCATACTTGGTTCCCGGACTTTATCAGTTAAAACCGTTTGCATACTGGTATGCAAACTTGGTTCCTGGACCTGAATCATACCACAACAGTTTGCATAGTGGTATGCATACTGTGATATATCCAGACAATCGTTAATTGTTCTAAACTCCCATTTCAATCATTGAAACATCCTTAGAAGAAGACAAGAGATGTCTCACACAAACTATTAGCTTATAAGTAATTTTCAAGTGATCCAATGATCAATACGAAACATTCCGAGTCGACATCAAATGATTGTCTCACATAAATCATGTAAGATTTTTCAAGGCAATTTTCACGTGATCATCTTTTGACTTATTATTTAGTTTCCAACAAATAAATCCTTTCCAACTAAACTCATCAAAAATATGATGAACGTAGCTAAAGCAAAAAGCTTCCAACACATATTTCGAGAAATATATAACCGAGTTAAACTCAACTCGAAATATCAAATATATTAAATATAAAAGTCTATATAGCTATGCGACTTAGTCTCATTAAGAGATAAAATAGAATAGACTTATGAGTGATAGATAAGTTTGAGTCTCCACATACCTTTTGTTGATGAAGTTCCTCCAAGATCTCCTCAGTAGATCTTTGTCTTCAATCGATGAGCGCTGCAAAGTCTAAAGCTCAACTACACATTCTATCATAATCCGAGACATAAATATAAGTAGACTAAAAATCAAGACTTATAGTTTTGATCAACTAAACTTGAAAAACAAGCTTGAGATAGCAACCTTGCGAGTTCGACCAAGCAATGCTCTAACAATCTCATTCTTTGACAATTTTAATGACAAAACTATCAATACATATGGATTACAAAATAAATAAACTTTGTAGCTTCTCATCCATGATGCTTGATTTCCTTGGTTCTTCAGCATTCCTTGAATTCTTTGCCACTAGTACTCCACTGATTCTGAACGTATTCAACTCAACATCATTGTTGTTGAATATCCGTAGCCATAATAATAAGAAAACATATGAAAAAAATTTGTTCTCAATCATTGTTATACAACGTGATAGTATTATTACACAACATCAAATTCCAATTGTATCACAACTTTGACAATAATACTATGGTGATATGTATCACTCCCACTTAGTCAATACTTCCATCTCACAATGAAAACCACTCCCTTAAATAATGATCCGTAAACCATATGTATGTAGTGTGAACTACCAAATAATTCTCCCCCTTTTTGTCAATATAAATTGGCAAAGGTACGAAAACTGCATGCGCATCATAACGAAATTCAGAAAGAGATAATTCATGACTAAAAGAGAATATATCAACTTTGTTTCGATGATTTCACATAGTCTAAACTTAGTGTATTCATCGAGAAGTTTACGAAGATACAAGATAAATCCTACAATATTCCACATCCGCACTCCCCACAAAGATTTGGCAATTAAGAACAAGTTCAATTAAGAACTCTCCCTCGTAAAATGTCATTCCTGAAAGAACAACAAGAGCAACCTTACTTTTCCAAGAAAAGAAGGATTTCTTTGGAACTTTTGATACCTAACACAAATAAAATACAACTACTATAAACAAATGTTAAGTCGAAACAACACCACACTTGAGCTTCAAGCTTTTATTGCCCAAAAGATATAGATAGATCCAGGGGAAAGTAAAAAGCTAGAAAGCTAATGAACCAAAACAACACCAATAGAATTCCATAAGTGTTGAAACACAACAGTATCTAGAGGGTTGGTGAGAATATCAGCCAATTTTTGTTCGGAAGGAAAAAATTCCATGTTAATGATACCATTTTCATTGAGATCTCTGATAAAATGATACTTGATGTCTCTGTGCTTAGTTCTTGAGTGCTCAACATGATTCTCAGTGATGCGAATCACACTTGAATTATCACAAAAGATCTTCATTATACCAGTGTCAATTCCATAATCAAGTATTTGTTTTATCCATAGAAGTTGAGTACAACACGAACCTGCAACAATATATTCTGCTTCGCATGTTGCAAGGGATTGTGAGTTTTGTTTCTTGCTATCCCATGCCACAAGATTCAACCCTACATATTAGAAACCCCCGGATGTACTATTTTTGTCTTCCACACATCCTGCCCAATCAGCATCCGAATAAGCAGTAAGATCAGTATTAGTATCAAAAGTATAAGATAAACCATAACCGATAGTATATTGAATGTATCGCATGATCCTTTTTGCAGCTGCAAGATGATATTCCTTTGCATTAGCTTGAAATCTAGCACAACAACCAACACTAAAAGCAATATCAGGTCTTGTGGTTGTAAGATACAAAAGACTTCCAATGATTGATCGATAAAGTGTCTGATTTATATTGACACCTTTCTCATCTCTATGCAACTTACCAATAGTGGGCATATGAGTAAGTTTTGGAGTTGACTTCTCAAGACCGAACCTTTCTACAAGATCCCTGACATATATTTCCTGAGATAAATAAATTCCATCCTTCTGTTGTTGAATCTGTAATCCTAAAAAGTAAAAAAAAAAAAATTAATTCACCAACATTGCTCATATCAAATTTCCTTCCAAGAGAGACTTGAAAATCTTTTGCAAGTTTCTTAGAGGTTGATCCATAGATGATATCATCTACATATACTTGATCAATAATAACATCCTTACCACTCCATTTGGTAAACAATGTATTATCAGCAGCGCCTCACGAAAAACCTTTCCTAAGAAGATAAGTGTTTAGTTTTTCAAACCAGGCACGGGGTGCTTGTTTTAATCCATATAATGCCTTTCTGAGCCTAAATACATGATCTGGAAATTCTGAACTTTCAAATCCTTTAGGTTGGGCAACATAGACCTCTTAGGCATCCATTTAAGAATGTAAATTTTATGTCCATCTGAAATAGCTTAATCTTGAGAAAAAAAGCATGAGCTAAAAGAAGTCTAATAGACTCAAGGCGTGCTACAGGAGAAAAGGTCTCGTCAAAATCGATACCTTCAATCTGTGAGTATCCCTGAGCGACAAGTCTAACTTTGTTTCTGACAGTTGTGCTAAATTCATCTGATTTGTTCTTGAATATCCATTTGGTACCAACAATATTTACATTGGAGGGACAAGGTACGAGTTCCCATACATCTTGTATTTGGAATTGATTTAACTCTTCATCAATGTTTTTTGGTTCTACTTGCGATAGATAACATCCAAAATTGCAAATATTTTGAAGTATTCCTCTCGTCTTAGTTGTAGAATCCTTACCTCCAATAATACTGTTAGTATTACGATTCCTTTGAACCCAGAGGTGCCGCGAAGGAGCACGTTCTCGTTCAACAGGGATACCCTGACTAGGGGTTCTCTCCTCGTTACTAAAAACGTTAGGATCAACAACCATCGGAACAAATTCTACCGATTCTGGGATTTCTTTGACTTTCTCAATTGTCTCTGTTGGAGGTAATTCAGCAGGAGGGTCATCATGACGGAAATTGCTGAGATTTTCAGTGATAACATTTGTTGATTCCATCATAACATGGGTTCTGAGATTGTATACCCGAAAACCACGACTGTCAGATGCATAGCCAAGAAAAATACCTTCATCGCTTTTGGAATCAAATTTCCCTTTCTGTTCTCGATCTTTTAGAATGTAGCACTTACTTCTAAACACTCCGAGATAATGTAAGTTGGGCTTATTACCGTACCACAACTCATAAGGAGTATTTATGGTCTTTGACCGTAGATAAACACAGTTCATCAAATAGCATGTCGTAAAAATAGCTTCTCCCCAAAACTTTAACGCTAAGTTTTGTTGTGGAACATTACCCTTGTCATTTCCTGAATGTTCCTATTCTTTCTTCCTGCAACTCCATTGGTTTGTGGAGTAATGGGTGGTGAATATTGTTGAATAATCCCCAATTTATCACAAAATTCAAACACCTTAGTGTCCTTGAATTCGGTTCCAAGGTCGCTTCTAATTTTCTTCAGCTTGCGACCCTGTTCATTCTGGATTCTATTAACAATAATCTTGAATTCACCAAGGGTTTCTTTCTTATGAGCTAAGAAAGTTACCCAAGTGAATCTGGTGTAATTATCTACCATAAATAAAGCATACTTCTTCCCAGCAACAATAGGTTGTTGAATAGAGCCGAAAAGATCCATATTGTAGATGGTGAATTTTCGACAACGGTTAAAATCGTAAAATCATGATACTGCATGTTCCTGACTCAGGAATGTATGTGACAATTCATATTTTATGATCCGTGAACGGTTTCACGATCTCTGACTGAGTGAACATTCCTCTCAGAGCTATGATGAATATGTTCCTCGAAAGGACTCCCCGACAGAACGTTCTATGCTTCATACATTTCATCATCACCTCTATGTAGAGTCTTAATGATTAGGAGGTTCCCTAGACATAATATTTGTTAGAGAACTTAACGCCTTCAGGACGTCACGCTACACGTTGTTCCCTGACTACGTAGAGAGACCAACCTCTATGAAGAATCGAATGATTGGGCGGTTCTCTAGACATAATTGTTTGTTAGAGAGCTTAACGCCTTCAGGATGTCATGCCGCTCGTTGTTCCCTGACTACGTAGAGATACCGTGTATAGAATAAGGCGGTTCTTTAGACATAATTGTTTGTTAGATAGATTAACGCCTTCAGGACGTCACTCCGCTTATTGTTCCCTGACTATACACCCCTTCAGAACGAATATTATACTTCAACTATCTCATATCTCGATTCTGCAAATAAATTAATTCTAGCGTGTCATTCGCCAACTGAATTCCTAGAAAATAATTTATTTTTATCTCATTACTCCGTTCCCTGAATCCCCCGGATGGATTTCATGGATCAGTAATAGATACTCAACTCATTTTATTACTCCATTTCATGAATCATTCCCAACTGAATTTCATGAATTGGTAATAAATATTCAACAATCGGGCGTCTGGGCCATCACTGAGTAAGTCCCGAGAAAATGGTGTAAATGTACTTGACAACAATGCACGAATGAGCACCCAAACGCACGAACGAACGTTCGAAAATATGGACGAACGAGCAACTTATGGAGGAAAATAAAATTAAATAAAATAAGCAAGAGGCATGGGACCGGGCCCACCGGCCGGCCATGCCGCCGTGGCCGGTCCCCTCTCTCATTATTTTATTTTAATTTAATTTTTCGTCATCTCATAGGGATTCCTTCATTTGAGCAAACTCCCTCGTTTGAGCGAAACTCTTAGTTTCTCCATACTTTTATCAAACAAAAATAGGGAAAGGTGTCACGGGGCCGGACCACCTATCCGGTATTTTCTTGTGATACCCTCCATAACGTTAAGGGGATTAGTCTTAAGGTTGGACAGTTACAACCTGTAACGTTAAGGGGATTAGTCTTAACATATGATCTTGGTTTCACAACTTCTTGTGATACCCAAACAAGAACATCATGAAGTTTCTCATTCCTTATACGGAAACGACATCTCCTTTTCAGGTGACCTTTATTTCCGCAATAGTGGCAAACATAAGGAATGTTCTTACCTCGATTCATGTGTGCTGACTTTGAGGCTGATATACTTTGCTCTTTTGAACCTTAACTACTGGTGAAGGTATTTCACCTTTGCCATCAGTGGTAACCTTTTGTTGAGAAGAATCACTAGCCTTGACAAATTTTACCTCATTGCTAATACTTAGAGCATTTATTCCATTATAGCCCAATCCCCGTGTATCACGATGATTTTTACTTGCTCCTAGCATAGTGGTTAATTTTCTTGAACTAGTGTTGAACTTTTTCAAGTCATCTTCCAACATCTTGATTTTATCAAGAGCAGCAGCTAAATCAGCCTCAAGGCGTTTTTCTAGAGCGAGATAAGCGCTTTCTCTGTCATCAAAACTTGCTTGTTGAGAGTTAATCCGTACTTCAGATTCTGTAAGTTTCTCTTCCAACAAAATATACTTTGATAAATATTATCACATTCAAGTGACTTCATACGTAGGTTTTCCTCAGAATCCTTGAGGATCGATTTATTTGAACGATTCGAAACAAAAACACCTGCGTAACATCTTATCAATTTCTTGTTTGTACGACAGAGATTAGTCAGAAAAGGTGTGATATGGAAAGTTGTCATCTTCTTCTTTTCCGACGAATTCAAAAGCTTAATATACTCCAAGATTTCCTCATCAACATCTCTATCAATATCTGAGTCATCTTCGTTAGAAAGTTCATCCAACTGTTCTTCTAGGAGTGTTTCCCAGTTATCAACAGTTTCCACATGTTTAGATATTAACTTAGATGTGATAGTTCTCTCAGGAGAATCCAAGCTTTGCAAAACATCTGGTAATTTCTGAACTAGTACGTTATCAGAGATAGACTCGTCCATATAGTCAGATTGCTACAAATAAAAATTTATAAGGTCTTTAATGTGTTTGCCTGCTCTGATACCAATTGAAAATGTGGGGGTCTAACAACCACACCCAACAATTCGTTTGGAAATCTGAGAGGACTTACTCCAATACACTTTCTAGAGAATCAACTAGACAGTCAGACTCAATCTAGAATAAAGTATATCAAAGAGTTTAATATCTCTAACTCTTAATCAAATCTGCATTCAACAAATAGAAACCTACGAGCCCGATTGAATATAAGAGGAATTACTTGAACGGTACCAAAGACCAATGTTCAAGTGTCAATCAATGTAAATCAACAACCAAAGGTTGGATATTATAATTGATTGATCTTAACGCACAACCTGTGATATTTCAATTATATAACAAAAATATAATGCGGAAAATAAATAACACAGACATCAGAGAGAAAAACCTTGGGACCTAGTCCAGTTTGAACACCACACTGTATTAAGCCTCTACATACATTATCCTACTACCAATTAACTTCGGACTGGACTGTAGTCGAACCATAATCAATCTCACACTAATTCAAGGTACAGTTGCGCTCCTTACGTCTCTGATCCCAGCAGGATACTACGCACTTGATTCCCTTAGTTGATCTCACCCACAACCAAGAGTTGCTACGACCCAAAGTCGAAGACTTTATAAACAAATCTGTCTCACACAGAAAAGTCTATAGGAATGAATAAATCTATCTCCCATAGAAATACTCAAGAGTTTTTGTTCCGTCTTTTGATAAATCAAGGTGAACATGAACCAATTGATAAACCAGACTTATATTCCCGAAGAACAACCTAGAATTATCAATCACCTCACAATAAACTAAATCGACTAGCGAAACAAGTGCTTGTGGAATCACAAACGATGAGACAAAGTGTTTTTGATTACTTTTATATCTTGTCTATCGGAGATATAAAATCTCGAGCCAATTATTTCAATTGTACTCAACACGATGGAAACAGTAAGGTCAGATCACACAACCACAAAGATAATAGTTGGGTCTAGCTTCAGAATCCCAAGGTTAAAGGAGAATCGACTCTAGTTATGCAACTAGTAAAACATAGGAGGTGTGGGGATTAGGTTTCCTAGTTGCTAGAGTTCTCCTTTATATAGTTTTCAAATCAGGGTTTGCAATCCAAGTTACCTTGGTAACAAAACATTCAATATTCACCGTTAGATGAAAAACCTGATTCAACCAAGCTAATATCTTTTAACCGTTAGATCGAACTTAGCTTGTTACACACAAATGAAATGTACCCTCATTTAGGTTTATGTAACCGTACCCAAACGTGTACACCATGTTGGTTCACAAATAGTTAACCGAGGTTAGCTATATGATTACTCCCATATCAACCTTATTCATCTCAACCATAACTACTTCAAATGACTCAAATGAAACTAGTTAAAGAGTTGTTCAATTGTTATAGAAAACACAATTGAAACCAAACCGGTTTGATTCACTTGAATCAATCATGAACATTATAGCCACGGTTTGCAAAGATTACATTCCTTATGATTTAAATGTTTAAGTCCATGACCGATTTAACAAAGTAACTGATAAGTGCATAATTCATATGATCTTAATGTCCATTCCAGACTTGTTTTAGCTATTATTCTTGCATGTATTCGTATTGTTACTATTGTTTTCTCTTATTTGCCTCTATTAGGTGAATCATCCAAAAAGGATATACGAAGTACTGAAAAGAGTTTTGAAGATAAGTATTCCAAGTATCCAAGTGCCCAAGTTCAAGAGAAGTGGAAGAAGTGCGACGAAAAGGAGCAAAAACACATAATCAAAAGAAGGGCCAAATACAGATCTTAACTCATTCAAATTAAGGATTTCTAATCATTATCTTTAAGAGAATTTAAAGATAAAAATAATGCAAAAATAATGAGGTCATTTCGAGTTCGGATGAAGAAGTTGTGACCAAAACAAGCTTCTATTGAATACCAAGACAGTGAAGTCCGCGAACTAGGTTCGCATACCGGGTTCGTAGACTTAATTCCAAAAATTTCTGCTGGATTTTGAAGTTTTCGGACTGGGTTCGTGCACTTAGCAAATGGGAAACGTGCATTCACACCTTGGAAGACCTGAGCGCACGTTTGGATTCGTTACTTCGTTATTTCGGGTCGGGTTCTTGAACCAAACTAAATACGTGAAGACCAAGCAATATAAACCTATAAAAAGGTGTTAGGTTATGTAAAATGATATCATTAGGTCACGAAATTGTTAGGGTTTGGAGAGAAGAAACATCACACGAAGCGATTATCAATCGTAACATTATCTCTTTACTTTTCTCATATGTATATCATGGATGTTTCTACATCCATGGGTAGCTAAACACCTATTGATTGAGGAGAATTCTAAGTTGTAAACAAGATTTGAGTTATTATATTAATCTACTTTGAAGTTCTTCATATGATTATCATTTGTTTATACTAATTAATATTTATGATTGATTGATAGATTGTTTAGGTGGCCAACTAAATTAATTTGTTGATTCAATCTATTGCTAGTATTGAGTTAGGAGATAAGTAATCGTCGAACAACTTGTACACAAGTAGAGAACACAAAACCTTGCAGAGGGATTCTGTGGAGCGATTGTGTGTATAAACAACACTAAAAAGTGGACCTTGATCTAAGAGTCTAACTAGTAGGATCAACCTATAAATTCACAAAAGATAAAGCATTCGACTAAATTACACCTTGAGTGATCTACTACTAGGTGGTTTGGGGTGAATAGAATTTGGTAGGCGAGAACTTCTGTATCCAGTGGTATAAGGAATTTAGGGGATAACATTGATCTAGATGTTATTCTACGGTTATTGATAATCTGTGATTAACGACAAGTAGGCAATTATAATAACTCATTGACGGTTTATATACGAAGAAGGATTCCTCGATCATCTCTCTCTATTCATTACAATACAATATTTTTTGCTTCGATTATTTACTTTACTCACAATCTAAAACAAAACCCCCCTTTGTGACACTTTGACAACTAAAACTCACTTTTCTTCGTGGGAACGATCCTTACTTCCATTATATTACCAGTTAATTGTGTGGAAATAAGATTATTAATTTGATTGCACTTACGACAGCCATCAAATTTTGGCGCTGCTGCCGGGGAGCAGTCGGTAGCTTTAGTTGTTATTTTTTAGTTTTATTATTGTTTTTAGAATTTCTTGTTAGTTTATAATTTCGTTTTGCTAGATTTTTATTTTCAGGTACTTAATCTCTGGCACCTAAAGACTGGGAATACCAGAGGTGCGGAATCCAAACTCGTAGGGGAATGGTGTTACGAGCACATCCACAGTCGCAAGAAGAACCTTCTACTTTAACAATGGTAGGCAGTACAAATAATCCACCACCTCCACCTGCGGAGAGGAAGTTAGGAGAGTTGACATCTCCATGCTTAGATTCGCAACCATTGTGCATTAGAATCAGTAACCCAGTGGAGATGAAGTTGAGCTTACTTCATCATCTTACAAAGTTCAAGGGACTTCCAGGTGAAGATCCGAATCGTCATCTTCGAAAATTTCAATAGAAGATGACAAGTCTTAGGCAAAGTACCGAAGACAGTGATACAACATTGTTGCAAGCCTTCCAATTCTCTTTAATAGATTCAGCAGAAGAATGGTTGTATTAGCTTCCTCCGGGAGTATTACAACATGGAGTGAGATGAAAAAGCTATTTTTAGAGAAGTATTTTCCTGCTTCTAAGGTAGCATCCGTTCGTAAGGAGATTAGTGGTGTTCTTCAGATTACTGGGGAGTCTCTCTATGAATACTGAGATAGGTACAAAAATTTAGTGGCAAGTTTCCCTCACCATAACATATCTTCAGCACTCATCATTCAATACTTTTATGAAGTATTACTCCAGAGCAAAGGAACTTGATTGATGCAGCTGCTGGTGGTTCACTTACTGAGAAGACAATCTCGCATGTGACTAGTTTGATCGAGAGTATGGCTTAGAATGCTCAAAAATTTTACACCATACATGACTCAAATGTCAGAAGAGTTAGCAATATGGAAGAAACTTCACAATCAGAGCAACGAATGAACAACATAGAGAAGGTAGTTCAACAGATAGCTTCTGCAGTTATTCCTACATATGAAGATGATGCTGAGGTGAATGCTATATTTCCCAATCAAAGGCAAAGGTATAATCCATACTCAAATACTTATAATCATGGTTGGAAAGATCACCCAAATTTTAGTTATGGAAATAAGCAAGCTGCAACTCCTAATCCATATGGGAGACAAGGTGGTTTCCAGCAAAAATTCCAACCAAAACAAAAACCTCCAACTGAAGAATCAAAGATTGACATGCTCATATCCATGTTCCAACAAAGTCAACATAAATTTGATCAGAATCAGTTGAAAACTGATAACGCTATTAGAGATTTACAAACTCAGATGGGGCAAATGGCGACAGATATGAATCAAATGAAAGCGCAAGCTTCAACAAAGTTTCCATCATAACCTTTTGTGAATCCAAGAGAGCACATTAATGCAGTAACTATAAGAAGTGGGAGACAAACTGAGGAGCCAAATCAACAAAAAGAGGTTAGTAACGACATCGAAAAGGAAGTAGAAGAGGAAACTATTCCAGAGGAAAATCCAACCTCTAACGTCCAACCTAAGGACACAGTTCTCACTTTTACCATACCACCTCCTTTCCCTAGTCGTTTTGTCAAGTAGAAGAAGCAAGCTCAAGACAAGGACATCATGGATATTTTCAGCAAGATACACATCAACATTCCATTTATTAAGGCCATTAAAATCGTACCCAGGTATGCCAAGGTTTTGAAGGATTTGTGTACAAGGAAGGATAGGTTGATTGCTAATGAGATTACTCAAGTGGGCGAAAGTGTTACAACTATGTCACTAAAGAAGATGCCTACAAAGTGTGAAGATCCTAGCGGCTTCACAGTTCCCGTTACCATTGGTAACCGAAGATTCGAGCGTGCTTTGCTTGATTTGGGAGCTTCCATAGGTGTTATGTCAGCCGATGTTTATGATTCTTTGAATCTCATACCTTTAAAAGAGGCAAAGATTACTATTCAATTAGCTAACAAGTCTAATATATATCCTAAGGGAGTCGTGTAGGATGTGTTAGTTCAAGTGAATCAGTTAATCTTTCCGGTTGATTTCTACATTGTGGATATGCACAGTGGAGATAATTGTTCATCTACTTCATTACCTCTTGGGAGACCATTCATGAAGACTGCAAAGATGAAGATTGATGTTGATAGTGGTGCACTCACTATGGAATTTAATAAAGAGATCATAAGGTTCAATATTTTTGAAACCATGCGTTATCCTAGTGATGTTCACTCTGATTTCTCTATTGATGTTATTGGTTCGTTAGCACAACAAATGTTTGATTTGAATGCTGAAGATGAACTTGGAGTTGTGTTACGAAACAATATTAATTTGGACGTTCACAGGCAACTGAACTTGGACGTTAACTTAGCCAAAGAGCTAGTGGAGATGTGTGGTGCCTTAACAACACTACCAGAAGCAAAAACGGGTAATGTTTCTATATTTCGTTACCCATAACTAATGAGGTTCCTTTACCTTCTATTGTGCAGGCACCGAAACTAGAATTGAAGCCGCTTCCAGATCACTTAAAGTATGCGTACTTAGGTGATAAAGAAGAACTTCCGGTGATTATTGCAAAGAACCTCATCCCAATACAAGAATAACGTCTACTTAGGGTTCCGAAAGAGCACAAAACGACTACTGGTTGGACAATTGCTGATATCAAAGGCATTAGTCCATCCACGTGCATGCATATAATCCTAATGAAAGATGATTTTAAGCATGTACGTGATACTCATCGTAGGCTTAACCCCCCAGTGATGGAGGTCGTGAAGAAAAATATCCTCAAATTACAAAGTGTGGAGGTGATTTACCTAATCTCTGACAGCAAATGGGTTAGCCCGGTACAGGTGGTGCCTAAGAAATCAGGAGTCACTGTTGTTAGAAATCAAGATGATGAACTCGTTCCTACAAGAGTTCAAACATGATGGAGAGTGTGCATAGACTACAGAAAGCTTAATGCCGCAACCCGAAAGGATCACTTTCCTTTGCCTTTCATTGATCAGATGTTAGAGAGGTTAGCAGGACATTCACATTATTGCTTTTTGGACGGTTATTTAGGATACAATCAGATTGTTATTGCACCGTAAGATCAATAGAAGACTACTTTCGCTTGTCCTTTTGGTACGTTTGCCTATAGACGAATGCCGTTTGGTCTTTGCAATGCACCTGCCACTTTTCAGAGGTGTATGGTTAGTATATTTTCTGACTACGTGGAACGCATAATTAAGGTATTTATGGATGATTTTAGTATTTATGGTGATTCATTTGATATTTTTTTTACAAAATCTTGAACTTGTGCTTAAAAGATGCATATACACTAATCTTGTTTTAAATTGGGAGAAATGTCACTTTATGGTAAACCATGGAATAGTGCTCGGTCATATTGTGTCCTCTCGAGGGATTGAAGTTGACAAAGCAAAGATAGACTTAATGAGAAACTTACAATATCCCACTTCGGTGAGGGAAATTCGTTCTTTTCTTGGTCATGCAGGTTTTTACAGGCGGTTTATCAAGGATTTCTCCAAAATATCAATGTCGATGTGCAAATTATTGCAAAAAAAGGTTATTTTTTTACTTCAACGAGGATTGCAAGGATGCCTTTGATAAATTGAAAGAATCGTTGACAATTGCACCAATTATCAAGTCACCAGACTAGAGTTTGCCATTTGAATTAATGTGTGATGCAAGTGTCTATGCAGTTGGAGCCGTTTTGGGTCAAAGAGTAGACAAGCTGTCTCATGTGATTTATTATGCATCTAGGACCCTAAACGATGCAGAAATCAACTATTCTACCACCGAGAAAGAATTTTTGGCTATAGTGTTTGCACTTGAAAAATTTAGATCCTATTTGGTTGGTTCAAAAGTGGTTGTGTATTCCGATCACGCAGAACTTAGGTACCTACTAAAGAAGAAAGAAGCAAAGCCAAGACTTATACGGTGGATACTACTACTGCAAGAATTTTATTATGAAATCAAGGATAAAAGAGGTGTTGAAAATACTGTTGCAGATCATCTCAACAGACTTGTTGTTTCCGAAGAAGAACTTCCTTTACAAGATCGTTTTCCAGACACAACTTTTCTCAAATGAAGATTCAACACCTTGGTACACGGATATAGTGAACTACTTGGTTACAAGACAAGTACCTAGTACAATGTCTAATTTTCAAAAGCTTAAGCTTAAGAAAATAACCAAACAGTATGTGTGGGATGAGCCCTACTTGTGGAAATACGGTTCTGATCAAATCATCCGCAGGTGCGTACCTAATTCTGAATTTCAATCTATTCTTACTTTTGTCATACTTATGCATGTGGTGGCCACTTTGGTTCTAAACGTACCGCTTTCAAAGTACTTGAAAGTGTATTTTATCGGCCTACCCTATTTGAGGACGCATATATTTTTTGCAAATCTTGTGATAGATGTCAAAGAACGGGCAATCTAGGTGCTCGAAATAAAATTCCACCCACACCAATTCTTGTTGTTGAAGTATTTGATGTGTGGGGAATTGACTTTATGGGTCGTTTTGTCAATTCTAACGGAAAAAATTATATACTTCTTGTTGTGGATTATGTTTCTAAATGGGTGGAAGCTAAATCCACCCCTACTAATGATTCTCAAGTTGTTTGTGAGTTTGTGAAGGAATATATTTTCTCTAGGCATGGTACACCAAGAGTGGTTATCAGTAATGGAGGCTCACATTTTTAGAAATCCTTCCATGCTCTACTCAAGAAGTACAACATAACACACAAGGTTGGTACACCGTATCACCCACAAACTAGTGGTCAAGCCGAAATCTCAAACCGTGAGATTAAATCCATTCTTGAGAAAACCGTAAAAACTACACAGAAAGATTGGAGTTATAGGCTTAATGATGCATTATGGGCATATAGAACGGCGTACAAAACACCGATTGGTATGTCTCCATATCGGTTGGTTTATGGCAAAGTTTGTCATCTTCCGGTTGAACTTGAACACAAGGAATATTGGGCGATAAAGATGTGCAACATGGATTATGACAATGCGGGGAAACAAAGGAAGTTACAACTCAATGAGCTAGAGGAGATACGTAATGATGCTTACGAGAGTTCTCGTATTTACAAGGAAAAGACGAAACTTTTCCATGACAAGATGATTTCTCGAAAGAATTTTGTTGTGGGGCAAAAAGTTCTTTTGTTTTATTCTCATCTTAAACTGTTTCCTAGTAAGCTAAGGTCCAGATGGATTGGACCATATGTTGTTTCTAATGTTTATTCTCATGGCGCAGTTGAAATTTCTAGTCTTAGAGATGGAACAAATTTAAAGGTGAACGGCCATAGATTGAAGCCATATTATGAAAGCATAGCTTATGTGGATATGGATGTGCAAGGATTTCATGATTATCTCCCTCTGGATGAGTAATTAAAAGGATGCGAAGTCGGGTTGAGGACATTAAACTAAGCGCTAAATGGGAGGCAACCCATCGATTTTGTATCTCCATCCCTTTTATTTTTAATTTTCTTAGTTTTGAATATCATATCTTGCATTCCCATCTTAGATTTTACAAGTCCTATGTCTATAATGGAAGTTTTGACGAATTCTCGTCAGAAAATTCTGATTGCGCACTTTTCATGAAAATAGCTCTCGAGACTTCATACGAAGTCCTATTTGAGTGGTTGACCCCAAATTTTAAAGAGGATAGACTCACCATTCTTTTCCAAAAAGAAAATCTGAATTCAGAGTCTGTTAAGTTGGACCGATTGGCCTGGACATTTGAGTTTCGGTATTTTTCCAGAACTTTTTCAGATTGCATGTCAGTCAGCCCGAAGGCCATAAAAGTCAGACCATTTATCGAAACATTGGCCCTTTTGACACGTTATATAAAAGACGTAGGCGAACAACTTTCGTTTAAGATGTTTTTCCTAGTTCCCTAAGCATTGGTACAGTTTTTGAGTTTTTCAGAGCTGTTATGTCAGAAATCAGAATTTTCGGTTTTGAACATTGAGGACAATGTTGAGTTTAAGTGTGGGGGAGCATTTAGTATCTACTATTTGCATATACACATATTAATAATACTCTTTGATTTCTTCCATTCTTGTGACTTCATCTTTTGGAGTTAATTATGAGCTATTTAGAATGACACTCTAAACCTTTTTAAGGTTGAAATAGTTCTTACGGCTATAGATTGAGTTCCACTTTATCAATTCCACAATCCTTAAATATATACCTTCATAATTCAATGAGAAACTAAGCTATGGTAGCCGTTTGATAGAGTCATCCTCTCAATTAATCATTACTGAATCACTTTCTTTTTATTTTTGCAGTTTTATGTTTCTGTAAAGTGATTTGGTGGGATCCTGATACTGCCATGGATGTTGTAGCAAGGTAATCATTGGTTGAGTTTATATAAAATCCCCATAATACAATTTCCTTACACTCGTGAAGAGTAAAGAGTTAGCCGAAAAATAAAAAAAAATAGAAAAAGAAAAGAAAAGAAAATTATATATAAGGCTCCTCTTCATTTATCGACACTAATAAATGATAGGTCCGGAATCGCGGATAATCATAGTCGATGAAAACAAAAACCATATCATCATTATATAGCAAGTCAAAGAGACTATTGATGAGGTTCTTGACACTTTGATAGCGGTATGTGTGAAACATTGTCCCTGCCTTCGTCGCTTAAGCAAGCGTGGAATGCAGGATCCAAGGAAACTATCATGTACTTGCTGAAAAGGAACATGCACTTAGAGTATCTAATCATGTGGTCGAGTTAAACTCTCAACTAGTGCGCTATAAATATATATCCTTTGACGATATTCATACAAGTATTGTGGGTAACATCTTTCACTTAAGTCAACATTTGCACACATCACTTTTTTATTTCCATTTTCTTATCTATCCATGTGATTTCAGTATGCGAGTGTTGTGACAAACGTTGCAACAAGTACGATGACTATCTTAGTATATTTTTGCAATCAGGTTGAATGACACACGTAAGTAATTGCTTATGTGTGATGATTGGAATGTATGTGAGATTCTCGTAGATAAAGAACATATGCAATCTAATTATTTGGCTTTCTACTTTGTGTCTATCCTTAGAGGTTCTTCCAAGGCGAGAAATTGGAGTAGGTTTTGTGGGTATACCTCTTGTAAGCCCTCACGATACTATAACTCATCCACTAGGGACACCTAAGGGTTTAAAGGCCTGTTATTCATGTTAAGAGTAACCGTATCCTCACGACATGGAGTTGTTGTATTTAGGATTAGTTAATTTAATTTTCTAGAGGACTAGCAAAAGCTAAGTGTGGGGGAATTTGATAAGTGCATAATTCATATGATCTTAGTGTCCATTCCATACTTGTTTTAGCTATTATTTTTGAATGTATTCATATTATTACTCTTGTTTTCTCTTATTTGCCTCTATTAGGTGAATCATCCAAAAAGGAGCTACAAAGTGCTGAAAAGAGCTTTGAAGAGAAGTATTCCAAGTATCCAAGTGCCCAAGTCCAAAAGAAGTGGAAGAAGTGCGACGAAAAAGAGCAAAACACACATAATCAAGAGAAGGGCCAAAGACAGATCTTAACTCATTCAAATTAAGGATTTCTCATCATCATCTTGAAGAGAATTGAAAGATAAAAAGAATGAGGTCATTCCGAGTTCGGATGAAGAAGTTGTGGCCAAAACAAGCTTCTATTGAATACCAAGACAGTGAAGTCCGCGAACTAGGTTCGCATACCGGGTTCGTAGACTTAATTCCGAAAATTTCTGCTGGATTTTGAAATTCGCGGACTGGGTTCACGCACTTAGCAAATGGGAAACGTGTATTCACACCTTGGAAGACCTAAGGGCACGTTTGGATTCGTTACTTCGTTATTTCGGGTCGGGTTCTTGAACCAAACTAAATACGTGAAGACCAAAAAATGTAAACCTATAAAAAGGTGTTAGGTTATGTAAAATGATATCATTAGGTCACGAAATTGTTAGGGTTTGGAGAGAAGAAACATCACACGGAGCGATTATCAATCGTAACGTTATCTCTTTACTTTTCTCATATGTATATCATGGATGTTTCTACATCCATGAGTAGCTAAACACCTATTGATTGAGGAGAATTCTAAGTTGTAAACAAGATTTGAGTTATTATATTAATCTACTTTGAAGTTCTTCATATGATTATCATTTGTTTATACTAATTAATATTTATGATTGATTGATAGATTGTTTAGGTGGCCAACTAAATTGATTTTTTGATTCAATCTATTGCTAGTATCGAGTTAGGAGATAAGTAATCGTCAAATTACTTGTACACAAGTAGAGAACACAAAACCTTGCAGAGGGATTCTGTGGAGCGATTGTATGTATAAACGACACTAAAAAGTGGACCTTGATCTAAGAGTCTAACTAGTAGGATCAACCTATAAATTCAAAAAAGATAAAGAATTCGACTAAATTACACCTTGAGTGATCTACTACTAGGTGGTTTGGGGTGAATAGAATCTGGTAGGCGAAAACTTCCGTATCCAGTGGTATAAGGAATTTAGGGGATAACACTGATCTAGCTGTTATTCTACGGTTGGTGATAATCTATGATTAACGACAAGTAGGCAATTATAATAACTCATTGACGGTTTATATGCGAAGAAGGATTCCTCGATCATATCTCTCTCTATTGATTACAATACAATTTTATTTGCTTTGATTATTTACTTTGCTCACAATCTAAAACAAAACTCCCCCTTTGTGACATTTTGAAAAAATGGAATAAAAGGGTAGATTTGACAATAAAATGTTTAAATATATCTTCATTTGTTAAATTACTAACAACATAAAAAAAATCTCAAGATTTGATTTGATAAAAAAAA